>NC_134581.1:109862142-110198571 GCF_037038515.1 Microtus pennsylvanicus
CTTGGGCATTTCTTTGACAATTCTTTGTTTAGATTTGTAACCCATTTTTAAATCAGCTCATTTGTTTTCTTGATGTTTATATTTTCTATTCTTTATATATTTGGGCACTGGCCTTCTATCAGATGTGCAGTTGATGAAAAAGTTTTCCCATTCTGTAGCCTGCTGCTTTGTGTTGATGATGCTGTCTGTCAAAGTATAGCTTTGGCCATGTTCCAAAAAGGAGGTGTGGAGTCAGTCAAGGGAAGCAGGAGAAGCATTTTCTAACAGGTTGGTGTTAGCCTGTGTGGTAGGAGGCAGAGTTATCACTATATGGTTCCATGGCAGTGGGGATTTTTTTCCAAAGAAATTTTTGTTTCAAGAGGCTGCCATTTTACACATTCTCATCCTTCAAAGCCTATATGAAATTTCCCAAAAAGAAGAGACATGAGGGAACCCCCATAACATAGAATGAGAATCATCCAAAATGAAAATGAAAGGGTGCTGGAGATTTGTGATCTGCATGTTCGAATGTCTAGCAGCAATGGCCACATGTGGTGTACACCAGTTGTCCTTTGCCACACAAAAGATTCCAGTTTCATGGGGTTCCATTATTTATTGTTGATCTTTATAAAAAAAATCAGGTGTCCATAAATGTGTGAACTTATGTCTGAGTGTTCAATCCAGTTCTATTGACCAACATGGTTTTGTGCCAACACTAGACTTTTCTTTTTTTTTCTTCTTTTTTCTCTTTTGGTTTTTTGAGACAGAGTTTCTCTGTAGCTTTGAAGTCTGTACTGGCACTTGCTCTTATAGCCCAGGCTGGTCTTGAATTCACAAAGATCTGCCTGCTTCTGCCTCTGGAGTTCTGGGATTAAAGATGTGTGCCTTCACTGCCTGGCTGGAACTGTTTTAATTACTACAGCTGTGCAGTACAATTTGAGGTCAGAGATGGTAATACCTTTCACAGCTATTCTGAGTATTTTTTGTGTTTCCATATGAAGCTTAAAGTTGTCCTTTTAAGTTCTGTGAAGAATTGTGTTGGAATTTTGATAGGATTGTACTGAATCTGTACATTGATTTTGGTAGGGTGCCTATTTTTACTTTAATTAATCCTACCAACCATGAGCATGAAAGATCTCTTCATCTTCCTATATCTTCTTCAACGTATTTTTTCAATGTCTTAAAGTTTTATCATACAGGTCTTTGACTTTCTTGGTTAGAGTTAGCCCAAGATATTTTATGTTTCTGAGGCTATTGTTGGTGTGGGAAGACCTTATATATGTGTTGTTATTATTGGTTAATGAATAAAGAATCTGCCTTGGCCTGTGATAGGGTAGAGTAAAGTGGGAAAATTGAATGCTGGGAAAAAAGAAGGCAGAGTCAGGGAGATGCCACAGAGCTTCCAGAGGAGAAAAATGCAAGCTGCCAGTGGAACCTTGCCAGTAGGCCACAAACCTCATGGTAAATATAAAATAATGGAAATGGGTTAAATTAAAATGTAAGAGCTAGCCAATAGGATGTTAGAGCCAATAGGCCAAGCAGTCATTTAATTAATACAGTTTCTGTGTGGTTATGTCAGGGCTGAGCAGCCGGGAACAAACAAACAGTCTCCTACAGCAGACTGGTGCTCCAACATGATCAACTATTTCCAAGTAAAACCCGAGAAAGCTTAAAAAGTAATTTTAGACACAAAAGAACAGGGTTAAGAGCAGCCTTTTGGTAGCCAGCATTTTCCTGGCAGTATTCCAAAGCTCCTTTAAGAGAGATCTTCCTGATTTAGTGGTAGCAGTAATAAAAAAAAAAAAAAAACTGCACGGTTTCAAAATGGCAGCATAAACTGCTCTGTCTCTTTCAGAAGTCAAGCACTTGAATGGCATTTGTGGGCCCTAGTGTTTGTGTGCCCAGTCAGGGTCGGCTCAGCAGTCCCTTCCTGAAGAGGCAGTGGGAACAGTTCTACTAGGCATGCACAAACAGGAGAGCATGGTGGATTCCTACAGCCACACACAGAGATATTTCCAGGCTGTGCGATACACTGCATGATAGATTTAGCTATTACTCAGATAAGGTTTTATGTGCTGCATGCTTCTTCTCAGAGTTAAAGTGGTGAGTGTGGCTCCTACCTGGAGGTCCCAGAGCTGACAGTAATGGCACTTCCGCCATTTTGAAAAGGGGAGAGAGGCAGAGCCAGCACCCAGAGCCCCTGTGACCAAGCTGCTTACCATTTTAAAAGCTCTCTAAGACAGAAAAGGATTACAGATACACAATAGGACAGATTCAGATTAAAAAGGCCTCTCAATGAGACAAGGTACATTTAATAAATGTACATAGGCTTTGGAAAAAGAAGAAAAAGAGAAAAGAGACGGTAAATGTAAGTAATATAAAAGAGTAGAGAAAGATAAAAAGTTGAACTTGTAGAAAAAATAATCGAAAAATAAGCTACATAAAGATGGAATATACACAGAGAGTCTGGATTATGGATATTATTCTGTTTTCTTTAAAATTTTTGACTGTGAAGGAACTAAGTACAGAGAAACATTTCATTGTATGGGCAGATAAGCTAAAACAGAACAGACATTTTAAAGGTATCATGACTTCAGAATTTGAGTCTAAGGATTTCTTGCTTTGGAAAAAAGGTTTTTCTTTTGTTTCCACAGAAGATGAGAACCTGTTGAATCCTTCCAGACTAATGTGGCTTGATTGATTAAGAATCTCCAAAAGGTGGACATGAACACACCCAAAAATTAATTCACCCAACAAAAAGCAGGAAGCAGTTTGAAGAGTACTATACCCATCATCCCAAATATTGTTTATAAATATTTGTTTACATTTAAAGGGGGATGTGCTATAAAAATTTGCATTGATATGGATCTTGGTTTATTGATACAAATTTTAGGTCAATCTTGTTATATGTATATTTCTGGTCTTGATTAAGGTATTGTGCTTGTGCAGCTCATTTAAAAATGTAATGTATATAATAGTCAAGTTTGTAGTCATGTTAGTTAGGTTTTCTAGATATATAGAGATATATTTCAGTTAGATAGGTATTCTTTAAATCTTTCAGAGACCTTCAGAATATGGCATTTAAAATGTTTTAAGACCTTAAGGCTTTTCATGACAATGAGACACATCTTCTCCTAGAAGCACCAGTCCACTTCAAGAGGATGATAAGCATCAACGAGGCTCCTCATGGAGTTTGTTAACCATTTGGGCAAGAAGCTGCTCTTACCTGGACTACTTGATGGTATGCTGTGTGAACTGGACATGCATCACCCACAGAGAAATGATTGCTGAGTCCTCCAGGGTTCCTGATTGATGAAAGAGTCTGCCAGACATTCTTCAGGACACAGAAGAAAGTGACTGACAAACTGCCAATATAGGTGAAACTGTCTTTGAAATTTCCTGCATCGTGAAAAAGTCTCCCAGATACTAGGGTCCTGTAGGCTGAAGATGGATGCTCTAACTATACAGAAGAACTTTGGGTTACTGTCAAGGCAGCAAGATCTATCAATTTTAGAGTTTTGGAAGTTGCTTATAATGCACTTCCTGTTTACTTAGGTAATATTATATCCTTCTAGAGTCTTTGATGGAGTTAGAGAGTTATGGTTTCCTTAGTTATGATAAAAAATAAAGTAGATATAAATATTGTAACTAATTCTTGATTGATACCTGCTTTGTTATATGCAATTTTATTATTTTAAAGTTAAAACCTTCCTTTTTATTTAAACAGAAGAAGGGAAATGGTGTGGGAAGTCCTTCTGTATGTGTTGCATATATTGATTAATGAATAAAGACTCTATCTTGGTCTGTGATAGCATAGAGTAGAGCTAGGTGAGGAAAACTAAACTGAATGCTGGGAGAAAGAAGTCAGAGTTGGGGAGAGGCCATGAAGCCACAAGAGGAGAAAGATGCAAGCTAATAGTTGGAACCTTGCCGGTAGGCCACAAACTTCATGGTAAAATATAAAATAATAGAAATGGGTTAAATTAAAACTTAAGAGCTAGCCAGTGAGAAGTTAAAACTAATAGGTCAAGCTGTGATTTAATTAATACAGATTCTATGTGGTTATTTAGAGTCTGGGCAACCGGGAACAAACAAGCAGCTTCCTACTATATATTGTGAAAGGTGTTGGTTCCCTGGTTTCTTTCTCAGTCTGTTTGTCATTTGCATATAGGAAGACTACTTATTTTATGTACTAACTTTACTACTTTGCTGAAAATGTTTATCAGCTGTATGAGTTGCTTGGTGATATTTTTGAGTTCCCTTATGTTTACTATCATATCATCTGCAGATAAAATACTTTTTCCTTCCCAATTCATATCCTTTTTATCTTCAATTGTCTACTGTTCAAGCTAAGACTTCAAGTTCTATAATGAGTAGGTGTGGAGAGAGTGAAAACTCTTGTTTTGTTCCTGATTTTACTAGAATTATTTTACGTTCCTCTCCATCTACATTGATCTTGGCTGTGGACTTGTTATAGATATACTCTATTATCATTCCCTGTATCCCTAATAATTCTAGCACTTTGATCATGAAGCAGTATTGGGATTTATCAAAGGCCTTTTTTGTGTATAATGCGATGATCATATGGTTTTCTGTCTTTTAGTTTATTGACAATGTGGATTTCCATGATTAATTTACATATGCTGACAGACTCTGTATCTCTGGGATGAAGCCTAGATCATGGTAGATGATCTTTTTGATGCATGCTTGGATTTGGTTTCAAGTGTCTATTGAGAATTTTTGCATCTCTGCTCATAAAGAAAATTGGTCTGTAATTAATTATTTTTCTTTGTTGGATTTTAGTGGTTTGAGCAGCAGGGTAACTGACCTTGTAAAACGAAATTGGCAATGTTTTTTACATTTCTAATTTGTGGAGTAATTTGAGGAACATTGGTATTAATACTTCTTTGAAAAATCGGTAGAATTCTGAAGTAAAACAATCCTGTACTGGTATTTTTGGGATGGTTGGGAAATTTAATTACTGTTTCTATATCACCAGGGCTTATGGGTCTTTCTAAATTGCTTATGTGATCTTGATTTAACTTTGGTAAGTAGTATATATCAAGAAAATTATCCATTTCTTTTAGGCTTTCCAAATCGGTGGAGTATAGATTTTTAGATTCTTTATGATTCTCTAGATTTTCTTACTATGTGTTCTTATATGACCCTTTTCATTTTTCATTTATTTAAAATTGGATTTTCCCTGTCTTTTAGTAAATTTGGCTAAAGGCTTGTCAATTCTGTTTTGGTTTTCTTTTTTTTTTCTTTTTAAGTAATACCATTCAAAATTTCTACTTCCCCCCCTTCTCCCATTTTCCTCCTGCTCCTCCCTTTCTTCTCCCCCCTCCTGTTCCAGTCCTAAGGGAGGGCAGGGTACCCTGCCCTGTGGGAAGTAACAAACCAACTGTTCCTTTCATTGATTCTTTGGTTTATTTTGGTTTTTGTTTGTTTGTTTCTATTTTATTGATTTTATTCTGAGTTTGATTATTTCTTTCCATGTACTTCTTTTAGGTATTATGTCTTCTTTTCGGTCTAGAGCTCACAAGTATGCTCTTGTTAGTAAGGTGAGATCTAAGAGAGTAAACAATTGGCTATATCTGTGACAATATGTCAATGAAGTATAAGGTTAGGGGCAGCTGGGTGAGCAGAAACTAAAGCCTAATTTGTAGAATAAAGGTCTTGTGCCATCCAACAGTCTGTTAAACTTGTTATGGTTAGTACTGCAGTGTTTCAAAAAGATTGGCAGGGGTTAAAAGCCTATTTTGGAAAAATTTGTGGATTAGGGGTTCTAGTCTTACACAAGCTTCAGGGTGGAAAAAATGTTGTTTATGGTTAGGAAGAGTGTTGGAGTCCTCTGCTTGGTGGTAGCTGAGGTGCTTGTGCTTGTCATACTTGGTTTGTCAGGAGTGAATACTTGAGGCTTAACAGGGACACCTGGTAGGACTGTATAATTGTTTATCTATCTATATAGAGAGCTAACCATGGCTATTAACTGTGGACTTTTGTGAGATGCCATAGATCATGTGGGCCCAAACTTTTATCAATAAGTCTTTGCCTGGTAAAGGAAAAGTATATTCAGACATCACTTTGAAAGTATGAGAAAAGAGTAACTCTTTATGTAGTGTAAGGTCATCAGGAGGGAAGCCTTCCATAATTGGTATCTCATTGATGCCTACTACCCCACAAAGGTCAAAGGCCAGTGGTCCATGACAGGGATAAGGACAAGGCAGGAGACTTCTCTATCAAGGAGAAAAATGTGTGGTCCTAGCTATGTCTCTAACACTTGCCAAAGCTCCTTCTCATTGATGGAGACAGTTGAGACAGAAGTAGTCTCAGGGCCTCCTCATTCTGGAACAGACACTCTGGGCTCCAGTCTGAGCAGCCCTTTGATTCCTGAAGCTCCATTGTCTTGTTCAGCAATGAGGGGAAAGAGTCTGCTGAAGACATCGGGCACCTGGGCAGTTTTCCACTGATGCATCTCTGGCAGGCACTGCCTCTATTTACCAGCTTGCCTGTTTTCTTTGGAAGAAGCAGCAGAAGACTAAGTTTCCCACAAGACTAAGGCCTTCGGTACATCATAGGTCTCCATGACAGTTCTGGTCATTTCTTCCTGATGTCAGGAGACTGAGTGGGGGATCTGCCCTGAGAAGGACTCTTGAAGAAAGAGGGGCCACTAAGAGTGTGGTTTTGTGTGATATATTAAAAATTTAAGACACTGTAAAAGAGGGTTTTTTATTAGGCCCCTGACAGATAGTTGTCAATTTGTCATGATGAATGAGTTTTACATTACTGCACTTTGGTCCCACACAGACAGTGAAATGTGAGCAATTCCATATACCACACCCCCACCTTGCTGCAGTTTCCCCTCAGGGAACCCACTGGGCCTGCCTTGCCCCTCCAGCATGCTTAGCACTGACCAGGAATAATGCGTCTACATCTTCTCTAGCCTCTTCAGTCACTATAGTTTGTTCAGAAGCAGTGAAGATCTATCCCATAACTTGGCCATCTTTCTAAGAAGATGTGTAACTTTTAGAAAGATGTCACATATTCTTGCCACAGTTCTCAGGACTGTCTGATAAACTGTTTAGATCTTGTAGGGTTTGCTTAAGGTCTCATACTGAAAAGAATTATTAGACTTTAATGAGATCAGATTCCCAACACACAGTTAGTGAGGACACAGCCTAACAGACAGAGTTACAGCATTATTAAAGCCATGAATTTAAAAGGGAGAAAGGGAGGCTATTAAGGAGGGTTTGGCGAGAAGAAAAAGGAAGGGGAAATGATGTTATTATATTATAATCTCAAAACATAAAAGTAATAATTTAAACAAATAGAAGTGTGGGCCCTAGGTCCCTCTGTCCAGCAGGTGACAATATAACTAAGACTTAGTTCCAACTTGTCAGGATGATACCCTATTGAAACGGCGTAAATGAATTTAGACAGATTGTAATAATATATACAGCTTTAATGGGGAAAATAGACTTACAGAACCACCGGTTCCCATGGAGAACAGGGAAGCAGAATCACGCTTGCTAGATTTATAAGTAAACATTAGCCTGAGGCGAACACGCCCCCTAATAGGCTGGGCTTATCCCTGCATCTCCCCCTTTTGTCTAAATAAGACAGAACTATACCAAATACAATTATATACAATAATAACAAATAATAAATATAACAAACAATATTGAGAACAAAAGTTTTGTTAAACATTTTATCTTAAGGAGTCTAAATAATGTAGAGAGTAACTACAATTATATAATCTTTAACTCTGTCAAAGATCTGAGAAGGGAATAAATATTACTTAACAAACAAGAGATATCCAAAATGTGTAGCAAATGACTACCTGGGTAATCATCCAAAGTCTCATTTGTAATGCTGAGTCAACCAACTTTGGCTAAAGCCTAACATAACCGAAGGCAAGAAACTTTTTTAGAATTATCCTACCCTGTCTTGGTAAGATAAGACAATCCTGTTTTATATCTTTGTTAGTAGTTGAGGTATGGGCTTTTATTAACCCAAAGGCCAGTTTTGTTAAGAAGACAAGCTCCCAGTGGAGTGTCTTTGTTGCTCAACGTTCTCTTGGGAGTAGAGTGGCGTTGTCAGGAGTAATTGTGTCTCGTTGGCACAGAATTTTAGGTTAGATTAAAGGCCATTTTTTACAGCTCTTTGAGGAGGCTGAAGATTATACTATCTATACTAAATATAATCTCTATGTATCTAAAAGACCTGATTAACCTAAAAATAAATATGACAAACATATAATTCTCAATATTTATCTAACTTGAAGACTAAAAGAATAAACAACTGTGCAATATATATGAAGACAATGATCTTTAACTGTATCAGTGGTTCTGTAAGTCTATTTTCCCCATTAAAGCTGTATATATTATTACAATCTGTCTAAATTCATTTACGCCATTACACTTGGTGCTCCAACGTTGGGCTATTTTGCCCCTGCCCCGGCACGGGGGGTGCAAGCTCGATCTTTCCTAGCCTTTGCGAGCAAGTTAGCTACCGGAGCTCAGGAAGTGCGATTGGGCTCCAGTGAGCTAACTTGCTCGCAAAGGCTGGGAAAGATCAAGCTTGAGCTCCCCATGCCGGGGCGGGGGCAAAATAGCCCCACGTTGGGCACCAAGTGTAATGGCATAAATGAATTTAGACAGATTGTAATAATATATACAGCTTTAATGGGGAAAATAGACTTACAGAACCACCGGTTCCCACGGAGAACAGGGAAGCAGAGAGAGCAGCAGGCTCACACTCACTAGATTTATAAGTAAATATTACCCCGAAGCAAACACACCCCCTAATGGGCTGGGCTTATCCCTATACCCTATGGAGGTGGCATCTTCCAATTGAGAGGACTCCAAACCATTTATGAGGTCATTTTTCCTGGATCTGAGTGGCATGGTTAGCTTAAATCCAGGTCTCCTTTTTAAAGGAAAGTATTTTATTTATACTTCTCTTAGACCATTTCAGTCTTTCAGTAGAGGTTCAGCTATAAAATGATATTGTAATTCTTATTTAACACATCCTATGAATTGTCCTCTTGTCCACATTATCCTACAGAAAACATCACTCTCTTTTTATTCCAAATTTTGAGGTAAAATTTGTACCAACTTTGAAGGATACATCTGAGAGGAGGATCAAAGAATAAAAAGGAATTGCCCATCTAGAGGGAGAGTGAACACCAGTGAGTGTTTGGAGCATCTCTCTCTTTCAGGAGCCTGGTACACAAGCTAATTCTGGGGGTGTCACTTCTTTTGAGTAGCCTAGGATGCTAGTGGATGGTTGAGGCATCTCCTCTTTTCTCAGAAGCCTAAGAATCAGGTTAGCCAGCCTCATCTGATTGTGAAGTTGCTTTGGTCAGAGAAGGCCAAGTTGCTGGCCAACGAGGTTCAAGTTCCATCTTTTGTAAATGCACAATAAAGGTATGGTCGTCTCTCTCAGTTATAGCATAATTTTTTTCCTGCAATTATTTGGAGATATTATGAGAAAACACACAAAAAGAACGAGCCATTGGCCATAGTGAATTGTAAGCTAGTAGTCATAGGTGAATCTCAATGTTTCCTTCAGGACTCAGCAACTTATGAAAAATAAGTGCCCTGTCATTTGAAATCTGGCATGACTTTCTTTATCCAATGTAAGAAAAAGTCCTCCTCACACAACAAGAGGGATGCCCAAAAAACATGATATGAGCATAGTTACTCCTGTTTTGAAAAGGGACATTTGGATTAGATTGGCATGGATGGAGCAGGAGACAGAAACACAAAAGAATAAGAGCAAGTTGCTAGAGACTGCATATTCTGAAAATGGAGAAGGAAGGGTGAGCTCACAGCTGGATGAAGATGTGCATTCAAGAGGAAAACTGCAGGCAGAAAGGAGTGAGGAAGTCTATGGTTTCAACTCATAAGAACTCCATCCTATGACAACAAAAGTTGATGTGGGAGTGATTTCTTATTAATAAAGAAACTGCCTAGACGCATTTGATAGGCCAACCCTTAGGTAGGTGGAGTAAACAGAACAGAATGCTGGGAGAAAGAAGCTGAGTCAAGGAGTCGCCATGGTTCTCCCACTCCAGACAGACGCAGGTTAAGATCTTTCATGGTAAGCCAGCTCGTGGGCTACAAAATTTAATAGAAATGGGTTATATCAATATGTAAGAGCCAGCCAATAAGAAACTGAAACTAATGGGTCAGGCAGTGTTTAAAAGAATACAGTTTCCGTGTAATTATTTCAGGTAAAGCTAGCCATGCGGGCGGCCGGGTGCCGGAGACGCAGCCCGCTGCTCTTACTACAACAAAAAATGAGGAGCATCCAATGGTTAATACCAAGAGATGTTGATGAAGTATCCCCTGGGCTTCCCCGAAGCTCCCTATTCCTTGTGTTTGCCATTGAAAGAGTCTAGAGGAAGAACACAGAGCAGAAGGCAGGTGGGGTTTGTTAAAGTGAAGAACTCTCAAGTAGAAGCATGGGCAACATGGCCAACAGGACAGTGGCCCTGTCTACATTTTAAACAGGATTTATACTAAAAGCTTTAAAACAGATACTTTCCCACAAAGCACATTTTAATGCCCGAGTGATTGACAGGACATTGGATTAACTGTTAAGGGAGGAGACAATGCTATGTCATACTTTACCAGAAAGTCTTTAGTTAGATAATAATCTTGTGACCTTCCATGTAGCTCAAAATGTCACGTCTCCACCCAGAGCCAGATGTGTTACTCAGATGCCATTCCTGTGACCAACAATCAAATTCTGCAGTGTCAGTTCGTTTTTGTCCAAGTGACATCTCACACAGCTGCCTAGCTACCTCCCCACACTGGTGACATCTCACACAGCTGCCTAGCTATGTCGTGTTAGCGGGGTTAATTCATGTAAAGCTGGTCACATAGTTAGACAGTGTGGATGGGAAACAATGTGGCAAGTATTAGACTGAAGAACCTGTGAAGCTCTGGTGAGAGCAGCAGGACGAGGGCTGGCAAGATGGATGAGCAGACTAAAGTCCTTCCTCCGTAAGCCTGACAAGCTGCCTTCAATGCCCAGATCCCACGGCAGAGAGAGCCAACTCCTAAAAGTTGGTCACTGGACTCCACAGTTATTGTAAAAATGTGCCCTTATTCATATGCAAATAACATACACAATAATGATAAATAAGTACAACAGTTTGAAGGAAGAAAAGTGGAATTAGTTAAGAGAGGAAAGAAGGGAATTGCCCTATGAAAGGAGGAAAGCAAGAGAGGAAATCGTGTGTCTTGTTCTGCCAGTGTCTGGAGCTCAGAGATTTCACAAAGGAAAATTGGGAACAGGCCTATATAAGACTCAACCCAGGGGGCAACATGGTAGACACAGATTCTAAATCCCAGCTTGTGGCCCAGAGTCAGATAACAGATGTTTTCTGATTTGTAAATTAGTTTCCTAGAAAAGTTTGACAAGTGCAGAGCGCAAAAGCACATTTGATCACACTTGTAAAGAGTTGTTTCATTAAAAAGATGCAATCTTTACGACATTTAGACCTTCGGATCTGTGGGTCATCTCAGCCACAGCTCACACCACTGACTTCAGCCAATTACGAAATGCGAAGTCACTGTGATCTTGTAAGAGCAAATGAGAGGTCACCTGACATTTAGCACACAGCATGGGCAGTGTTGAAATACTTTTTGCTGCATGTCTGCTTGAGAAACACCAAGCCCAGCCCACAGAAGAACATCTCCAGGGGAGGGACGGTGAGTGTTTACCCAATACTCCTGTGCAGTGAGACAGGATCAGCCAACAGCAGAAGAGGAAGCCCGGGCGATGCACTGCCTACTGATCCTTCTTTACTATGACAAACTGAGTATTGCAGATCCCCCACAAAATGCTAGTGGCTAATGCAGAGAGAGTTGCACCACATCCAGGATAGGAACATTTCTTTTGGAAACACAAAACAGGCTGTGTGACCTCTAGTGGTGCTTACGTACTGAGAATGCACGTGGTCCAGGGCAGCACAGGGCCTTCCACGGGAAAAGCACGTGTGCCACCCCTTCATAGTACACCTTTGCAAGAAATAGTTGGCTACAAAAGCATCAGTTTCCTTTTTTTTTCTTGTGGGATTACAAGATCATAAAAGCAAAGTTTATTTATTTTGGCTAAAATCTGGGGTCTGCTAAAATTCCCCTATTTGGGGAAGAATTGGTGGATCTATGAACTACTTGGTAGATGCTGGGGTAGGGGGAGTCACTGTCTGCAGTTGTACACAGCTGTGAGCCTACAAGATGTCAGTGGACAGATCCAAAATCATGGTCATGTAGACATCCTTGCTAGAACTTGTTGGATGACATAATAAAACAAAAGTCATGAATATCAAAAAGGGATTTGTAGGGAGGATGGGTTATTAGTGGAGTGGGAGGAAGACATGAGGTAGGAGGATGTGAGAGCCATCAGAATGCATTTTATTCAGGTATGAAATTATCAAAGAGTAAATTTAATTAACTTATAAAGAAAATAGAAAACTCAACTCACCAAGATACCTCAATATAGCCAATGTTCTGGTCTCTCAGGATTTCAATTAGTGATGAATTTGCAAAATAATTAGTGAATTTCATTCTTTGCCTGTAAAATCAAAGGTGTAAATAAACACAATCAGAAACAAAGAAATTCCTGTGAAATGAACATTCCCTTTATTTAGTGTCTGAAGCAAATCGGAGTGGTACTGCCCCACTCAGTATGAAAGATGTGCTTAGCTTTGCACATAGAGAAGGAGAAAGACAACATGGGAGGACAAGGCTGAAGGACAGGATAAATGCACAGATGCTGTAGCCTCAGGACAAAATTCATGCAAACAAGTTAGAGCATCTGTGTAACACTCTTGGAGCAAGCAGAGATCTTTGAAGCAAGGCAAAGAAGACTCCCCTTGACAAGAGGCAGTCAGCAGGGAGCCCAGCACTATGCATGAGGAGCAAGGCCAGAGGCACTGAGTGTATCTCTGGCAGTATCTTGGTGTGTGCGCGTTGGCATACCACCTCCAAGTAGCCTGCAGGATCAGTCATAGCAGAATAACAAGATATAGATGGAAATAATATAACAAAGGAAGCTATATTTTCTTTTGGTAGATGTTTTGAGTTGGAGTCAATGTCATTTTTTCTATTTTACATGATGCATGAATATATATAATCTCTTTTTCATTACTCTTTGTTCTATTGTTCACATTTTATTTTGTTCGACAGTCATTAGTTACTACATCATGATAAACAATTATCTACAAACATTTCTTAAAATACACTGAACACTACAGTTAAGCTGTGAAATCTCCCAGTTGTAGATGAGCATCCAATATGTTTATCACTATTATATCAAGTTTGAAGCATTCATAATTTTTTGTGACTTATTATTATTTAGACCTAATGTAAAGGGCTTATTGTGTTCGTAGACATGTAGACAGTGGAATGGTCTTTGAGGCATTTTTCCTCTCTCAGTATTCCAGAACCAGTTAGAGGTGAACATATTGACTGTTCCACAATCTCTCCATCTAGTGGTGAATGTGGCTGAGCTCATAAACAGCTCTCTCATGTAAATATTTTGTCTGTACACAGACCATCACTCAGCACTCTCAAGCAACAGAAGCCCTAGTCACAGGCAGGTGTAGACTTCCTCTATGACGTATCTCTTTTGTAATGAACATAGCACCAAGTCACATGCTTGAATACAGGAAGGAGGCAGCTGGAAACTCAGAAACAGAAAAATCATGTAAATCACCATCACAGAGTATGCTTACTTACAACTTTGGTTATGGAGTTGTTTTTGTTGCCAGAGGCTGCTTGTTTGTTCCTGGCTGCTTAGCCCTGACATAATCACACAGAAACTGTATTAATTAATCACTGCTTAGCCTATTAACTAAAGCCTTTTATTGACTAGCTCATACATCTTAATTTAACCCATTTCTATTAATCTGTGTATTGCCTCGTGGCTGTGGCTTACGGGTAAGATTCTTTCTGGTGTCTATCTCTGGAGGGGCTACATGGCTTCTCCTTAGCCTGTCTTCTTTCTCCCAGCATTCAGTTTAGTTTTCCCCACTTACCTCTGCTCTACCCTACTATAGGCCCAAAGCAGTTTCTTTATTAATCAATGGTATTCACAGAATACAGAAGGAAATCCCACATCAGTTTTTGTCTTATAGAATTTGTTTGTCAAGGTAGGATTTTGAGCTATTTATATACTTTTGAATATTGTAAATTGATTGATACCCAGACAAAGGCTGTAAACCCAGGTTCACAAAATACAGGTTACTGTACCTGCCCACATTTTTGTCTCAGTATTATGAAGAGACACAACAGAAAGAACCCAGCTGTTTCCGTGGTGTGATAGGACAAAGAACACACGTGCACAACTAGAAAAATGCCTTACAATGGTTTCTACTCACTATGTGTGTGATCTATATAAGTCACTTATTCATGGTTGGTACAAATTGGCATAGCCATTTCCTTGATAACAGAAGTCATGTTTTGTTTGTTTGGGTTTTCATAGATGAACAAGATGAGGGTACACACTAGGATACAATCTATACAAGAAAATTACATGTTTGGGAATTAAATAGCTCCAGTTTTCTTATTACTAAAAATAACATCAGAGTCTGCTGAGATTATTGAAGGCTCACATAGACATGTCCACCACAGACAGAAGGGCAGGCTTTTGCTTACCTCCTGTGTTATTTCAGCACAGAGTTGATTAACACAGAGAGAAATTAATCTCATGGCCATAGACAATGCCAGCACATGCTGTCAGAATGCCTAGCTTGTTAGAATTTGGTTTTTGATTTGTCAACAGTTTGGAATAGCCTGTCCAAAGCCTTCCTCCATGCCTGTCCAAGCCTGTCCCACCGCTGTCATTTATGGAGCAAACAAAGCGGTTTTGTCATTCTCACCCCAAGGGAATTGTACTATTTTCCCACAAGCATTTCTAATCTGCTGTCCATCTGTGTACAACTTTTTGACTTATTCTTTCTCTCTTAGACCACAATTTGTTCTTTTTTTTTTATCACTTTGCAGCTTTGAAAATTTGTTTTTTAGGGCCTGTGAGATGGCTCAAGGTTGAAGATGCTGAACCAAGAAGTCTGGCAACTTGAGTTTAATCCCCAGGACCAATATGATAGGAGAAAATCAACCTTGGCACCCTCTGACTTATTGGGGGGCAGAGCAGAATAAATAAATGGTAACACATCTTTTAGAAAGAAGGAAAATGAGTGTAATGACACACTCATATAATGAAGACACTAGGAGGAAGCCTGTTACTTTGTATGTTAATCTTTAATAAATCAATTAAAAGGGAAAAGGAAATGGTGAGCTGTAAAATGGTTGAACTGACTTACCAACTCTTCGTCTACATTTTATCTAATGGTAACAGCTAAATTTCCTGAGGGGTAACAGGCTGAGCTGGTGATACCCATTTCTGTGCTCAGGATGTGGTGGGACCTCTAGGGTTCTCTGTAATCTTCTTTCTTCCAGTGACTGTCCTGACAACTCCCAGATACTATGGCGTCCTTGATCTTCAATCCCTCTTCTCAACTCAGGGAGTTCACCACATGTACCCCAGTGCCCTGTCTTCACTGTATCCTAGGAATTATCTTAAAGTGTCCCACTGTGCAGTTTAGCTCATCGACACTCAGGGTCCAATGTTCAGCATTTAGTAATATCGCTTCATGTGTTTTATCAAACACTTGATTATTTCAGACAAGGAAGGGAATTTTGGCCCTATCATGTCTTCTAACCCAGAACTTAAAGTTTCTTACACATTTAAAAAAATATATATCTTTAAAAAAACATATTGAGTGAGGTAACACAGACCCAGAAAGACAAATATAATATTCACTCATAAGTGGCTTTTAGACATAAAGCAAAGAAAATCAGCCTACAATTCACAATCCCAGAGTACCTAGACAACAATGAGGACCCTAATAGAGACGTATAGGGATCAAGATAGAAAGGAGAAAAAGAGACGATCTCCTGAGTAAATTGGGAGCATGGGGGTCATGGAAGATGGAGGAAGGAAAGGGAGCAGACAAAAATGTATAGCTCAATAAAAACAGTTAAAATAGAAAACAAAAAAATATATCTTTAAGAGCTGGAGAGATGGCTTAGTGGTTAAAAAAATATATCTTTAAAATAAAACTTTAGAAATGTGCCCCCCCTTTGTTAACTGTATTTTCACAGCATAAAACTATCTTCAGGCTTTTTTTCCATGTTGAAAAATAAGACACCAATATCCTGTCCAGTGTACAGTCCTACTGTGTGATACAATTTCCAGAAGGTAACAGTAACCCTATAAAATATTTGATTTAGTAAATGGAAAAATAAGTGAAATCCCAGATTCAGGAAGACGATATATAAAGTATATTTACTGAGCACACAGTGGCTCTAATTTTTTTAAATTTATTTATTTATTAAGGATTTCTGCCTCCTCCCCGCCACCGCCTCCCATTTCCCTCCCCCTCCCCCGATCAAGTCACCCTCCCTCATCTGCTTGAAGAGCAATCAGGGTTCCCTGACCTGTGGGAAGCCCAAGGACCGCTCACCTCTATCCAGGTCTCCTAAGGTGAGCATCCATACTGCCTAGGCTCCCCCAAAGGCAGTATGTGCAGTAGGATCAAAAACCCACTGCGATTGTTCTTGAGTTCTCAGTATTCCTCATTGTCTGCTATGTTCAGCTAGTCAGGATTTATCCCATGCTTTTTCATACCCAGGCCAGCTGGCCTTGGTGAGTTCCCATAGAACATCCCCATTGTCCACACCCCAGTGTGTGGGTGCACCCCTTGCAGTCCTGAGTTCCTTGCTCGTGCTCCGTCTCCTTCTGCTCCTGATTTGGACCTTGAGATTTCTGTCCGGTGCTCCAATGTGGGTCTCTGTCTCTCTCTCCTTTCATCGCCTGATGAAGGTTAATATTCAGGAGGATGCCTATGTGTGTGTCTTTGGATTTTGTTTTATGCAACAAAAATAATAAAGAAATGAAAAAACAAAGGTATGAAGGAAATACAAAAAATGACTTCTTTTCTGGGTATTCATAGAGAGGGAGCTAATACTTCAGTCTTACCAAAAGTCAGCTTCCATTGGTCCTGGTCTGGGTGTGCATGGGAAGGGGAAGGACCACATGGGTCTCCAAGTCCTTCCCTGCAGCTTCCATTGGTCCTGGTCTGGGAGGGACCACACGGGTTTCCAAGTCCTTTCCCTTTTCGTGTCAGTTCGTTCTCTCTGGTTTTTCTCTCTTCATGTCGTGCCTCTCTTTCTGTCTCTGTCTCCCTGCTAACCTCCCTCTCCCCCCTCCCTTGATACCCATTTTTCTACCTTCTTTCCCTCTTTTATGGCTAATATTACATGTACTGTTTTTGGAGTACAACATTCAACAGCCAATTTATTGTGTTGATAGCGTTTTTTAAGAGGATTACACAAACTAAGAAACCAGCCAGAGCAGAGACTCTTTGTGGCTACCTATTTGCCCGTGCTCCTTTCTGGGACCCCTTCTACCTCTGCCTTCTTGCTTTCCCGGGAGACCCCAGAGAATGGGCAGTTCTTGGGGCCACACGGGGAGCATTCTGTCCCAGTCACTGCTGCTTCTCACAGAACCATGATTTCCACTCTTTTTCTCTTGATTTGAGTTGTAAAGATTGCCCTCATGTAAGATAGCAATAGTTTAGAAGCAATTCTCAGTTTTAGCACTGTATCTGTCCTTTAAAAAAATGTTAATTTTTTCATGGATACAAATTTATCCCTTACTGAAAAATAAATAAAGCTTAGGGGCAAATTCATATTACAAAGTAATTATATGTAGGAAGTCTTGTGTCTGTTTTATTTCTCTCAGTTCATAGAGCAGTGTTCCCAGAAAACAAAACAAACCACAAAAATCTCTGCCTTTTTGAAGTTAATTCTTCCATGAAACCGTGATGGGTCAGGACACCCTTGTGTATTTTCGTACCTGCCCATCTTGATATATGTCTAAGATTTGCTCCTGCTTTTAATTCTGTAAACATTCCATCCTGAGTGAATGCTTATTTTTGATACAATCAAACCATGGCACACCTGTCTCTGCGGGTGAAGAGACAGCGAGTCACCGAGAAGAGAAGGGTCACTTTAACCCTTGGAAGACATGGGGTAATTTATGAACTTGTTTTCAGTGCATCAGCGGGAGAGGCACTCACCACCTTCTGGATGAGGCCCGCTCCTCGTTCTCACCACAGGGACAGAGAGCCTTGCCCTGGTCCTATCCTGGCTGGTGTTGTGATCTAGGAAAGCAGTTTTAACAAACTGTATGCGGTACCATGCAAATGTCCTTCCTCGAGCTGTCGGCAGTTCTCTGCAAATCAGCCCTGTTGAATACGGCTGTAGTGTCTGCATGGTGCTGGAAAGACAGCCTCCTCTCTGTTGTAGATACAGCCGGCATCTTAGGGCGACAAATGCTAGAAAAAAAAGAACCAGCGGTTCTCCGTTGATCTTCACTCAAAGCAGGACCTTTCTGTCAAGGAGTTCTTTCTCTCGCTGTACACTGAAAGGGAGGAAAGAATGAAAATGAATCCTAAAAGCCAGCCCTCTGATGGATCAGGGCAAAGAGAACACCGTGTCAGGGTGGCATCTCATAATGTAAGGAAAAGCAATTTGCTCATCTAGGTGAGTGCTTTATCCTCTGCGTGTGGAACCTGAAGAAGGTAAATTACTTTTTCCTGGTACCACTTGGTAGCCAAGAGGAGGCAATTTACCTCATAATGTCAAGACACCCTGCTGCCGCGAAAGTGGTCATATCCTGAGCTTGCTACAGGAGAGCGCTCGGCTCACAGTCAAGCTGACCTTCACAAATCTCTCAGTCCCAGGATGAGCTACTACAGAAAACACACGTGGGCGTGCAGATGAGCAGGTGCGGGGGGGGGGGGGCGGGAGGGAGACTGGGTGCAGGTTTTTTAAGGTCCTTCATTCATTGTGATTTGACTGCTCCGTTCCCTTGGAAACAGTGGGGTTTTTTTTCAAAATTGTAAAATGGTGAGAAGGAAGTTTCCTCACTGTGATGCCATCTTATTTTGCACCTGTCCTGTGTCCAGCAGCTGAATGCTCTAGAAGCAACTTCCTCATCAGAGTTTTAAGGCCACCACATGTAGGAAAGGGAGGGATCAATTGAAAACCCTGTAGCAAGTCTGTCTCTTAGCAAAAATTTCAGTTCTATAAATTGGCTGTAACAAGAGAACATTGGAAGCAGAATGGCCTTTTGAACTCTCTTTTTAAATATATTTAAAAAAGAAGATATATATACATATATATATATATATATATATACAGAGAGAGAGGAGGAAGAGATATATAGATATGTAGATTATGTATATATATATATATATTCCTTTTATTGAAATAGATTTTTTTCTCACATAATACATTCTGAATATGGTTTCCCCTCTCTCTCTCCTCCTCCCAGGTCCTCCTAATCTCCCCTCCATCCAGAGCCACACCTTTCTGTCTCTCATTAGAAAACAAACAGGCTTCTAAAGGAAATCCAACACTTCATAAAAAGACAAAACAACTGAAGGAGAAGAACCCAAGAAAAGGCCCAAGAAACAGATTTAGATGGACGCCCACTTGTTGGCACACTTAGGAATCTCATTTAAAAAACTGAATTGAAAGCCATTTTATACACACACACACACACACACACACACACACACACACACACAGGACCTATAGGGTGAAAAGAGAGGAGAAAACATATAAATAAAATAGAAAATAAAAATAAATAAAAGTTCTTGGTTTTATTTGTTTTTGTTTTTCAAGACATGATTTCTAGAGCCAGTATAGCCCAGACTGTCCTAGAACTCACTCTGTAGACCAGGCTGGCCTTGAACTCAGAGACCCACCCTCCTATGCCTTCTGAGTGCTGGGATTAAAGGTGTGTACCACCACTACCTGGCTTGTGTGTGTGTATGTGTACATATATATTATATATATATATATATATATATATATATATATATATATATATATATATGATAGATAGAAAGATAGATAGATAGATAGATAGATAGATAGATAGATAGATAGATAGATAGATAGATAGATAGATAGATACTGGTTTTAAGATGAAAATTTTAAATAAAAAAGTAAGAAATGCCTGACATGACATTATTAGACAAGGAACCTCCACAGATGCTGTTGAGTTCATTTCTGTTGGCCATCTAATGCTGCACCCTACCCTGCTCCCGAGTGAGACTTCCTTGGAGAAAACTAATTTTCCATTTGCAAGCATTTATCAGCTGGAGATGGCTTCAGTGTTAGGGTGTCCACTTCTTTGAGATTTAGGACCCCATCTTCTGCAGCCCCATGCAGGCCCTGTGCATGCTCCCTCCATGCACATGATCGTTCCTGGTGGTTTAGAGACCTTTGCCTGCTTGCTGTTTCCATCCCCTCTGCTCTAACTCTTCCACTGGATTGCCTGAGAACTGAGGTGGGGGCTGACGGGGACATTCTTTTAGGGCTGTGTGTTCCAAGGTCTCTCACTCTCTGCATAGTGTCTGTGAGTCTCCGTATGTGTTCCCATCTACTGCAGGAGGAGACTTCTCTGCTGGTGGATGAGCAAGGCACTGACCTACGAGTACAGCAGGATGCCTTTAGGAGTCATTTGATTGCTACAGATTTGGTTTGGTTTAACATTAGTATTTGGTTTTACCCTAGGTCCTGGGATCTCTAGTCTCAAGTTCTTGGGCACCCAATCTTGTGGAATGGAACTTAAGCTAAACCAGGCCTTGGTGACTCCCGCAAGCTCTGTACCATCATTGTGCTGGTAGTTTCATAGGCAGGACACCATTGTAGATCAAAAGTTGTGTGATGGATTTGTGTTCTTTTTTCCTTACAGTGAACGTGCAGTGAACTCTTTTAAAACAAGGAAAATTCTTGCTGTGCTGAGAAAGTGTTGCTTTTGCTACACCACCTGAGACAACTCGAGGAAGACCTGACTCCCCAGTGCCAGACTTCAGCTGGGCCATCTCTGAGCAGATGTTCCCTCTGAGTAAAGCCCCTCGGCTTAGTGTCTAAATCTCTATCTTGACACATGTGTCTTTCATATCCCAACAAGACTCCACAACCGTTGCTCCCCATGATACCTATGAACACCCAGAGCATGTTACAATGTATGTAAGTGGATGGTTGTGCTATCCATTTATTCATTCATTTGTTTATTCAGTGAATATTTATTATAAGCCCAATGCATGGCAGATATTGTGCTTGTTGCTAAGACTGAAACATAAACAACAGAAATACAATCCTAGGGCTGACATCCTGGATAGGTGCGTGGGTTTTAAGTAGAAAATCTTGAAAGTCATCAGCGCTATGGAAACTTCCAAGAATCAAAATGAAGAGTCCTTGAGGAGTTCACAGAGGGGAATAACCTCATCGGGGACTAGGATAAACAGTAGATATTTTTCTTCTAAAATTGAGGCCCATAGACCGGGCAAAAGGAGTAAGGATGAATCGGGAAACGAGAATGCCTACAGAGAAGTTAACTTGGCTGGAGGTTCTAAGCATGGAACAGCTCGAAGCAGCTGTTAAAAGGGGCTGTAGAGGTGGACGGTTCCACCAATAAAAGGGCTCCCCCCCCCCCGAACTGTTGGTAAATCAGTAGTAGCCCAGTGCGGTGGCAGTGGGGCTTACCTGCAGCCTAGCTCAGGGGCAGAGGCAGCACGTATGAGCTCTGGGTCCCTTGAGGGACTGTGTTTCAAAAACATAAGGCAAAGGAAGACAACTGACATGAAACTCAGCCTCTTCATGAACACATACATGTATGTACACACACACTTGTGCATACATACACACATAGAAAGGAGACAACATGAGGGAGAAAAAACAAGAAAGAGAAGAATGGCTCAAGATAAAGTTTCTTCATCTGTGTGTTTAATAAACGTGTGTATTACATTTCCTCTGTGTACTGCAGGACAGCTGTGTTTGCAGATATTTAATTTAATCTTTACAGCAACCCTGTAGGTTGTGTATTATTATTATTACCCTCATCTTACAGATTTTGAAATTAAGAAACAGAATTTTATAATGAGATGATAGAATTGAAAAGTCATTTATAATATTGAAAGTTTTGTCAGAAGGCATGGGAAATTAAGGTTGCTCCTAAGTAGCTAGAGATTTTGTCACCATGTAGCTAGTTATCTCAGATCAGTGTCTGAAGAAGGACTAGGTGGCAAGGGGAGTGTGGTAAGAACTGGAGAAAAATGTCAACAAGGAGGTGACTCTACTTCCCCAGGAGGGAGAATGCTGCCATAAAGAACAGAAAAGTGAAATCAAGAAACGACCTGAGGGCCAGTAAGATGGGTCAATGAGTGAAGGAGCTTCCTACCAAGACTGGAAACCCCTCAAGGAGGAGGGAGAGACCAGCTCCTGAGAGTTGTCCTTGGGCCTTCCGCCTGCATCTTAGTGTGTGCACACACACCTCTCAGACACATGGAAACACATATACATACACAAGCACATACCCATACACAGACTGTAGTGTTTTGACTAAAAATGGCTCCTGTAGACCCACAGGGAATGGCACTGTAGGGAGGTGTGGCTTTGTTGGAGGAAATGTGTTACTGGGGGCAGGCTTTGAGGTCTTAGATGCTCGGGTCATGCGCAGTGACTTGATTCTCTTCTTGCTGCTTGTGGATCCAGATATAGAACTCTTGGCCACTTCTCTGGCACCATGTCTGTCTACATGCCAGCATGCTTCCCACTGTGATAACAATGGACTAAACCTATGAACTATAAGCCAGGCCCATCTTTTCTTGTAAGAGTTGCCATGGTCACGGTGTCTCTTCACAGCAATAGAAACCCTAGCTAAGATATACATGCACATGTGCACACACTCACACACACATACACATATATACATATATGTACCCAAATAGTCACACACATATACATATACATACAAATATTACATACATACATAAACACGTACAAACATAATTTACACAATACACACATGCATGCATGCACATGAACACAGGGACACATGGACACACACACTATACATACACACATGCCCCACACAATATTCCAGATAAAGGTAATAATAATAATAAATTTAATCGAAAGGGATGTCTTGGTATTTGAACATGCATGACTTGGACTTAGGCTAGATGCTGTTTGGGGAAAGGAAGAGATGCACAGGACTAATTTTACAGTCTTTGTCTTGGTATCTTAGCACAGCAACAGAAAAAATAACTAAGGCAGCACCCTTTCATAGAGATAAAACCCATGAAAGATTACAGTGTATAATCTTTTGTCCACGAGGCATGCTTTTTCTGGGACAAATCTTATCTTAGAGAACTGCCTGAGGCTTTCCCATTATCTGCCAGGTTGCAGAATGGAGCACCAGATGACTAAAAAACCTATTTCCACCGAAATCTCTTTGTAATAGGCTACTCTTTCTCTCTCTCATCTTTTGGCATCTAATGGTATTTTTGGAAGGAAGGAAGGAAGGAAGGAAGGAAGGAAGGAAGGAAGGAAGGAAGGCAGCTTTGGAAGCCACCACCCCAGCCCACATGTTTATAAATTCTTTTCTGTTTATTTAGTCCTGATTTTCTACATCATCTGATAATTTCAGCTTTCCCTAAATATACCTTCAGTCTTTCTTTTCATTTTCTCTTCTTGGTTTATTAAGAGATAAATGACATTTTCCTGGCAATAAAAGTAAAGAAATCTGTAAAAAAAATTATGTGTGTGTCTGTATATGTACATATTGTGTGGGGGGTAGGTATTTATGTGTGACTATGTATGACTATTTTAACATGTGACTCATCTCACCAGCCTTGATTTATAATTTCCAAAGAGTGTATTATTTTAAAAGTATTGATTAAAGAAGAAAATATCTGTTAGAAACTAAATAACAGTAGTAATAATATCATGCGGACTAGGATTGGTGGGAGGGTTTGTCTATCTTCCACAAGGTTTGGTTCTCAGAAAAACAAAATTCAGCATAATCTATTGTATAAAACGATGATCTGTGCTTGAAAAACATCCACACAAAACTGAGCTGGTGGAGAAATTGACCCATGGAAAGATGTTCTCTGGTGGCTAGAAGAAGTTTTATGAAGTCAAAAACCATAACCTCAATGAGACACGAGAGCCAAGCAGAGTGACTGGGACCTCACGTAGAAGTTGTGTGCCTCAGACAGACAGCTTTTGAAATCACAGTTAGCATGAATCCAGTAATGCTGACATGTCTGGGACAGAACCAAAAGGTACTTGAGGCATTTTAGAGGACATCTAATTAATTGTTTAAAATGACAAAACAATCACTTGATTCTCATAAAACGATGAAAAAGCCAAAATTCTTCTGTGAGGTCACATCCAGAGGAGAATTCTAGACAGCTTAATTTGTTCCTAACCAAGATGTAAGGGGTGCATAAGACAGTAGGAGGTCTGGCCAACTTTGTAGAAAGTAGAGAAGGTAGTTAAGATGATTTGGAAGTTGGGTCCAGGGACAACACAGAGGTCTTTTGTCTGCCACATAGAATAGAGGCATGCTATCTTTGTCCCATGAGTCCTATTAACTAGTTATAGGCCCAGGGGCAGGATTGTTCCGTTTCACTTTCACCTCCCTAGAGATGTAAAGGTGGCTGGTATCCAGCACATGCTACATAAATGCTGGTTGAATGACCAGAGGCAGCTAAGAGACAGTACATGAGAAAAACCAAGGACGTAGATGAAAAACAAGAACTTAGTAAAATGTCTATATTACATGTAATAGACTTGTAAATGGATTGGGGATTTGGAAAGGGTAAAGAGGGGCAGAGGGCTGTACGGAATGTCAAGCATTCTGCACAGTGTGCGAATGTCAAGGTGCTTGACGGATTGCAGAAAATAGCAGTGGCAGACTTATGAAAATCACAAAAACTAAAGCTCCTTTTATCGAATCTTAAATATAAATCTGAGCTGTAAGAATTCTGTACGTTTAGTGGGAAGGCTTTGAGTTTTTCTCCGTTTAATTTAATGTTAGCTGCCGGCTTGCTGTAAATAGCTTTTATTATATTTAGGTATGACCCTTGTATCCCTAATCTCTCCAAGACTTTTATCATAAAGGGGTGTTGAATTTTGTCAAATGCTTTTTCAGCATCTAATGAAATGATCATACGGTTTTTTTCTTTCAGTTTATTTATATGGTGGATTACATTGATAGATTTGCGTATGTTGAACCAGCCCTGCATCTCTGGGATGAAGCCTACTTGATCATGATGGATAATTTTTCTGATATGTTCTTGGATTCGGTTTGCCAGTATTTTATTGAGAATTTTTGCGTCGATATTCATGAGTGAGATAGGCCTGTAATTCTCTTTCTTGGTTGGGTCTTTGTGTGGTTTGGGTATCAGGGTAACTGTAGCTTCATAAAAGGAATTTGGCAATGACTCTTCTGTTTCTATATTGTGGAATACATTAAGGAGTATAGGTATTAGCTCTTCTTGGAAGTTCTGGTAGAATTCCGCATTGAAACCATCTGGTCCTGGGCTTTTTTTGGAAGGGAGATTTTTGATAACGGTTTCTAGTTCTTTGCGACTAACAGGTCTATTTAGATTGTTCACCTGGTCTTGGTTTAGCTTTGGTATATGGTACTTATCTAAAAAAAAATGTCCATTTCTTTTGCATTTTCTAGTTTTGTGGCATACAGGCTTTTGTAGTAAGATCTAAAGAGTCTCTGAATTTCCTCTGTGTCTGTGGTTATGTCCCCCTTTTCATTTCTGATCTTATTTATTTGCTTGTTCTCTCTCTATCGTTCAATTAGTTTGGATAGGGGTTTGTCGATCTTGTTGATTTTCTCCAAGAACCAACTTTTTGTTTCATTGATTCTTTGGACTGTTTTCTGTGTTTCTATTTTGTTGATTTCAGCCCTCAGTTTGATTATTTCCAGTCTTATACTCCTCCTGGGCGCGTCTGCTTCAACATGTAGAAGAATAAAATTAGATCCATATCTATCACCATGCACAAAACTCAAGTCCAAATGGATTAAAGACCTCAATATCAGTCCAAACACACTGAACCTGATAGAAGAGAAAGTGGGAAGTACTCTACAATACATGGGCACAGGAGACCACTTCCTACGTATAACCCCACCAAAACAGACATTAAGGACCTCATTGAATAAATGGGACCTCCTGAGACTGAGAAGCTTCTGTAAAGCAAAGGACACTGTCACTAAGACATAAAGGCAACCCACTGACTGGGAGAAGATCTTCACCAACCCCACAACTGACAAAGGTCTCATCTCCAAAATATATAAAGATCTCAAGAAACTAGACCGTAAAAGGCTAATCAACCCAATTATAAAATGGGGCACTGAGCTGAACAGAGAATTCTCAACAGAAGAAGTTTGAATGGCCAAAAGACACTTAAGGTTATGCTCAACTTCCTTAGCGACCAGGGAAATGCAAATCAAGACAACTTTAAGATACCATCTTACACCTGTCAGAATGGCTAAAATAAAAAACACCAATGATAGCCTTTGCTGGAGAGGTTGTGGAGAAAGGGGTACACTCATCCATTGCTAGTGGGAATGCAAACTTGTGCAACCACTTTGGAAAGCAGTGTGGAGGTTTCTCAGGAAATTCGGGATCAACTTACCCCTGGACCCAGCAATACCACTCTTGGGAATATACCCAAGAGAGGCCTTATCATACAACAAAAGTATATGCTCTACTATGTTCATAGCAGCATTGTTTGTAATAGCCAGAACCTGGAAACAACCTAGATGCCCTCCAATGGAAGAATGGATGAAGAAAGTATGGAATATATACATATTAGAGTACTACTCAGCAGTAAAAAACAAGGGCTTCTTGAATTTTGCATGCAAATGGATGGAAATAGAAAACACTATCCTGAGTGAGGTAAGGCAGACCCAAAAAGAGGAGCATGGGATGTACTCACTCATATTTGGTTTCTAGCCATAAACAAAGGACATTGAGCCTATAATTAGTGATCCTAGAGAAGCTAAATAAGGAGAACCCAAAGAAAAACATATAGGCATCCTCCTGAATATTAACCTTCATCAGGTGATGAAAGGAGACAGAGACAGAGACCCACATTGGAGCACCGGACATAAATCTCAAGGTCCAAATCAGGAGCAGAAGGAGAGAGAGCACAAGCAAGGAACTCAGGACTGCAAGGGGTGCACCCACACACTGAGACAATGGGGATGTTCTATTGGGAACTCACCAAGGCCAGCTGGCCTGGGTCTGAAAAAGCCTGGGATAAAACCAGACTAGCTGAACATAGCAGACAATGAGGACTACTGAGAACTCAAGAACAATGGCAATGGGTTTCTAATCCTACTGCACGTACTGGCTTTGTGGGAGCCTAGGCAGTTTGGATGCTCAACTTACTAGACTTGGATGGAGGTGGGGGTTCCTTGGACTTCCCACAGGGCAGGGAACCCTGATTGCTCTTCGGGCTGAGGGGGGGGGACTTAGTTGTGGGAGGGGGAGGGAAATGGGAGGTGGTGGCGGGGAAGAGACAGAAATCTTTAATAAATAAATAAATTTAAAAAAATAAAATAAAGCACATAGTTGATTTTCAAAAAAAAAAAAAGAATTCTGTATATTATGGGGTAGGTCCAAATCTGACTGGATAAAAGCTGACTGCCCTGGCTTCGTTGCTTATCAGTCACAGCTTTCAATGAGTTGAAGCAGAGCCTAACTGGACGTCAGTTTCTTTATCTGTAAAGTTTTAATGCTCTTAGCACCAATCTCATAAGGATGCTGTAAAGATTAAATCCTTAGACTTTTAAACACTCCAGTCACTCAGCAAGTACTCTATATTAATTACATTACAGCTAACACTTAAGAAGGAAGGGGTATTATCAGAAGACATGTTTACTGAGAATAAACATACATTACAAATTCATTTTCCTTTCATTTTGATTTTTCTATATGTGTGTGCCTGTATGCACCTGTATGTGAAGAGACCTCGAATTCGAGAAGAGGGACTTGGATTCCCTGGAAGTGAAGAAATAAATGGTTGTGAGCTGCTTTATGGTAGGAACTGAACCTGGGTTCTCTATAAAATTGACAAGTGTTCTTAACCAAGGAGTCATCTCTACAGGCCTCACCAAAAAAGAGAAAAGAGAGAGCGATAAAAAGAAGGAAGACAGGGAAAGAGGGAGAGGAGAAGAGGGAAGGGGGGATAGAGGGAGGGAGAGAGAGAGGGAGAGGAGGAGGGAAGGAAAAAGGGAAGGAAGGAGAAAAGGAAGTAAGGAATAAAGGAAGGAAGTTAGGAAGGAAGGAAGATAGAAGGAAGGAAGGAAAAAAGGAAGGAAGGAGGGGAGGAAGGAAGGAAGGAAGGAAGGAAGGAAGGAAGGAAGGAAGGAAGGAAGGAAGGAAAGGTTTTGAACTCTTCATTCAAGGGTGTGTTTGAATGGTGGGAATTCAAGATACGTAATAAAGTCCACAGTTTCATTCCTGAGAATGATGATGGCATCCTGCCTGGAAGATGTTTAACTGGAAGAAGTTTGTACACTTTCCACCCTCAAAAGCTTGTGCTAAGATTTTTACTAATTGGAAACACCTTTGTTGCGAATAAATGTTCTCTAAAAGCCTTATTTTAGAGGAGAGTGAAGGAGCTTTTCATCCAAACACTGACCTTGCAGTTGGAATGGAAGCTGAGAGGGAGTGGGTGACCCGAGCAAAGCCATGTGGCTCATATCTGCCACCCAAGACTCAGGCTCACATCTTGAGGATACCAGGAGTGCTTGAAGCCTTCCTCTGATAATGAATGCTACCAAATCACAGCATGTGTTTCTTTGTATCTTCCCACTGTTCCTGCTTCTTAACTGGCCATAGCAGTACAGGTGGGGAAGTTACCTGTTCACAGTTAAGCTACTGCCTTGCACTATTTCCATCCCAAGCCCAGTGGTATTCTCAGGGATTTAGGCAGCTTTCCTGAGGCTTAAATTAGGGTCAGAGTAAATGTATGTCTTTGAGTAACACAAAGCACAAACAAAACTCCCTGGGCTGCAAGTCTAAACATTGTCTTTATAGTTTGGATGTTGTTCTTTTAGCTGAAATTCCTGAGTTATGCTAGAGTTCTTTGAGTGGAGACTCTCCACTGCTTTGCCTCCTGAAGACTTGTCATTTGTGATGACTTCCTGAGGCACCCACATGTCTATGCCCTTCTCTTGCAGGGCCTGTGCTTCATATGTGTAACTGTTCTTTCAACACCTATACTTAGTGAGATCTCACCCTCTTCACACCACTGGCAGCTCTCCTGTCAGCTTCTAAAGTGCTGTGGCTTCAGATGGAAACAGATGTGAGTCTTCTGAGGAGAAGGAAAACAGTTCTACGTTGGAGGAAACCTGGAGTCCCATGACACGAAGAGGACCATGGAGAAGTGAGCTAGCATCATCACTAGATGACACCTGTTCTTTCTCCCAATTTTCAAAGCATGAACTTCACTACAACCTGAATTATTTCCTTCTGAAATATTATCCAGTTCTACATGAGAAATTTAATCAGTACAGGGTCAACACTCCATACAAGTTAAGGTGTGTTACTCACACAACCTTCTAAGTTAAGAGTATTTTAGCTTTCTCACTGACTTAAGTATAGTTGTAAATTTCTTTACACTAACTGCCAATGGGAAGATAGCTCAGTAGTTAAGAGTACTTGTTGCTCTTGCAGAGCATCCGGGTTCATTCCCAACACCTCATAGCAGCTTACAACTGTCCGTAACTCAAGTTCCAATGCCCTCTTCTGGCCTCTGTGGGTGCCAGGCATGCATATGATGTACAGATATGTATGCAGGCAAAACAAATATTTAAAATAAAAATTAATAAATCTACATTAACTGCTAATCAATGGCCCCAGGCTCAAAATGCTTTTCTTCCATCCCTTGTATGTAGTTCTGAACTGAAGGCAATAATAAAAGTCTTTTTTCTCTTACCCCACTCCCTCTGCAGGATATCGACTGTAATAGCTCTAGAAACATGTGTTGAATGTCAGTTATGCTCTGGGCACTGTGCCACTGATCTCTAACTCTCAATCTAAGGCAGACTTCTGCCCCAGAAGAGATGACGACATTTTTGTGCTTCTGAAGTTTTGTGAGATCCCATGGAGAAGGACATTGGATGTCCGGTGAAGCTTAGTAAGCCAGCCAAATGCTCCAATGCACTGTGACACGTGACATACCCAGGCAATATGGGAGCTATTCCAAGTAAGGGGAGCAGCCTAGTTGACAGGGCAGAGCTATGACTCTCACAGAAGAGGCGAGCAAGTCCAGTGTAGAGGAAGTTGAATGCTGCATTGAGAATTAGCAAAAAAAGCAGGTAGACAAGTTGGGCTCCAGAGACTCGTCTCAAATGACTTATCGGCAGCAGCCCCTGAGACAGTGCTGTCCTTTCTGTGCTGCCTGAGCATGCATTGCTTCAGGAAGCAGAACGCGGATGAGGCACAGTTTATGTCTCTAAGTACACATGATCCAGTGATCTCAGTGGAAGATCTTAGCAAATGCAATGTGAATGCCTCCACCCCAACCTCACTTTAGAACAGTGCCAGAGAACATCCCGGCAGAGTCTCATGATGAAGAACAGCTGCCCACCTGCAAAAATATACTGCCCAGTTTCTGTATTTTACCAAAATCCTTAGCAGGAATCACATGATAAATAATACATCCCCAGTTCATTAGCATTAATATATATTCACTTGATTTTAGTTTACAATTATACCGTGTTACATGTCAGACAGAATTCTAGGCTCTGCAGACTCAGAAGCACCTGAGACGTCTCTATATCTCTCCTGGTTTATATCACAGGTGGCTAGAAAAGATCAGTGTGTGGTGACACTCTATGAGGAACAGCCAGCTCTGATAAGTAGGCCAGACTAGGGTTTCCTGGAGGATCAGTGTGTGGTGAGACTCCATGAAGGACAGCCAATTCTGATGAATAGGCCAGGCTGCGAAGACAACCTCAACTGATAGTAGACTAGCGTTTCCTAGAAAAAATAGCCCCCGACCTAGGACATAGCACACAAAGCTTGAGGAGAAAAGAGCAGGTGCACTTGAAAAACTCTGAGATTACTGGAATATGAATGAATGGGTTATTCTTGCACTGGCCATGAAGCTTATCCCTTGTAGTATTTTTTTTTCATAGAAAACAAAATACTAATCCAGAAAAGGTTTGGTATCATAGCTGATCACATACTGTGTCGCAAAATTCTTAAAAGTCTCTTTTAAACATTTTATGAGCACAGATCCCTCTGAAGTAGAGCCTGGGGCAGGAATTAGAAAACACATGGCTCCTTCGTGGAGAGTCCTCCAGAAGTTAGAAAAGAAAACAGGATAACGAGGCAGAATCTGCTAAGCAATAAAGGGGATTTAAGTAAAAATTAAGCCTTGGCTCCATGCTTCCTAGTGGTAGCACAGAAATCATAGAAGGGTTGCTGTGCCCTCTGTGATCTTACGTGATCTCAGTTCTTCCTTCTCCCTGTGCCTCTCTATTTTTTGGCACCCTGGCATTCAGAGCTAAGTGAAAAAAAATAAGCCTCTCCAGAGAGTCAAGAGGAAAAGAAGTATAAATGTGTATGTTAATGTTCTTGTCAGTATTGCCGAAGTGCTGTGCATGTGCGTGTGTGTGCGTGTGTGTGCACGCACACACACTCACGTAAATCGGTTTCTCAGATGGAGGTCTAAAGTGTGGGCTGCTCTGTCTCAGAAGGTCTGACAGCATGTGTTGGCCTTTAATTTGTCCAACATGAATCACAAATTCCTGAAAGAATCATAAACTTGGTTTTGCAGTTGTCTGGAGGTTAGGTCAAAGGACAGTGTTTTTCTGTCCTGCAATTGGGGTTGGAATGACATACTCCTACATGAATTTTGTGGGGTCATAAAAACAGAGAAACAGCCAGGAACCCCCCTCTGCATATCTCCTGCATCCACCACTCCCTTCAAAACCCAATCTTTCAGAACAAAATCACTTTATGTATTACGGGACTTGAATTTTTGCATGTGTGTTGATTCCCTAAACATACAAATTTGGAGTTCTCTTAATAGTTTAGTACAATGTGCAATATAAGGACTTGCTGGCATTTCTCCTTAGAAATGGTTTTCTTTTTGTGGCCTTAATAAGATACCTTCTCTTATGGATAGTAAATAATAAAGAATCTATTTATACCTTCTCTTATGGATAGTAAATAATAAAGAATATATTTATCTATTGCTCTTACAAGGCAATAATGGCTTACATTTCATAATTTGAGGAGTAGGGGGTCATGTGGGATATATTTATAAACCACTTTTGTGTTTCCATTTTTATTTTTGACCCTGCTGGATGTTATGAAGGGAAAGTAGAAATGATTCCCTCTTCTGTGAAAATAACAAAGTAATGGAAATAAATAAAGGAAGACAAGTTAAAATGTCCCACATTCGATGACAAGGTCACCAGATTCGTAGACATGAGGCAGTGTACAAATGGAGACGGTGTGCAGATGGATGGCCTCGGAAGACTCTTGAGTTCTGTGGGGCAAACGATACTACATTTGAGAGTGTGGGTAAATGCATGTACTTGGTTATTCTAATACTACTTTTGCCATTGGACTTCATATAAAAATGTAGGTGACTCATAACGTTCAAGGGCGCTGAAGTTCCTTTTGAAGGAATAGAAGTGGCAAGAAGATCTGTCTGATGTGAGCCTGTGTGACTCGCACTCAGACTTCCCAAGCATGGGTGGGCCCTGTAGTTATCCATAAGCTTTAAAGATAGTCTTCAGGGACCACCCCAGAAATTTGTGGTTATATTTTTGATCCAAGGATTATAGAGTTTTCAGAAAACTATACCAATGTTTCTCATCTTAGATAATCTTAGATATACCTAACAAATATCCCCTGAGGAGCTATTTCAAAGCTGATGCGTATCAGCTGTAGCATACACAGAGAAAGCCTGTATCTCAAGCCAAGTTCCTGACTCTCAAACACCCACAGACATCAGAAATCAATTCCTCAATACTCGTTGTAGTAACTTGGTGCACTGCCATGGGCTCTTGCCTATAGATGAGGAGAGAAAAATCTAGAACTAATCCATCCACTAACCCATTTCCATAGCATCCAAAGATTGTTTCAGACACACACCCATCCTGAGGCTTTCTGAGAACCCCAGTGAGTCCATCCAAATCTTATTTCTTCATTGCCGAAGGAAAACAACCACATTATTTTCAGTATCTATCTGTGGGGTTTATGTAAGAGACCCAGACAGCTGCTGGTAAGTCCAACAGCTTCCTGGGATAAAATCTAAGTCAGAGCTCCCTCACGGATACCAGAGGGACACACATGATAATGGTCACCATTTCACAACAAAAGTCAAGCTAAATCCACCAACAAAACAAAATAAATACTTGAAATGAAACTAATGTTTTTTAAAAAAAATTCTAAGAAAATATTTGCAACACAAAAAGGCAAAGAATGCTTACCATAATATATCAAACTCTTCTGTATGAGGAAAGAATTAACATGCTAGTGGGAATATAGAAAAGGTGTGTGAACAAGCAGTGTGCAGACAGAATAACTAATGACCGAAATGGTTGACCATGACAGCTGGCTTGCTGACTAGAGGCTACCCTCTGACTTTTCCTACAGCTTGGAGTCCCATTGATGACAGACACATAGACATGACAAGGTGGTCCCCATAGTCACTCTATGTAAACTAAAGTCCCCTGTGTGACTCTCCTTATTTCATGGCTCAATACTTCTCATGGATTTGTTTATAACATGTCTTCTGTTGTCCTTGGCTAGACCACAGATTGCATGAGGGTAGAGACCATGACTGCTGTAGTTGGCAGTGTCATGGGCACTTGAAAGAGGCCTTTAATATTAAAAGTTAAAAACAAAATCTGTGCAGAGACTCAGGGATTAAAGAAGGCTTGTTGTCCTTACAGACGGCCTGAGTTGGGCTCCTAAAACCCATAGCGGACTGCTCACAACTGCCTGTAACTCCACTCCGTGATATATGAATCACTCTTCTGTCATCCAAGGATGTTGCACTTACACAGCATGCATCCGTATTCACACATGCGCAGGCACGCACGCACACACACACACACACACACACACACACACACACACGACTCCAGAAATTTCTCATGTATTTTTCAAGATAACTATGAAGACTCTAAATATTTCTTTTAGTTTTGACAGTGTGTGACACCAAGAATTTAGACACTGAGTGTGTACCAATGAAAACAGTTAAATTATCACAACCACTTTATGACAAGCCATGGAACTATTAACGCAGCATGCAAAACTGTAGTAATAATAGAATTCCTCAAAGAGAAGCAAAGTATCATAAAATTCAGAACAACCTTGTTCCTGGAAACTGTTTTATGGTTACATATGATACATGCATACATCGCACAAGAAAAACATAGGAATGAGATACAATGAGTCTTTAACAGCATTTCCTGTGGGTAAGTGAGGGATTTTGGTGCGATTATGCATAAAGGGAAAAATGTCCTTAAACTTGGTTTGTGCACTCATACATGTGTGTGTGTGTGTGGGGGGGGGGGCTCGCGCGTGCGCTTTGTTTGTGTGTGCACCACAGGAGTACCAGCGCCCAAAGAGGCCAAAGCAGGATATCAGATATCCTGGAACTGGAGTCATAGGTAGTTGCGAGCTGCTTGATGGAGATTCTGGGGACTAAACTGCGTCAGAAGAGCAGAAAGTGTTCTTAACTTCTAAGCCACTTCTTCAGTAATCACTTGCTTATTTTTTTTTTGCAATTAAAATGTTTCATTACTTGAGGTATAGGGTATAGGAGAAATTTGATCCAGCGAGCTCATCTAAAATCTCAAGAATAATAAAGAATGACTGATGCCTTCTATGCTTTGTATTACCATACCACCAGGACATAAACCAGAAGAAGAAAGGAACCACCAGTTCAGCCGCATCAAAGAAGGGTTTAAAGATGCAGTTCCTCCATGGCAACGAATGGAAATTGCCTTTCTCCACTTTGATGTTTTGAAAGACTTTGTGACCTTCATGAGGACTTACTGGGTCACTACGCCCCCTCTTCCTTCTGAACTGCTCTGCTTCGTGGTGATTTGAGCATCTCTGTGAGTCAGATTTTAATGACAAGGAATTGACGTTTTGCCAGATAAACGATTCTTTGAGGCAATTCTAGTCATATAAGGGAGGATGTAGCAATTTTGGGGAATAGTCAAAGAAAACAGCCTCTTTGGAGACAGTTCCAGTCAGTATCTAGGAAATCAGGAGAAACGTTCAGCATTCTTTAAGTAACCGAGGAGTGACATGTCCATGGTTGTAACTGACCTGGTTTTCGCAGGCTGAGCAGTTTAGTGAGGCTCCTGGAAAGGTAGCCAATCCTTCCTATTTCCCTGGATCTGGTGGTTTTCATAGAGTGTCAGAATCATAAGAAAAATCAAATAAGCATCCAAAGAAATTGAAAGGTTTGGTTATTCAGCAAGGCAAGACGCAAGGCAAGAACACTCACTTCTTAAATGCTGAGCAGGTACCATTGCCATGTGGTAATTTTCACCGTTCACAGTGTGCTGGACACTGAGGATTACAATAGTGTTTAAAGATGAGCGTACATGAGTCCTGCCCTTAGACCAGTGGGTCTCAATCTTCCTAATGTTGTCGCCCTTTAATACAGTTCCTCATGTTGTAGTGCCCCAACCATAAAATTATTTTACTACTACTTCATAACTGTAATTTTGCTGCTGTTATGGATCATAATGTAAATGTCTGATATGAGACCCTCCAAAGGGGTTGAGAACAACAGGTTGAGTATCACCTCCTTAGAGAGTTTAAGGGCTTCACATAAAACGTTAACCACAGAACACTGACTGTGTTTGCCCCCTAAAGGTCCTGTTGGCATTCAGAAAACTGTAGGGGCAGAAGAAGAAGTGTGTAGAGTGAAAGGACTTAAGAGAATTCTCAGCAAGATGCCGAGAACTTTGCTGGCTTCACTCCTTACATATGGTGGCCCACAGCAAGTGTTCTTTGAAGTTTATTGGCATGTGTTTTGGAGCTAAGTGCCCCTGCGAGGAGTTGCACAAAAAGGTGTGTATGTATGGATTGGAGCCTAGCTTCTGCTTCAGACAGGTGCTCAAATGTTGCTGTCATTGCAAGCCCTGACCTTTCATTCTCTGGTTATACATTTCAACAAACAAAATTAGAGGGATAGAAGGATGACTCAGTCTTAAAAAGTGTTTGCCATGCAGCATGAGACCTGAGCATGTTTGAGACATGTCTGCAAACCCATGTTGGAGTGGCAGAGACAAGAGGCCTGACGGCGTTTGCTGGCCAGCTAACCTGCGTGAATTGGTGAACTCCAGGTTCAGTGATATTCCTCTTGTGAAAACTAAGGTGGAGTGTGATGGTGAATGTTGTTGGTTTTTTTTTTTACTCTATACACTGTGGAGGGCCCACCACCCAGCTCCCAAATAATCACATGAAGACTAATGCCTAGCCTTAGCTTGACTTAGTTATAACCAGATTTTCGTAAGTTAAATTATTCCACCTACCTTTTGCCTCGGGGCTATTACCTTTTTCATTTCTGTATATCTTTTCTTTTCTTCTTATTTCATGTCTGGCTGAGACTGGGTAGGGGGCCCCCAATATTTTCCTTTCCTTCTTTTTTTTGCTCCTCCCTCTTCTCTTTTCCTTCTTTTATTTATTCTCTCTGCCTGGCAGCCCTGCCTATCCCTCCCCTGCCTTGTTATTGGCTATTCAGCTCTTTATTAGCATTGTTTTAGACAGGCAAAGAATCACAACTTCACAGAGTTGAACAAATGCAACATAAAAGAATACAACACATCTTTGCATCATTAAACAAATGTTCCACAGCATAAACAAATGTAACACATCCTCAAATAATATTTTATAACGGGAAAGACACACAGTGTTGATGTCTGGTGTCCACACAATCATACAATACAGACACAAAACAAATGAGAAAAAAATATTTATTACTTAGAAATACTGGGCTCTGGGAAACTGACTCAAATAACTTTTACCCAGACTCACAGACACAGACATACGCACATACACACACATACACACACTTATTAGGCAGAGAGAATATTTATGTACAATACTGTGACTATCATGTTTGAGAGTCAAAACACCTGCTAACGTAATTAACAACTACAAAGGGGTAGAAAAACAGAGACTGGTGAAGTAGGGCCCTGTGTAGCTCCTCATCTAGCTATCTCACTCAGAGAACCAGATGACTCACTGTACTGTTTGTCAAAGTGCCTAATGGGTAGGATGTCACTGGCCATGATTCAATGTTATGATGTAATTTAAGAAACATGGTTTTGATACTGAGGGCAATCTGTGGTCACCTAGGCTTTGCCACCAGCTGGTGTGCTACTTGAAACCGGTCACTTCCCTTCTCTTGTTAGCATTTTCTCATTGCTATAATAAGAACTTTGCCAGGTTATGATCAAGGACAGCTCTAAAGCAGTAGCAGCATTGGGGAGATTTTTTGGTGGCTAAAGCACTGGCCCCATAATGGTGAGAACTAGAATTCAGATCTGCAGAGCCCCTGTAAATGGTGAGTGGTCATGGAGACTGGCCTGCAATTCCAGCCTCAGAAAGCAGTGACTAAGGGATCTAGACTAAGCTGGCTATAAAGACCAATCATTCGTAAGTTCTGGGTTTGATTGAGAAACCCTGTCTAATTGAGTGGGGATCTAGACTAAGCTCGCTATCAAGGCCAGTCATAAGTTCTGGGTTTGATGGAGAAACCGTGCCTCACTGAGTGAGGTAAAAGAACAACCGAGGACAGTTCTGAACAAAATTTGGGCTTTGCCATGCATGTACAGACAGGTGCCTATGCACCCCCCACATGTAAAATAAACACATATACAAAGGTACACACAAAAAAAAATAAAATTTTTATTTTAAATAAAGCAGTAACATCCTGGATCTTTATTCCTTTTTATACTTCACGACATAAAGTGACATGATATAAGGCAAGTACACTTAATGGTGGTGACATCTGGTTAGGAAGTTGCTCTTGCCCCTTCCACTGAAGCAGAGAAGGAGAAGGCAAGATGGGGTGTTCGAGCCTAAAAGATGCCTCATGTTAGAGAGATGCAAAAAGAAAGCAATTCAGAAGGATTCCAGTGGGATTTCTCTGAGCACCCATTTACAGAGCGCCACGTCTCAGGAATAATAGATAAAGCCTTAATATTTTGTGTTTTAGAAGGATACATTTATTAGTGAGTCTTAGGTTGATATTCATTTAGAATAAAATGGCCTCTATGAAGGCTGGACAAAGAAAAATTTGCAGAAGCCTGAGAGTAATTTTGTTCCTTCCAGTTAATGAGAGGAGTTGCTGCAAACAACATACTTTAAGAGAGAAGTCATATAATGTGATTCTCAGATTATTCCATGGCTGTAGAAGAGGGGCAAAGAATCATTTGCACGCTCCCTTTGGTAGTTTGAATGCAATTGGGCCCCATGATACCAAAGGGAGTGGCACTCCTGGGAGGTGTGCCTTGTTGGAGTAGATATGGTCTTGCTGGAGAAAGTGTGTCATTGTGGAGGCAGGCTTTGAGGTCTTGTACATGCTCAAGATACCACCCAGTGTCCCAGTCTGTTTCCTGTTGCCTTTTGATCAAGATGTAGCCCTACCAGGTCTGCCTTCACACCTCTATGCTCCCCAGTATGCTGATTATGAGCTATGACTCTGAAACTGTACGTGAGCTAGCCCTGTTAAATGTTTTCTTTATAAGAGTTGCCATGGTCATGGTGTCTCTTTACAGCACTAGAAACCCTAACTAAGACTCTCCTGTTTCACATTAGACAAAATGTTGTTGTAGAGGCTTCAGAATCCTATGGTCCTGCATTGCTAGAGATGAATGTGTAGGCACAACTCAAGTCTCATTGCATCCCACAAAAGGGCTGATTAGTGGACTGCCTAGGTACACTAATGGGCACCAGAATGAAACACATGCTCCCAAGGTGCCCCAGAGCCCAGAAAGCATCTTTTTCTGTGACGGCAACTAGACTGAGATGGGAGAGGGTCAGGGGATCCAAGAGGTTCCCTGAAGGCTTCTTACGTGTTCCTTTAGTTTCCTGGGAACTAATGGGGGGGTGCTCATGTTTTTTATGCAGTATTATGTGTGGTGAATTTGTCCACTTTAGCCACTAGAAGCCCAACACAGAATCAGAGATATCTGGGTTCTATCTGAAGTTCTTCAGTGAATTGCATTTTCACTACAGACAGATCACTTATGTCTTTTAAAGTAGCCTGGAAAGATGGATAAAAATATTTGAATGCATGTTTCAAGTCCCTTCCTCCTGAGATAATATGGTGTAGTGGCCGTTAAGTTCCTCACTTGTCAGAAATCTAAAAGTGGGCACATGTGGTATTCAGGGTGGACAAGGAAGATATCTGAAATCGGCCTCTAAGCTGAACTGCAGTGTAAACATCCTTCTAGTTTGTCCAATAGAGGAGCCAAATAGGGTGGGCCTAAGCTCTGTCCTGTTTGATGCGTCCTTTGTGAACATTCTGGATTCCCACCTCAAGGTCCTGTCCTTCAGAGAGGATACAGGCCAGCACAGCTGAGCACAAAGCCCTGTCCTTACACTGAGTCCTCTGGCCATTTGTCCACCCACACACCCACTGCCTGGAGCTGCTGCCCAGCCTTGGTCTGATACCTTCTGCTGGCAGTGATGGGCTTCAGTGCCAGCCTGGTATTTGTCTCCTCTCCCTAGTGCTGTGCTTGCACTGTGTAGAATTGAATGCCACATTAGTCAACTGATACGAAGCCAGGAAAGCTTTTGGCCTCTCTGATTACATCTTTGGCTAAGGAAAAGTAGGCATGGACCCAACGTTTCCATGACTCTGTAACACCTGAATGGACCCTAACAATTATTTTAAAATGTCGAATCCTTGGCTCCAAGCTCAATGCACACTAGCCATTGCACAGTGGTGGTCTCACATGATCAGCATACCTGGAAATCCCAGTTTTTGACTTTGTTCCTGTTTTTGTTTTATTTTCCCTTTGTCCGCATTTCAGATTCTAGTAGCTTATGTGACAAGAGAGAGAGATGGATGTGGCCCCATATGTTCACATGCAAATGTCCTTAGGGAGACTGCAGACGATGACTATTTCAGCATTACGGTCACCCATTTCTTCAGAAATCTATAAACATGGATGAGAGCCTTGAGTGCTGTACACAGTCAACTCATGCTGCTTGTCTTCGATTCCTGTGGTTTCTCTAATCAAGACTACCACGATAGCATATATATTCATGGCTTTAATTACATGAATCCAACTTTTAATATGATCATTTTATAATTTAATGGGAAAACATACTTAAGCTAAATAACAGCAACAAAAATGTGCCATCTTATAAAAAAGTATTGAAGTTTTCTTTTTTCAGTTTATTCTCTCAAGATCCAGATTTCCTTTGCTTAAAAAAAAAATAAATGTATCTAGCATACTACCATGAAAGACTGGAGAAATGGATCAGAAGTTAAGATAACTCATGCAGGGACCCAAGTTCTGTTCCCAGCTCCCACACTTGTGACTTTAATTCCAGGGATGGATTCAGAATCCCTCTTCCAGCCTCTGTGAGCATCTGCACACAAAGCACAGCTACACAAAGACACACATAATTAAAACATAAGAAACAAACATTTAAAATAATACAGCTAAAGTAATAGAACAGAGCCTGGAATCCAACTTACCTGAGACTAAAATCTTGACTGTGTCCTCATCAGAACAGTGTGCTCAAGTGTGAGACAGACGACAGAGAAGAGGCAGGTTCTGAAGAGGCCCAAGGACTGGCCCCAGAGAGATGGGAAAGAGCCTTCTGCACTAGGCTACTAAGAATAGCATGCTGCTGTGACTTCCCACGCTATTCAGCATAAAAATTGCCTAGGGAGAGTTTGATTTAAAATGATTTGAAGTCTTACTTTACAGAGGGAAGACAAATACAGACAGATGAATCAGGACTCACACCAGGCAACAGGAAACCATTGCGGTAAGAAGAAGGGCAGAAATGAGGACTCAGGGACAAAGTGCAATTCATAGGCATTGTTGACTCTGAATGGCAAGTGAGTGAGATGAGACACTATATTAGTCAGGCTCCTGTCTTCATTAACTCGGTGGCCAATGACATCATTTTCAGGGCAGCATATCAGGAGGAGAGTATATTTTAGCAAAATGATTGTGAAGATACTGAGTTTAAGTATAAACGGTATAAACAAGCAGAATTTGACACATGAGAATAGAGCTCAAACAACAGACAAAGGATACTGAGCCTGAAACATCAGTAGAGATTGAAATCTAAGAGTTGTGCCCCCAGACAAGTATGTAAATAAGCTTCCATCACGCTTGCCTTAAAATAATATCCCTGTAAGCACGTAGGTAAGCATCTCAAAATGCATATTTCCAAACAAGTGCCATCTCATGATTGTAAGATAAAAACAGGGATGGCAGCAGTACCTGTCCCCTGGAGTTTCTGTAAGGACTTGCCAATCTGTGTGCTACTTACTGTAGACTTCCCCAAAGGTTTAGAGAGTGTCCTCCTTAGTCTTGAAGCAGCCATGTATTCAGGCCACATTCACTAAGAATTTAATCTACACTTGCTGCACTATAGGTAACTATAGTCGAGACCTTGTCAGCAGAACACCAGTCACTGTAGGAGCTGTGGAAGGGTCACTGGCCCAGCTCAGAAGCCATGACCTCTCAACCGTTAGGTTTTAGCCCACAAATTCGAAGTTATACATTTTGAGAATTTCAAATTCATAAACTGGGATAAAAGCAACTATGCTGCTCAACTCCAGAAAAAAAAAAGGAAGTTTGTAAGGAAAGCGCCACATGCGATTCTTTTTCATGACTTGCTACTCCCTCCCCACCCCCAGATTAAAGGTGCAAAAGGAAGGAAATCTGTTGTTATGCAAAGAATTCATGACTAGGAATGACAGAAGTGGACCTGAGACAAGTGGCCAGCGGATATAGCAGGGAGGGCAGGATGGGAAAAGTTGGGTGATCAACTGAGCTTCTGCTAGAAAGAGCAAGAGCTCGGTGTGTGGCCATACTGTGGGGTGGTTATAAATAATAACACACCCTATATGTTTCAAAAAGTTGGGAGAAATGACTTTCAGTGTTCTCACCATAAATGCTGCATCTGTGAGGAGAAGGGCATGTTTAACCTGATTTTTAAATCACACAGTGTGGCCTGAAGAGATGGCTCAGCAGTTAAAGACACAGGCTGCACTCCCAGAGGACACAAGCTGGGAGCTAGGTTCCCAGCACCCATGTCTCACCTCTCCCTGTAACTCCAGCTCCAGGAAATCTGCTGCCTGTCTCTGGTCTGTGGGGGCACCTGCACTCTCACTCATCCTTAAAGAATGATAACAAATAATCAATCTCAAAAGAGTATAAAATATAGTATTCATATGTCCAAATATCATGTGGGAAATCTTACAAATGTGCAATTTGATTTTTTAGATATAAGTTTAAACTAAATATAATTTACTGTAAGTCTATTATAATTTATATTAAATCAATAAATGTATCTCCTCATGAGACCAATCAGGTGTGGAATGGACTGTCTTCAGATTGTTGCTGTTTGACCCCCTTCTTCCTGCTTTTAGAGTTGGGTTACTTACAAAGTCAAAATAATTTAAACTCCAAAGGAATATTCTCGCTGAACTTAGAGGCCAAACATGATTATGATATTAGGAAAGTGCAAAGAAATGGAACATAAATGATAGTTCCCCTCCCCTCAATTGCTAGACTTTTGATGCTAAGGAAGAAATCAACATTCCCTGCCTGACTTAGTCTCAGGTATCCATCCCTGCTGTGGTATGAATGGAAAGTGTCTCCCTCAAGCCCAAGTGTCTAAATACTTGCTCTCCAGGAGGCTGTGCGGTTTGAGATGTTTGTAGATCCCTTACAAAAACTTGCTAGAGGAAGCTGGCCCCTGGGGTCTGGATTTACTATTTTGTAGCCAGGCCCCACATCCTGCTTGCTCTCTGCTTCCTGATTGTGGGGCACACCTGGACCTTTTACCATGCTTTCCCCTCGTGGAGCATGTCCTCTCACTGAGAGCCAGAACAGCTCTTTCTAAAGTGACTGCTTGTCAGACATTACCTCATAGCAATGAGAAGGGCAGCTAGGTCTAACATGAGACTCGGCATCCTACAAAGTCAAGGCCATCAAATTTAGGTAGATTTGCTGATGTGATTGCTCCACCCCTATTCAGATCTGCCGGGTTTACAGGTCAGTTCTCTAGACTAGCAGTGACCCTCCACACATGCTTGCTTGGCAACTCATTTTCTTTAGGTTCAAGCAAAAAAATGTGTGAAGGCAACAGCAGAGAGGCTCAGACTGACAATAAATGGCAGCTATTGTGGCCATATTCTGTCTTTTTCTGTCTATACAACATCTCAAGGATATACCCCAGGCATTGTGGCCAATGGTCAAGAGCAGAGGTGTGGCGTCAGGAGCAAGCCCTTACTGTCAGGCAGGTGTAGAACCCAGTGGGGTTTTCAATTTTTAAAATGCTGCCTTTTATTAAGAGAAAAAAGTCTGCTTTCTGACAGCAAATCCCTTTGGTAGTATGACTAGAGATGGAACTGTCAAACCTGTGTCTCGTCCATACATAAGCTTCAGGGTTTAACAGCAACAACAATAATAATTCAGAAATGCTTACAAAATCTAAATTTTTCCCGGGAAATATTTATAAAACCGGTAATTTTTTCCTGAATTTCATCTAGAACTATACTATGCCCAAGACCGCTAGTGATGATCCTAATTGACAGAGCATTGGCCCCCATACATTCCCGAAAGCCAAAGGTGTCATTATTACACTAAGAATTTCATGTGTGGATAAAACAGGTGGCCTTTGGTGAGGGGGCGCTGTCAGAAATGAACTCTCCCGGAGCCTATCTTACACATGGCCTGTGATCTGTCTTTTGGAAAACATGAGGAAGTGCGAGCCTTACTGAAGACACACTGTGGATACAGGCCTTCAGAAAAGGTCATGAAGTGGATTTGAAGCCGTGGAGTACCCACTAGGTCATCTCAAAAGTAGTGCGGCTATTTTGTGACATGTAAATAGAAGGATAATTGCCGAGGGCACAGAGGGGCTAGCGGCAAACGGCAAAGGTGAGGGAGTGCGCAGTATGCAGTACAAGCCATGTGAAAATGTCCTGATGTAACGCAGGGCCCGAACAAAGCCAGCACTCCATGGAGGCTGGAAAGTTCCATGATGGCGTTTCCCAGCCTGTGACTATGACAAGAGCATTTCACTCCAGGAGGAGGGCTATTAATTTTTTAAAACTGCAATTTTTCTGTGAGCAAAACCCTAGGATATGTGAGTGAGGGGTAAGTGGCATTCAGGGTGAACATTTCCTTGAAGTTACAGAGTTTTTGCCTTCATGCTCATTTAACCCTTTCATTTCTGGTGTGATGACACTGAGGCTCAGTGGTTAAAAGACTTAACACACTGTCTGCAAGTGTTGGGTTTGCTAAGAGCTTCAGACCCTTTGAATCTCAGCTTACAGCTTTTGTGGGTCTCTCTGTCCTTAAAGAACAATATGTGCTAACTGACAATAACTAAACTGTATTCTCCAGTGCTTTTCTCATTCATGTTACAAAAACCCAATTGATTTTGTGTTTAAGGAACATTTCCAGGCGTGTCTTCTGGTCCGTCATTACAAAGGTTTCTATTAGCCAGGTGGTTGTGGCACACGCCTTTAATCCCAGCATTTAGGAGGCAGAGGCAGGTGGATCTCTGTGAGTTCGAGGCCAGCATGGTCTACAAGAGCTAGTTCCAGGACAGGCTCCAAAGCTACAGAGAAACACTGCCTTGAAAAACCAAAATCAATCAATCAATCATTGATTTTGTTTACTACCTTGCATTTGAAAAGAAAAAGCATTTTAGGTAGTTTATTTTTCAATTTCTAAATTCTCTAAGTGAAATTGTTTCAAAGGGCAGAAAGAGAAACTTCCCTTGTATACGCAAGTACTAAGTAGAAACAAAGACAACCAGGGAAATGTTTGATTGACCACCAACAGCCATAAAAGCCTGAAAAAAAAAACACAAAAACTACTTCACAAAGAGTAACTTTCAATGTGGAAACGTGGGAGTAATTTTCATGAAGAAAAGCCGAGTACAGGAGGCCATTATGTCTCCAGTGTGCTATTGTACATCAGATCCGTGCAAACGGCTTACTTCATATGTTCTGAGACTGACTTGGTGGGATTGCAAGACATGCCAGCATTGTTTGTCATATGCCTTTGGACAGACTCTTTCTTCCTCTCACCCATCTATGGGGTAAGGAAAACTGACAAACACACAGCTCTCTACTGTGGCATGACACAAAACATTCAAGAGACATTTAGTTCACAAAATTGAACTTAAAATAGTCCTGGTCACATTACTTAGAAAATCTTTTTAAAACATGATAAGAAAAGAATCATTCTCTGTTGCAAAAACATTAATCATTAAATACAGATCTCAGAGTCTGTTATGATATATAGTCCCACCTACCTAGTCTCACAAGCAAAACATCATAAAACATCATGTTGGTGAAAGTTGTCAATAAAAATGTCAGCCTCCAGAACACCGACTATTCAATGAACCTTCTCTTCTGGACTGCAGTGCTCTAATGAGCAGGTTTGGGACAATGTCACTGTACATTGGCCTTACAACTTTACCTACTTATTCAAACCGGAGGAAAAAATTCAAACAGAGCCTTTAGTACCAAAGGAAGCCTCATGAAAACATACTTCCCAGGGGAGTCTTGTTTCTCCCTGCTGCTATGTCTGCCATGGATTACCAGAATACTAAAGCAGGCTCAGAGCAAAATGGGTAATTAATATTTAATACATAGTGATTTGAACAGATCAAGTCCAATGAAATATAAGTTTGCACCAGTCCACATGGAATGTGTTACTAGAGGGAGCAACGTCAATAAGACATATTTTTGAGACCCACATCCTTCCGATATGAATGCTTTCTAATTCCAAATACAATGTAATTGTGTATAAATATTTTCAAAAGGACTATGGTAGGGCACTTGTCTACCATGAGCAGGACCATGGATTCCATGGCCAAAACTTTTGGAAAAAAGTTTAAGAAATACAATTTTAAAGAAAAATATGTTCAAGAAATTAAAGACTTGAGATATCTATAAAAGAATCAAGGGTGGGGGCGGGGGGTAAGGAGAGATGGGGAGAGAAAAGTGAGAAGGGTAGGATGGGGAGAACTTGGGGCAACGGGATGATTGGGATAAAGGAAGGTTGGATAGGGGAGCAGGGAAGCACATATCTTAATTAAGGGAGCCATCTTAGGGTTGGGAAGAGACTTGGACCTAGAGGGGCTTCCAGGTGCCCAAGGCGAGGTCCCCAGTTAGTTCCTGGGGCAGCTGAAGATAGGGAACCTGAAATGATCCTATCCTATAGCCATACTGATGAATATTTTGCATATCACCATAGAACCTTCATCTGGCGATGGATGGAGATAGAGACAGAGACCCACACTGGAGTACTGGACTGAGCTCCCAAAGTCCCAATGAGGAACAGAAGGAGGGAGAAGATGAGCAAGGAAGTCAGGACCAAGAAGGGTGCACCCACCCATGGAGACAGTGGGGCTGATCTATTGGGAGCTCACCAAGGCCAGCTGGACTGAGACTGAAAAAGCAGGGGATAAAACCGGACTCTCTGAATATGGCGGACAATGAGGGCTGCTGAGAAGCCAAGGACAATGGCACTGGGTTTTGATCCTACTTCATGTTCTGGCTGTGTGGGAGCCTAGCCAGTTTGGATGTTCACCTTCCTAGACCAGGATGGAGGGGGGAGGACTTTGGACTTTCCACAGGGCAAGGAACCCTGACTGCTCTTCAGACTTGAGAGGGAGGGGGAGAGGAGTGGGGGGAGAGGGAGAAGAGTGGGGGGACGGGGAGAGGAGTGGGAGGCTGGGAGGAGGCGGAAATTGTATTAAATAAAAATTATAAAAAACAAAGAATCAAGTAGGATTTTAGGTTAAAATATAATTAAAGAAGATTTGAGAGAAGAATCATTGGTAACACATGCTGTTCTTGAAGAGGACCCAAATTCAGTTCCAGCACCAACATCGAGCAGTTCATAGCATATAACTCCAGCTCTAGGATACCTGACCTTCTCTTCTGGCCTCCTGGGATACCCACACACCAGTGCACATCCATATACAGAAAGGTGCAGAAAAATTAAGTCTTTAAAACTTAATTTAAAAAATTACTTGTGAGGACATAAATAGTGTCATGTTTCCAAATTCTTTTACAACTAATTAGTAGTCAGATTTATATTTTTAGGTTATAGATAGATTTAAAGTTTTCATTGGATGATGGAAATGCATTCTGGTACAGTGATTTGGCCATAAGTAGCCCTAAAGGAGAGAAACATAAACACTAAACCCGCTACAAACCTTTCATCTACAATGCTATTCTGCCTGCAAGATATGCTAGGACAATGGTGGCAGAAACTTGTGGGTGTATCGGCATAAATAAATGCAATGCAGATATTAAAAAATATTTACCACTTTAATGATAAACTTACAGAACCGACGTTCCAGCGTAGTACAGGAGGTAAGAAGGAAAAAGGGCCGAGCCGCCTCCCCGCACGCCCATTTATTGGCAGGCATTCGCCCGAGGCAAACCCTGCCCCCTAAAGGGGCTGTCTTAACTCTACATGTGGGAGTAATCTGCACATATCTGATTTGACATGAGGCCCACCCCACAAGATCTAACCCATACCTGACCTTGCTAGGTAACAAAGTAAATAAAAAATAAAAATTAAAAAATAAATGTAATAAACAAAATAGAATATTAAACATATCATGAAATAATATTAAGCTAGAATTCAGCATGAATGGAGCAGAAATCTAAGCATGTCAATAATTCTATTGAATATAAACAATCCAAACTTCCCAATTTAAAGGCAGAGATTGCCAGTTGTAACAAGAAAAAATTACAAGAAGTCTCTTGCTGTATGGAAATTATAAGGTTTCAATTATGTTGCCTATGACGAGGTGATTCATTTACTATTGTGTTACAGAGCACATCCCTGTCTTGTACAAGAAGCTTCATAAATACTTAGCAAAAGAACTAATGAGGACACATTGTTGAATCCAGACTACATGATTGCATGTTATCACACAGGGAGAAAGCCCACGTTTAATAACTAACGTGGACTTTAGTATGGATTAGTATGTGCTAGTCATCCTAATGAAATACCTTAGTTGCTTACCCATAAAGACAGCCATGGAGATTTCAGTTCATGTTCACTTGACCTGGCTTCTTTGGACATACTCAAGGCCATCATGACCAGAGTTTGTGATGGGAAAAAGAATTCCTGCCCTGAAGAAAGCAAAGAAAGGAAGCACTGTGCCACCACACCTAGGGACCTACTAGCAAGCCCTACTAGTTTTTTAAATCTTTTCTCATTTCACATACCAATACCAGTTCCCATGCCCTTGTGACAGTTGTGTGGCTGGGGCAGTCTGTGGGGCCACTGGCAGTGGGACCAGGATTTATCCCTAGTACTTGAATTGGCTCTTTGGGGTCCATTCTCTTTGAAAGAATACTTAGTCAGCCTAGATATAGTACAGAGGGCTTTGGTCCTGCCTCAAATTGCTATGCCAAGCTTTGTTGACTCCCCATGTGAGGCCTTACCCTCCCGGAGGAGTGGATGAAGGTGGGGTGATTGGAAAGTCAGGGGACAAGTCCTACTCCATCCAACTCTCAGTTTGGCCCTATGCAGATGAAACTTATAATGTGTGTGCCTTTGACAGTCAAGCTCTAACCTAAGCTTCATGGAAACAAAGGAAGTAGAAGGGGTGTTAATAGGGGGTGCATAGTGTTGGCCTAATTTGTATGGAAACTATGATCACCCCAGTACTATCTTCTGTGAGACAATACTCAAAATCCTACATTCTATTGATGTAAAACATTCCTTGAGGATTACACTACATACTAGAAAGAGTTAATAAAATGAAAAGAAAAGAAAAGAAAAGAAAAGAAGAGAAATATTATAGTGAACCTTAATTGGCCTCTGAATCCTGAGAAATGCAGCAAGTTGCCCATCCTCCCTGTGATGCTGTCCTGCGGCCCCTGCTGTGTGCTGATATGCATGAGTGGCTTCACTCCTCATACACCTTCCAGTGCAAAACACAGCACACCCCATGCTTACCCTCTGCTGACGGACCCTTAATTCTCCATGTTTCTCCTGGGAAGTTGATGCCTCCATTTAGAATGGATCCCAGATTTGGCTTTGATCACTAGATATCTGAGAGTTTAGTTTATGAAGTAAAATCTCCGTGACCATCTACAATGTCCTAAAAGTTGACTTGTTCTAGAATGACCTTTTAAAACCCATTCTCACTTTGAGTCCTTGGCTCTTCCTTTTATTTCACCTTTAACAACTTGGGTTTGCCAGGGAGAATCCGCTGTGTGTGGACAACAACACTTCTTGAGTGGGTGAGTTTAAAGTCCAAAGTAGGCATGGAAGAGTAACGTGTTTCTGTTGACTAAGTACCTCATTGTATGTGATTAGACAGGCATGAAAGCCCTCCTGAAAAAAGAAAGAGCAATTAGTCATGTAAAGCTTTTATCCATAGAAACCCCCCACTGAACTATTTCTGTTTTATATTTCCGATAAGGTTTTTATGTCATCATTCATTTGTTAAGTGAATAGAGATTATGTTGTTGAGCCTGTGTTACCTCCAATGAAGCATTAATTTATTGATCCAGAGATTGCCAGTTTGATTTGGCTTGGGAGACTTCTGAGAACCCTGGGTTAGAATCTGATTAATGGAAGTCAGCTTCCATAAAGTTGTAATCAACTGTACATGTGATTCACGAACCAAGAAGCCAACCACACTGCGACAAGGGTTTATGAACTGTAAGAACATTGTTTTCCACCTTCCTGCCTCTGCCTGCATCATAGTCACTACTAGGCAAAGAAACACACCTGTAGCATTATGGGAGAAAATGAATCATGAAAAGTATTACCACAGTTCCTTAATGCATAGACGGCAAATCTATTTGGCCATATCATTCTATACTAGACTGCCATTTTTTGACAGCATGGTAATATAAGTTTTGATAAAATTTGTAGTTTTCTGAGAACCTAAATGTATATTATCTCAAAAGCTAGCGAATACATAAGTTTTTAAATGCACAGCTAAAGTTAAAATTCATATCTAAGTAGCTTGTCAACAGACTTGAAGCCTGGGCTTAAACGAGAATGTTGACAAGTTAAGGCTTGAACATCCATTGTGAGAATTAATAAAAGGTTTTGCCTGGAGCAGTGATGCACTGGCTATTCTGAAAATGATACTTGAACTTGCAAGTCATGACAGTCCTTCCTCTCTGGGCCAAGCTGATCATCAGCTCCAGTGGGAAAGCAGCCTAGCTAATTCTGGATCCGGGAATAAACCTTCCCCCTCACTTTCCTGCATCAATCGCATCATAGAGAATTACTTTCCTGCCTTCTGTTATTTCTAGAACTAACCATTTCTCTTGATCACTAACATCACCTGAGAGCTTCTTCAAAGTGAACATTTCACTCATCCTTACCTAGTTCCCCTCCCTCACTGAATACACCTCATCTTCCTGCACAGGCATTTGCTGAGTTACTTGCTTTTACTTTTCTAACTTCTAAAGGTAGATGCTTAACTCAGTCAACACAGTTATTTTCTTTTCCATATTCTGTTTTTGTTAGAATAAAGTCTTATTTTGTAGTGCAAGCTAGCCTTGAACCTCTACTGCATCTTCAAAGTTCTGGGATTACAAGTGTATACTACATTGCCCAGCTCTGATAGAAAATATTTATTTTATATTTAATTATGTGTATTTGTGTTTGGAGTACATATGTTAGGGGATTGGGGAAGGTATGTGCCTGTGTAACTACAGTTACCCACAGAGTCCATAAGATGATAGCATATCTGCTGGAGCTGGAATTGGGAGCAGTTGGGAGCTGCTCAGCCTAGACCCTGGAACGAAATGTTTATCTTCTATAAGAATAGTACATGCCTTAACCACTGAACCATCTCTCTAGATCCCTTGCCCCAGTATAAACTTTTTAAACTAAAAAATTATTGTAATTCCTTTTATTGGATTCCACAAATTTTGTTATGTAGAACATACAGAGTTCTAAGTATTTGTAAATTTTCATTGTTTTTAGTTTTCAGACATATTATATCTTTTGTCATCATTTTTATTGTAATGTTTTGGTGACAGAAAATATCTCTAAGATTGTTTTCTTAAAAATATGACTTTCTCTGTTCTAATCTATAATCTATTTTTTGTAACTTTTCTGAATAGACTAGAGAAAACTCAAATGTATAATTATGCTAATTGTTATGGGAGTCATTTTATAGGTCATGTCCATTACCCTTTGCTTATTGTTTTATTCAAATCTTTGAGTATTTAAGGTCCGCTATAGGGCCATGTGTTGAAGGCTTGGTTTCCAGCTTGTTGCACTATTTAAGGAATGACGCCTGCTTGGAAGAAAAGTGAATCACTAGGTAAGATAAGCTTTGTCTGCTTTGTTGTCTCTGTCCATTTCTTGTCTCTTGCTTCTTCCTAGCTGCCGCAAGACACACAGCCCCCTCTCTAATGTCCTACATACCAGTATGCACAGCCTCACCTCATAACCAGAGTCATAAAGCTGGTCAACCGTGCATAGAAAACAGAAGCCAAATCAACTTCCCTCCTCTCCAGTGTCCTCAAGATGTGACAAGGAGCAGAAAGTCAGACTACTATGTGCCGAATACACTTCTGGAATCTAGACTGCTAGATATCAGGCTGTCTTGTTCTATCTTTCCTGTACTATATCACCTTCATATTTTCAGCTGGTCAAAAGTGGTAAATACATTTGAAACATGACTTGAAAGAGCATGCTCAAGGAATCATAACTCATATTCACATTGACCCAATACCTGGTCATTTTAATGGAAGTGACCCACACAGGTAGTGTCTCTTGCTGGCAGAAAAGTAAAGCAAATCCACATGGAAGTAAATTTGCCTTCATCCCAGACTTCAACAAACTCCTACAAATTAACTGCAAGGAAAAGAAGCTTTCTATACTAAAAATATGATAAAAAACAAAACAAATCCACTAATCAGGTATGGAGACATACAACTAAAATCACACACTGAGGGGTGGAGGCAATAAGACTGTGACTCTGAAGTCACTTTGGGCCACAAAGTAAGACTATAACTTAGTACAAAGATGATAGGTAGGTAGGTAGGTAGGTAGGTAGATAGATAGATGATAGATAGATAGATAGATAGATAGATAGATAGATAGATAGATGAGTAAAAAACTAATAGAAACAAAGAACAAGTGAATCATCCCCATAAACAATGCAGTACACATTATTCACCACAGTTAAAGTAACAGAAATCAGGTTTTTATCACAATAAAAGAAACCAAAAACTCAAGGAAGTCAAGACAGCGAGGGGGGCACACACCCACTGAGACAGTGGGGCTGAGCTCACCAAGGCCAGCTGGACAGGGACTGAAAAAGCATGGAATAAAACCGGACTCTCTGAACATGGCGGACAAGGAGGGCTGCTGAGAAGCCAAGGACAATGGCACTGGGTTTTGATCCTACTGCACGTACTGGCTTTGTGGGAGCCTAGTCTCTTTGGATGCTCACCTTCCTAGACCTGGATGGAGAGGGGAGGACCTTGGACTTCCCACAGGGCAGGGAACCCTGACTGCTCTTTGGACTGGAGGGGGGAGGGGATTGGAACGTGGGGAGTGGGGGGGGGGAGGGAAAATGGAGGTGGAGAGGAGGCAGAAATTTTTAATAATAAAAAAGATGAGAAAAAAAAGAAACAAAAAACTCAAGCATCCTAGAAAAATTTGAAGTATTAAATAAGGGAGAGATTAGGTCGTTATGGATTTACATAGTGTCATTTCTGAGGCCGAGGCTCCAGCTGTAGGAAAGTGAGACCGACTTGGCACTCATTTCTTTCTGTACTTTGGTTGCTGCCACATCCTATCTTATTTTGCCTTTACCCATAAATGATTAGAAACAAATTTTGTGTTTAGCATGTTTAGCTAAATTTAGCCCAAAATCTGATTTGCTGTTGTTTGTATCGGGCACACATGTGAATTTTGATGGCAGTGTCCCCACAGCCTTTATTTGATTGGTGGCTTTTACACTTTATCTCACATTACAAATTGTTGTTGCTTAAAGAGGGAACCATTTTTTGTTACTAAGCCCACTGTAGCAGAAGGGAAATCCACTCCATTCTATTACTCACTGACAATCCTATCATCCTGGGTTTGTTTTCCTTTTTTTTTTTTTTTGGTCAAAGCTGAAACCACTAATGGATTTTTGTTTCTCTTCAGATAAATCCCATGCATCAATCTGGTTTGCACAGTCCAGGAAGGTATGTTTATGTAAATATACATTTTACTGTTTACTCAGTGATGCTATTACCCATGTCTCAGTTCAAATTAGGAAGAGCAAGCAGTCAACTGGTCTACCTACTCTGAATAGAAGAAAGTAAAAAGCTTCCAATAACTGCTCAATGTATACCTTCAATTTATTGTATTTGTTGGTGTTGTTATAAAAAGAAAGTATATTCTGCAAAAACCTCATTCCCTATTTTCTTAATTAGTGTGTTCTTTTTCCAAAATGACTTCTGTGGTAGTTAATTTGCATTGAAATTTGACAAGTATGCAAAAGCATAAAAAAGTACATCTGTGTGACTCTCCTTCTGCATGTTGAATCTAAATGTATCTATGACAATATTCACTTGTCTTTCCAGACTCAACAAAAGTGAAATTATCACTTTCTTTGATATAGTGCCGTCCTCCGACAGTCTTTTTTCTTCCTTGCTCTTGTTCAATACAAAATGACTGTCAGACGCCTTAGCCTGCCCTAAACTTGAAGTGTGCTAGACAAGAACACAAAGGACTTTCATCAAATTGTCATATTGAAGGCAGACTGACTTCTCTTCCAAAGGAATGAGTGGCTCTTTTTCCATTTGTTATAAATCAGAAGGAAGTTAGAATACCATTCTCCCATTGAGGTAAAATGAGAAATGGAAAAAAAATAAAAGAAAAGAATTACAACTATATACAAGTGGGTTATAAATTTTTTGTGGGGCTGAAAATATGACTCATCTGGTAGGAGAATTTGTTCTGCAAGCATGAGGACTTGAGTTCAGATCGCAGCGCCCGGATAAAAATCTGAATATGGTTGCATACCTACTTGTAATTCCAGCACTGTTGGGGATGGAGACAAATGGGTTGCTAGGATTTGCTGGATGCCAGCCTAACTCCAGGTTCACTATGAGACCGGTCTTAAATGAATACAGAGGAGAGTGATAGAACAAGACCTGTGTGCCTACTCTGGCCTCCATGGATACACACAGATCTACACACTCATATACATACTCATAGATGCACCTCAACCATATGTACATGCAAAGCCACATATATATACTTAAAACTTAGTTGTTCGTGTCTATTTTTAAGAGAAAAGAATGAAAGAGAAGTCTTGCAAAAATCTAAAATGATAATTACAAGGAAATTTATCCTTAAATTGAAAAAAAAATTTTAAATGATTTTAAAAAGCACTTATTAAATATTACTTGAGTACCAGGCATCATGCTAAATTCAGAGATCACTGGGATAAATCAAATTCTGCCCTTTTCCTTCAAAAGCTCACAGCCCTCTAGAAGGAGACAATACAGATTTCCTTTATTGGAAAAGGATTTTGATATTGCCCTGGGTCACAGTAATAAAAACGAGAAAACGCAGAGAAGAACAAGGATCCCTCTTCACCTGGGTTATATCCGGACATATGCTAGTGCAAAGATAAATCTTAGCTGCAGTGAGAAGGCTTCAGCGATCATGCCTGGAGGGTGGGCAACAACTCTACGTGCAGTTAAGATTCCACAGTGTTGAATTTCCATTCATTTTCATCACGGACACTTTCACTCCCGAGGCAGCGGTTTCTTCTTTTCACAACTGAGAATCTGATAAAGCCTCCTAGCATGACTATGTCACATCATGGATGTGTGACATCATGAATGTGTGACATCATGGATGCGTGACATCATGAATATGTGACATCATGAATGTGTGACACTTTAATTGTGAGTTCTTTCCTGCATGGAAACATCTAGAAGCTGAAGCAGACATTGTTTTGACCTTCAAGTATTCCGGTCACCATAACCAGCCTACCCTATAACCTTGTACGTGGGTTGTATGTGGATAAAAGGTTTCCCTTCCTCACCTGTATCCTGCTTGCCACTGCTGTGTAAGCAAAAGGCATGGTTCTAGACACAAAAGAGCAAAGGGGTTCTTCAACTCATGGCTGGGGAGACAGCAACCAACTTTGGAGTCCACAATATGCCTGGTTTGCTTGTGGTGTGACATAATATGTTTGTTTATTGTTTTGCCAGTTTAAATAAAAATTCTTGAACAAAAATCTTAAGATTTGTGTGAAGTATGGACCAAAAGGCCTCACATTCAAGGCAGCTTCATTTCATCAGGAGCTAAAACTGTCGTAGTAATCTATATTAGAACTGAGGGACCAGAGCGGCCTTAAAGCTAACAGAAAATCAAATCTTATCAGGTGGTAGAGCATCCGATAAGGTGGCTGTCACACAGTTCAGGACACATACTGAAAATGATGTGTGCCCTGCTTTGATTCAGTATGAAAGGGAAGCTGGGAACTCTCCTATTTCCCTTAAAAAAAAATAGCACTCTGAGATCTTCATATAGGAGAAATTAGCATATATGTAAAAGCATAATGTTTACTTTTCATGTTTTGGTTTGGTTTTTGCATCTTTTACTGACAGGGTGGACTTTAGGAATCTGGCTGTCTTAAAGTGATTAACATCCTGTATGCTAAGACATCCTCAGGTTCTAAGTCTTTGGACTTAGAAAGACGGGATTTCTCTGTGCAAACAGAATGCAATTTCCTTTAGAATAAAATGGGGAAAACCTGTAAGACCAGAAAAGATGTGAAGACAGAGATTCAAAGAAATAGGTTAGATGACAGGTCTTGCAAGAACAGATGCAACTGAACCACAAATCTGAGTGAGGCTAAGTTTCCTGAGCAGGTAAGTTGGGAAGAAAGTGCCTGCTGAGCTACTAGAGAGAAAGAGGAGGTTCATGGACTTAAAGACTCTGCTTGTCTCCAGAATCCTGGCCAGTCTTCCTTTATACAGCCAGCAGAAATCGAATCTGCTCAAAACCATGACTCAATTTGAGTCCTGGGCCATACTACTGAACCAACTCTATAAAAGCCTCCGATTCGCTTAGTGCTGCCCTCTGAGCCCTGCTGCTGCTTGGCTGTGCATCGGCTGCCGCATCACTTCTGCCTCTGGGCCCACGGAGTGGACGGTTAACAGCTGCTGTTAAAACAGAAGAAACCTGCAGGTGTTTTATATTTTCAATAAAAAGAATGAGGGCAAGAATTAGAAAACACACATTTGGTACATAAATTTTACTGGTTTCGTTTTCAAAATAGTATTCTCCAGGTTGGGTTGGTAGTTCAGTCAGCACTGTATTAGAACACTGAACCAGTGGCCCACATCTTCCCAGATGACTAAGATGAGGGACTTCCCCAAGAACTGGCCATACCAATGTGCCTGTTTATCCCCAGCAGAAAGCTAGGCATTTGACTTAAAAGATAACTCTACTTTATTAATTTCTTTTTCTCAAACCAAATGAATGTTTTAGTCTGTTTTTGAACTAGGAAATCAGTTCAGGGCTGGGGTATCTCAAATACATGGAATTTTTAGTTGCCAAGTATAACCAAATAAATGTGGGGAAAAATTAAAAACATAAATGTGAACACCTGGTTCAGGGACCATTACAAAAATGAGAGATGATGGGTGTGAAGGAGATGTTTGGGATCTGTCGTTGCTGTGAGAAGATGAGGTAGATACAGAGGTGTATGGTAATATTGGGGGAGGGGCTCCAAGAGAAGCTTTTCGTAAGAGCACTTCCGAAAGCACATCTACATCTCCACGCCTTAATTTCTTTATAAGGTCATCTCAGGCTGCATATTATTTTGTAACAGATTCCAGTTTTGAACCAAATACCTTGACCTGGGCCTCACTATCCTGGACTCATAGTCACCCAGTCAAGCTGATCCTCACAGAGAAAGCAGCACAGACTGAGGCAACATCAGGGCAGTAATACAGTAAAACAGCCTGGGGCTTTAATCAAGGTTTGTATCTGCAGGAAGAATCAAAGCTAATGCCCCTGAGCCACTTAATAACCTTTCTCGAAATGAGTCTGGATGCACGACGAACGCTGCTAGGATTCTGCAGAAACTTCTGGGCACTGGAAGTGTAGGCATCCAGACACCCATGGAAAGGATACGGCGTCAGAGGCAAATGTGGACACCCCTGTGAAGATCCCAAGTGCCATGCTATTGATACAGACACAGGATTCCACTCCCCACAATTTCCCAGAGCAGTAACCATGATATTTTTCATTCTTCCATTACAGACCCCCTGCTTGATGTAATTATCAATCTTTTCTCGCCTTTCCCTTTAAAAAGAAAAATCTGATGGCCTGAAGCCCCAGAGTTACTTCGGTATGATAGTGATAAATTTGGTTTCTCCAGTCATTTCTAGACTAATGTTCTGGGATGAAAATTGAATTTGTTTCTAAGTTGAATGTTCCTGACTTTATTTCAAAGGAAAACCTTGCCGCATTCTGGCTTTTCAGTGTATTGTATGAGCACTCTGAACCTCGGTTCATTCCTCAGAAGAATGATATCTACACTGCATACAGTGGCTGTAATACTCAGCTGGGAGCACTCATGCACACTGATCTGCTGTCAAGGGGAACAGGGTAGAACACCACCCCTCACCTTCCTCATGACCATTCAATTTCACGATCAGAGTAGCCAATAACAAAGAGCGGGAATCTAGAATGCCCATCTCTTTAGAGACAGCCATTTTAGTTACATGCAAACTTAATCAAGTCTTTCTTCTTCCCCCAATACTGTGGGTGTGCGTGCACCCCTCCTTGCTGGCCAGTATTATTGCAATGAGTCATTTTATATGTTTTTACAGGGCTCCATACTATAGACAAAAACAAGCAAAGTCCCTTTCATTTGAAGAGATTACAGTACTTGGTATAATGATTTGTATTTTCCTTACAGAGCGATGGTCTTGCTATGCTGCCTACGCAGTACTCAAACTCGTGATCCTCCTGCCTCAGCCTCCTCTGTGCTCAAATTCAGGTATTTACCACTATACTCTACCAAGGCAAAGATCTAAAGCTCCCGTTTCACAAGGCTACACAGACATTTGTTTATTTTCCTCTTTACATGTAACCTGGTAGTGTGTATGTGTGTGTACTAATTCATGTGTGACATCTACATATGCACATGTAAAATGTGTGTGTACTAATTCATATGTGAGTGCTTGCACACCTATGGATGCACATGAAGAGGCCAGAAGTTGATGTCAGTTCTCTTTCTCTATCTATGGCTTTCCCTAATTTCTCGAGACAGAGTCATTTACTAACAGGGCAAGGCTAGCTGTCCAGCAAGCCCTAGGGGTCCTCCTGCTGATAGGAAGTGTGGAGGGTGACCCCTGTTGTCAGAGGTACTTATAAATCCAGTTCTACCAACCTTCCACAACCTGATGACAGTATGACACATTCCAGAGCTGAGAGTTCCACCACCATTACCTCCCACTCACACACCACTACACCATTACCACCACTAACACACCACTACACCATTACCACCACTAACACACCACTACACCATTACCACCACTAACACACCACTACACCATTACCACCCCTAACATACTACTATACCATTACCACCACTAACACACCACTACACCATTACCACCACTAACACACCACTACACCATTACCACCACTAACACACCACTACACCATTACCACCACTAACACACCACTACACCATTACCACCACTAACACACCACTACACCATTACCACCACTAACACACCACTACACCATTACCACGACTAACACACCACTACACCATTACCACCACTAACACACCACTACACCATTACCACCACTAACACACCACTACACCATTACCACCACTAACACACCACTACACCATTACCACCACTAACACACCACTACACCATTACCACGACTAACACACCACTACACCATTACCACCACTAACACACCACTACACCATTACCACCACTAACACACCACTACACCATTACCACCACTAACACACCACTACACCATTACCACCACTAACACACCACTACACCATTACCACCACTGACACACCACTACACCATTATCACCACTGACACACCACTACACCATTACCACCACTAACACACCACTACACCATTATCACCACTAACACACCACTACACCATTACCACCACTAACACACACCACTACACCATTACCACCACTAACATACTACTATACCATTACCACCACTAACACACCACTACACCATTACCACCACTAACATACTACTATACCATTACCACCACTAACACACCACTACACCATTACCACCACTAACACACCACTACACCATTACCACCACTAACACACCACTACACCATTACCACCACTAACATACTACTATACCATTACCACCACTAACACACCACTACACCATTACCACGACTAACACACCACTACACCATTACCACGACTAACACACCACTACACCATTACCACCACTAACACACCACTACACCATTACCGCCACTAACACACCACTACACCATTACCGCCACTAACACACCACTACACCATTACCACGACTAACACACCACTACACCATTACCACCACTAACACACCACTACACCATTACCACCACTAACACACCACTACACCATTACCACCACTAACACACCACTACACCATTACCACCACTAACACACCACTACACCATTACCACGACTAACACACCACTACACCATTACCACCACTAACACACCACTACACCATTATCACCACTAACACACCACTACACCATTATCACCACTAACACACCACTACACCATTACCACCACTAACATACTACTATACCATTACCACCACTAACACACCACTACACCATTACCACCACTAACACACCACTACACCATTACCACCACTAACACACCACTACACCATTACCACCACTAACACACCACTACACCATTACCACCACTAACACACCACTACACCATTACCACCACTAACACACCACTACACCATTACCACCACTAACACACCACTACACCATTACCACCACTAACACACCACTACACCATTACCACCACTAACACACCACTACACCATTACCACCACTAACACACCACTACACCATTACCACCACTAACACACCACTACACCATTACCACCACTAACACTCCACTACACCATTACCACCACTAACACACCACTACACCATTACCACCACTAACACACCACTACACCATTACCACCACTAACACACCACTACACCATTACCACCACTAACATACTACTACACCATTACCACCACTAACACACCACTACACCATTACCACCACTAACACACCACTACACCATTACCACCACTAACACTCCACTACACCATTACCACCACTAACACACCACTACACCATTACCACCACTAACATACTACTATACCATTACCACCACTAACACACCACTACACCATTACCACCACTAACACACCACTACACCATTACCACCACTAACATACTACTATACCATTACCTTGCACATTATCTTGCATCATCAGTCACTCCCCTGGGCAACATACCTAATGTAGACAAGCCCCAGAGTGTTGAACAGGAGGAGTGTGTCAAAGGGTCAGAATCACATCTTGGAGTTAAAGGCAAGATTAGTCCCCCCCCCCCTCCAAAGTCGATTCCAGGGCACTGAGCAGAAGCCAGGGCTAAGCTGACCACCATCTCTCTCCCCCTCACTTCCTCATGCCCTTCTCCCTTTCACAGTAAGATGAAGTAGTAGGTAGTCCTCAGCAGATATGACCTTCCAGCTCCCACAACAATAAAAAATGTCTATTTTTTATAGGTTATTAGGAGTGAATAAGCCTATTACAGCAAAATAACTGAAAACTCAGGAGCCCTCAGCAGAAGATTCTGCAAACTCTGGAGAACAGATGCTGCCTCAGCAGACAGAATGGATGCCTGGGAAAGAGAGTGATAGGGATGATGTTTTATAGCAGGATAGTATTTTCCATCCTCAAAGGCAACTCACAGGGCTGGTGGGGTGGGGGATAGATCAGTGGGTGAAGTACGTATCTCACAAGTGTGAGGATTTGAGTTCAGATCTTCAGAACCCAGTAACTCCCAACACACAGCATGTATCTGTGGTTCCAAAATTCCTTTGATGAGATAAGAGGTAGAGACAGGAAAGTCCATGGAAACGTGCAGACCAGCTAGCCTGGTGTATGCAGAAGCAAACAAGAGACATCTCAAACAGGTGACAAGGACTTTCATCTGTGATTATCCTATGACCTTCACATGCACAGCATTGTCTGTATGGGTTCACACTTAGGACTCACAGGCATGACCAGCACACACACACACACACACACACACACACACACACACACACACACACACCCTACAGAGTTTAGAAGAAAGGAAGCTGTGAGAAGAGTTGGAAAAATAGTGTTCCAGGTCCAGGTGAAGCAGCCCGTGGGAAGAACTCGCACCTTCAGAAATAACCCAATGAAAATTTTGAGGAACTAGAAGGAGAGCCATTTGGAGAGGACAGCTGAAAGGGAGTTTGGAAACAGGACCTGAGGAAGAGAAAGGCTCTCATAAGCCCCTGTCAAATTTCTTTGTGCAGACTACATAGTGATGCCTCTCATGATCCCCATATCAGGGCATTTGGTTTTGCTGAAGCTTGGTTTCTGAGAAGAGAGCTGTAGTCTTCCTACTGTGTCAGTTCCCATCTGAGAGGAGAGCTGTAGTCTGCCTGTTGTGGGTCAGTTCCCATCTGAGAGGAGAGCTGTAGTCTGCCTATTGTGTCAGTTCCCATCTGAGAGGAGAGCTGTAGTCTGCCTGTTGTGTCAGTTCCCATCTGAGAGGAGAGCTGTAGTTTGCCTGTTGTGTCAGTTCCCATCTGAGAGGAGAGCTGTAGTCTGCCTGTTGTGTCAGTTCCCATCTGAGAGGAGAGCTGTAGTCTGCCTGTTGTGTCAGTTCCCATCTGAGAGGAGAGCTGTAGTCTGCCTGTTGTGTCAGTTCCCATCTGAGAGGAGAGCTGTAGTCTGCCTACTGTGTCAGAGCAATTTTCTATAACCTGTAATCATCTGTCCTTTCTGGTTTCATTACTATCAAATTTCTTTCTTCAAATGTAAAAGAGAAGAAAGAGATTTAGGTAACGTTTATGTGGGTCTAGAGTGGGGCATGCTCTGCTAAAGTGAATCGCTAAGGCGTATGCCCTTGAGATTCTATTGGCTGTTAAACACTTTTCTGTGTCTGGAGGATGGACAATAACTCATAACTCTCTGAGGACAGACCTCTATAAATGGTGAGTTTGACTTTATGTGCATTAATTTTAGCTAAATCCAATCAAGATTGAGAACTAGTGATGAGTTTTTTAAAATGCATCTTAAGTTTTATATTCATTTATTTTCTCATCATCTTACCAAATTTTTTAAATATTTATTTATTTTGCCATACTGTTGATGAAACCTAAGGCTTTTCTTGTTACTAGTCAAGTCCTACATGGAGACACACACACACACACACAGAGATTAATTAGATATATTCTCTTAGCAAATCCCATAGTCCATGAGTGAAGTAAAGTAATGTAAGGCTAAGGATAGCTAACTCACAGAACTGAATTTTCCTGATGTACACAGTGTGGAACACTAAACCCAGGCACATACATTTGGGTCACATATAAAATTGTGTGATTTGATTATTCACTACTTATCTGACAGTTGTCAAGTTCCTGGTTGTTCTATGCTTTGGTTGAAAAGAGAAAATTGTTATTATACCCATTTGAGAGAATTACCTGAAGACAAAGAAATATATTGTCTGTTTTCTTGCTTAATTTTGTGTTGATGTAAAGCAAATACCTGAGATAGACTGTCGTGGAATATTAGTTGATGATGTGCTACATTTGTTTATGCTGTGGAACATTTGTTTAATGATATGAAGATGTGTTGCATTGTTTTATGCCTAATTTGTTTAACTCCATGAAGCTGTGTTACTTTGCCTGTCTAAAACACCGGATTGGTCTAAAGAAGAGCTGAATGGCCAATAGCAAGCAGGAGAAACAACCTGCGGAGCTGGCAGGTAGAGAGAGTAAATAGGAGAAATCTGAGAAGAGATAGAGGAGCAAGAAAAGGAGGAGAGGAGGACTCTGGGGCCAGCCACCCAGCTGCACAGCAAGCCACAGAGTAAAGAAAGGTATACAGAATAGAGAAAGGTAAAACCCCAGAGGCAAAAGGCTGATGGGATAATTTAAGTTAAGAAAAGCTGGATTAAAAACAAGCCAAGCTCAGGCCAGGCATTCATAAGTAAAAACACGACTCTGTGTGTGGATTTACTTGGGAGCTGGGTGGGGAGCTGCCCTTGTGTAAAGAGAGGAAAGGATGAAAATAACCAACTACAATAGACAGTGTATGAGAATGAAAGTTCATTTGGCTCACAGGCTTGCTGTTTGGCTCATGATAAGTTACTCGCATTGCTCTTGGGCTTCTACTATGGAGTGGGAGCCACTGTTAAGGAGTTCAGTCCATCAGGCTTGGCCATGGCCATCTTGAAATTAAAGCACATGTATGAGACACTCATAAGCTTGGGCCTATTAGTACTCTGCCACATGGAAAAAGATGGAAAGAGTCACTGGAGACTCACCTGAGATTCCTTCCGCACCCCGACCTCCTATAGCTGCAGGTGATGTTTTCTAGCTCATGTGGTCATAGGAGATGCTAGAGTATATAGTATTTAGAGACTGGGGTCCCATTGTTCCTTTCAAGGTCATAAGCCCGATAACCAAAAAACTAACTAGACTCCAGCTCTTAAAGGTTCCATTACCCCTACCTCTCCACTCTGGTGACACAGGCCCTTGAGTGTATTCCAGATAGCATCCATGGGGATTCTGAAGTATTTTTAAGAGTCTTCCTTTGAGTTCACAGTTGTTTATAGTTCATTTCATCTGTAAGCTGATGGAGGAAGGTCATTGGTTAATTATAATAAAGAAACTGCTTGGCTGGCCCTCATAGGTTAAAACATAGGTGGGAGGAGTAAACAGAACAGAATGCTGGGAGGAAGAGGAAGTGAGCTCAGACTCGACAGCTTTCCTCTCGGGAGCAGACGCCTCAGAGAGACGCCATGCCCCACTCCCGGGCAGACACACGCAATGAAGCTCCGACTTAGGATGGATGTAGGCTAGAATCTTCCGGGTAAGACTGGTGCTCACTAAGACCGGTGCTCACAGATTATTAGAGATGGGTTGATTGGGATATCAGAATTAGCCAGTAAGGGCTAGAGCTAAAGGGCCAAGCAGTGTTTAAATGAATACAGTTTGTGTGTTGTTATTTCGGGCATAAGCTAACAGGCGGCCAGGGTGCTGGGGATGCAGCCCCGCCACTCAAATTACTACAGTAAGCAAACCTCCATTTAGCAGAAGTAGCTTCCATGCCACTGTTGGTGAAGGAGTATCTCCCTTCTAGTATCTCCTGTAGACATCTTTTTTGTTACTGTGGGCCAAGTGGGCAAGGACTGGTGCTCTTTCCTTCTGAAGCTGCATCTAAAGTGATACTGATACTCGGTCTGTCCCTCAAGCTGTATCAGAATGGACAGAACTCTGAGCGCTGATCACTATGAGAGCAGGCAGTGCCTTCTCACTTCATGCTAAGGAAGATTTATCAGCCTTATAACATTCACATCCACTCTTATGGTTATTTTGTTGTTCTTGAAAGTTCATAGAAATGTAAAATGAAATATTGTCATATCTGCCCTCAACTGCCCAACACACCCTCTTCTCAACTTATTTTGCTCTTTCACACAGTATCTGTTATCACCTGATCCAGACCTGTACAAGGTCAAGCCAACCGGAGTTCTGACATAGATAGTGAGAATGCTCTCCAGACCCTGCCCACTACGGAGGAGTTTTCAGCATGTCATAGCTACTCAAGGGGTAATATCATTTTTTTGGAGGGTGTTCCCACAGATAGGTAGTTTTCTGTGCTCTACTGGATCACCCCACTTCTTTACACATATGGGCCACACTAACCAGACTTAGTGATTAATTTTAAAAACAAATTTCTTATATAAAAAAAAACCCTCTCCCAAAGGAGTAAGTCTTCAGCCACAGATAACTGTGGGTCTGGTGTGCAAAGAAAAGAAAGTTAAGCTTCTTGGTTAGGGTAATCATGGTGGTGAGGCTGGCAGACAGCAGGAACCAGACTTGTCCAACCCTGGGGCACTGGCAGGAGAAAGCTGTAGGAGGAATCTAGGCAGCCCTGGGGGTGATATAGGGAGCCATTTTTCAAAGCATCTGCATCAAGGTTGGAGACACCATAAAGGTTTGCAGGCCTGAGAAGGGGGTGAGTTGGATGGTGGAAAAGGACCCAGTCAGGATGGTACAATAAAGTGCATAGCAACAAATATCCATTATTCACACTTAGGAGACTGAGAGTCTAGGATGCCAGCAGATTAAGCATCTGGTGTAGGCTGGTTCAGAGATATAAGCTCTTTGTGCTTCTTCTGTCACCCTGATCCCATTGGTGCAGGCACTGCTCTCACGACGTGAGCACTCCCCAAAGGCTCTACCACATGGAATCTGCATGCTACTGGCATGACCTCAGCAGCGAGGACGTCAGCATATTAAGCAGACACATACTCTGTCTCTGCCACGCATGGTATGCCAGGCCCTCCACGGGAAGTGAATGTGGGAGTGGGTACCTGCCTTTCGGTGTGCAAACAGTTCCTGTCTCAAATGTGACTTTAAAAGTCACTCAGCCCAACAGATAAATCCCCAACAGAAATAGTGAGATTTCCAGAGCTCTGTGTGGACTGCCTCCAAAACCAGGCAGAATGTTTCAGTGTTGCCAAGGGATGAACTGCCCTGTCCCAAGGAAGGGGAGAATAAACCTTTATTCTCTCACGGTGAAAGGAAAGCATACCCAAGGCCATGAAGACCTGTTTTCTAGGACACCATGACCCTTCTCATTCCAATCTCAGCCAGGGAATAGGGCAAATCTGATGCTTAGCTTTCTCCTCATTTGTAAAGTGGTTTTGCATTCAGATTCTGAGGGAAATGTCATCCAGCGGACTTGTGTTTATTTTTTAAATTGTCTTCTTGTTTAAGATTTGACTAATACGAACATTTACTGAGAAAAACTATTCTAAATGATGAAGTCTGAGAAACAGTATCACATTGTGAAATAAGTCCATATGTTCTTCACTGACTTGTCAAAAATGTAGGTTCAGATTTATTATCTTTCTCAAAATTCATTTTCATGTCAAACTCCAGCTAAAGACAGTAGAACATTTTCATGTCAAACTCCAGCTAAAGACGGCCAGAACATTTTTGAAGGTTTACTGTGTTTAAGATCATGCCCTCACTGCTGTTAAGTGTGAATTTGGTCTCCACTTACGCCAATATGAATTTCCCAAGCAAGTGTCTAAGAGGCAGAGGAGTCAGTGAACATCAGCAAGGACACGTGGCTGCTTCTCATCAATGGTAACACAAGATAAAAGCGTGAAGAGAGGTGACAGGGAGAACCACTCAGCCACACAGGCTCTGAGCTCTGCACCATCAGAGCAGAGTTTTAGTTAGTGTAAATAATAAAATTTCCCTTTTTGAAAATATCCAAAGAGGGAAAATATTATTGTAATCTCACTTTATTTATTGGATTTAAAAAACATCTTCAAATATTTATGAAGTGAAATTGTAGGCACAGTGAGCCACAGTTAAATATTTCTGCTGCTGAGGAATCTCATCCTCGTGACTCCAGGAAGCTTTTTTCTCTGCCCTATATCTGCTGTGGTTTAGGTGTGAAATGTATCTGCAGCCCCATGTGTCCCAGCACGTGGTCTCCAGCACACAGTGCTGTTGGGGAGGTTTTGGAGCAGTATGGAGTAACTAGTACACTTGGAGGTGGGACTTTGGGACTCTTAGCCTAGCTACGCTTCTGGTTCCACCTCTGTTCCCTGGTCCACAAACATGTTCCACTACCATGTGCCCCACTATAAAGAAATACACCTTCAAATTATGAGCCCAAATCAGTCCTTCTCCCTCATGCTGCCAGGAGCTTTAATTACTTTTTTATTACTGTGAGGAGACATCATGACCAAGGCAGCTTATACAAGAAAGTATTTAATTGGGAGCTTACAATTTCAAGGGGCTAGCCTGTGACTCATGATGGGAAGCAGACAGGCCTGGTGCTGGAGTAGTAGCCGGGAACTTACATGTTGAGACAACAACACAAATGGAAAGAGAGAGAGAGAGAGAGAGAGAGAGAGAGAGAGAGAGAGAGAGAGAGAGGAGACAGAGCAACTGGGAGTGGCAGGACTCTTAAAACCTCAAGCCTACTCCCAGTGACACACCTCCTCCAACAAAGCCACACCCCATATCCTTTCCATATAGTTCCACCAACTAAAAACCAAGTATTCAATATGTGAGCCTATAGAGATCATTCTTGTTCAAAATACATGTTAGAGCCGGGCGATGGTGGCGCACGCCTTTAATCCCAGCACTCGGGAGGCAGAGGCAGGCGGATCTCTGTGAGTTCGAGACCAGCCTGGTCTACAGAGCTAGTTCCAGGACAGGCTCCAAAGCCACAGAGAAACCCTGTCTCGAAAAACCAAAAAAAAAAAAATACATGTTAGGTGCTAGGTCACAGAAAGGAAGAGTAGCCAAATAAACTGGTGGACGGTTGTGACTTTTCTCCATGGGTTATTATCATTACAATTGGAGTTGAAGGAGGCCAAGGATGGACCTAGGAAAAGGAAGGATGCGATCTAACGGAAAAGCAGCTGGACACCCTGGAGCAAACCCCTTGTGTCTGATGTCACCAGCTCTGCTAAATGGCATACAATCCCAAAGTCAGCCAATATTAGCATTCAAACTGAACAAAGTCCTAATGTGTGCTAAGAACCATGTCAATAAAGCTTACATGTATACAGTTTGCAATTCCTCCCGTCAATGTTTATAACCAGCTCTATATTGACATGGCCTATACAGAACTGGTCCTTGGCTCTCTCCCACTGAGCCAGATCATTTCCCACCAACTGACTTGTCATAGACAAAAACTTCCTTTCACTCTCTTGGACCCCTCTGTACAACAGAGCAATAGTTCCTAATAGAGGAAGGTTTTTAAACAACCAAGGGGCATTTGGAATGTCTAGAGATATTTTTGTTGTCACCATAAAGGGGATATTCCCAGGACCCAGCAGGTAAACACTAGGCTGCTTCTAAACATCCTACACTCCACACGAAAGTCCCCATGCTAGTAACTATAGATGCTAAGTGGTGAAACTGAGAAATAAGGAATTTAAAAACTTGGCTGTCAAGTCACAAGAAGCAAGCCTTAAGTCAATTCCTGACCAAAAAAATCTTCTGAAGCAAAAGAATACGGCTTATTTTAAACTGTACATCCATCTAATTTTTTTTTAGAATTCCATACACAAGTATAATGTATTTATATCATTTCTACCCCTAACTCCTCTCTTATCCCGTCCTGAATTGATGGCCTCTTATAATTATTTTTAATATGTGTATCTGTGTATTATATATCCTGATGAGTCAGTCCATCTAGTGTTGCTCATAAGTACATGTGCTTAGTTAACCATTAAGACTCAGATAAGCTTTTTTTTGTCCTAGAGAAAAACTGCTTTTCCATCCTGGTACAGCTGGTGGCTCATAAACCCTTCACCTAAGGGTGGGGCCATATGTAGTTTTCGCTTCCACTTTGCCGTTGGCCAGTGTGATCCTCATACAGACAACCATATCATTGAGATCTCAGAGAATCATCATTCCTGTCATTTTAACTCATCCGGTTTTTATCATTTAAGAGTATATTTTCTCTTTTATAACAGTAAAAAGCATTATATAATTTAAAAAGATAAGTGTGTGTCAGATATGATTGACATAACACAAAAATAAAAAGACATGGAAGCTATCCATAGGAAGTACAAACACAAATTAGGGAGAGTCTGGGCAAACACCCAATCATTTTTGTACAATGTGTAAGTGTTACAACAGACTCTGAGATAGGGTCAGCCAGAGGAGGCTTTAGTCATGAAGAATAAATAAGTAGAACATTTTGAATATTTAGGAAGTGTGACTACAGTTTAAGATGTATGGTATGCGGACAGAATTCCAATCCACCAGATTTCCAATGTGCTTAAGGGATTATGTTGTTTCTAATATGCTTTTGTGATCCTAGAGTTCTTTCCAAATTCCTTCACATGAGCATATGCTTTTATAAAACATGAACGAATCAGGTATATTCTCTGTAGTCCTTGTGATTAGCGCCAAAAGTTTGAGTTAATAGCCTTTTCCTGAGGAAAATGTCCACTCCCATTGTTACCCGTATTATGTGAGTTCTGGGAACTCTGCCATACATCCACTATAGCCCACTTTTTAAAAAATTAAGAATCATAGTCTACGAAAATTCTATTTCCCTAGGAATTTCTCCATCTAGATAATTTATGTAACTTTTATTTCCTGAATAACAATACTCAGGAAGTATACCTATATTTCTTCAGGATCACTTTACAATAAAACAGTTCTTAAAATATCCGTTAAGTAACAGGAGTCAGGTCAGGTACAGAATCCTTGAAGACAAAAGAAATCAGAGAAGGGATGAAGCATCAACTATCCTTTCCATTCTTCCCTCCCTCCCTCCCTCAATCCTTGAAGACAAAAGAGATCAGAGAAGGGATGAAGCATCAACTATCCTTTCCTTTCTTCCCTCCCTCCTTCCCTCCTTCCTTTCCTTCCCCTTCCTTCCTTCCTTCCTTCCTTCCTTCCTTCCTTCCTTCCTTCCTTCCTTCCTTCCTTCCAGAAAAGAGATGGGAGTCATCAACTATCCCTTCCTTCCTTCCTTCCTTCCTTCCTTCCTTCCTTCCTTCCTTCCTTCCACTCAACTGGTTCTGTTCAAACCTTTGAAACATGTGCATCTTTCTAAGTTCCCAGCCTCTACCTTAACCAATGTCACCAGCATCCTTCTTCCATCTCCAGACAGCTTCCTGACTGGCCTTCCAATATTCTCTATGGGTTCAAGACAGAGTGTCACAGATAGAACCACACAGTGGCTTGCTGCCATGAGTTCCTTTACCTCTCCCACAGTAGTCTGTCTCTTTTTTTTGTTTTTGTTTTTTAGTAGTCTGTCTCTTGTCAACCATATTATTCCCCCCATTTTTGATTTTACAGACACACTCCCCCAATAAGTTTCTTGTACATAAAGCTCACCTTGGTGTCTATTTTTGGTGCTTCCAAGCTAACATAGGGGAGCATTCTATAAATGCCATTAAGGACTTGGTCTGCTCTCCTCTCTCTCCCCTTCACTCCCCTCTACTCTCTTCTCTTTGCTCTTTCCTCTCCCTCTCTTTCTGACAATCTCCTTATGTAGTTCACCCTGTCCTGGACCTCTCTATGAGCTCAGGCTGCCCTTGAACCCTTGCTTCAGCCTTCCGAGTGCAGAAATACCAACTGTGTACCATATCACCACACTATGCAAGTCCTGGTTTGCTTAAGCAAACATTTCTCCTGGAATTTGTTTTCATCTCTCTAGTAAAATCACTTCAAGAAATGAGCTCCCCTTCTCACACTGCCCCTGAATTTTCAGATGTAGAACTCTGTCTCCTAAGGCTCTTCCCATCCACAAGACAATAAACATGTAAGAATAGACTCTACCATCAGGGTTCCCACACGAAGTCAGTTTCAAAATCAGCTGGCAACTAGGAAAGCAAGAGGAAACATCTGACATGTTTTGTGTGGTCTGTCTGTGCGCAGAACTGCAGCCCTCCCTTCCTTCAGGCTCATTCTTAATAGTGTTGTAAATGACCCATGAGGGAGCTGGGAGGCCTGTTCTCAAATACAGCCCACCCCAGACCAATCTTTGTGTGGTCTTAACAAGGTTTAAGATCACTGACCTTATCCCCTTGGCTTTGTGATTTAACAGGAAGAGATGGATGGAACTTAATGGAAATGTCTATAAATGAGATCCCACTGTGCTGAACATTTTCTGTATGAGCTGGAATTATGTACCTGTTGTACTAAGAATACTCTCACTTTAAAGTTAAAAAAAAATATGTTTTGCTTTCTCAATTCCATTAATTTATTTTAAATTGGTTGATGAAATCACACTTGTTTATTATGATCAGTGTGATGTTATGAACACATATGTAAAAGGCAAACATCACATGATCCACCTAGGCTGCATTCAGCATAGTATTCAAAGGGGTCCCATACATCTAGAGCATGTTTTGTTTCTAGTTCAAGCTGGCATCTAACTCCCTATGAGCCAGGGATAACCTTGATCTTCTGACCTTCCTGTCTCTACTTCCTGGGTGCTGGGGATGGAAAACAGGGCCTTATGCCTGCTGGGCAAGCATTCTGACAACTGAACTAACCTCCTGCCCTATCCCAGGCATCCGTGTACGTGTCCTGCATCACCCCTCCTTGCCCGGGAAGAGTTATGATGTCATCAGTGCACTGCCTGTAGAAAGTGGGGATCATGGAAGTTGGTTTCTTGAGGTTTTTTTTATTTTTTTATGTTTATTTATTTATTTATTTTGCCAAATGTGTCCATGGTTTCAATACATGCAGAAAGCATTGAATTAAAAATGTGTATGGAAATGGATAGAAAACTAAAAATGTTTTGACACCAGAACTTCTTGGGGTCTTCTAGAGGGAGAGATGTAGGGTTCAAAACATACATGAGTTTATTGTGTCATAATGTTTGGGATCCATCCTAACCCTACTAGAAACCTTAACCTAGTCATGCCTCAGGGATGAGCACACATAGCCTAAGGCTAATGGGGAGGACTAGTTGAGAGGTCCCTCCCTACCTCAGACTGACCTCTGTTACCACTCCATGGAGCATTTTGTTGTCAGAGTCCTCAAGACTGGAAATCATTTGATGTTAACAAACCAGCTGCTTCTACGGCTACGTAAGAGTGTTCACCTCTGGCTCCCCGCTTCAGCGTCAGACACGGCCAGAGCCAGGCTGTGAGGGGCAGTTTATTATTTTCATCTCTCTGCGCCAGCATCAATTGTAACTCATCAAATGCAGAGCTCAGAGTGTCTGTGAAAAGCAGGCCACAGCTTGAAATCATTTTGCAAGGAAAAGGTTGGACTCCATCCCAGTGTCTCCTCTGGTAATGTTAGCACTTCCAAGCCCCTGCTAAGAAAAGTGTTCCTGTTTGTGTGACACAGCACAAGCACTGAGCCTGCACGGCCTTTCTGTAGGAAGGCCTCCTGAGAACTAGTTTACCTTCAAACCTATGGCATATCCTCAACCATTGTGCAGCAAGCCTCTGCTGTCCGTGTCTCAGAGCCTCCTGGTAAATGCTGAGGGCTAAGTAGAACCTAGAATGGCAAGGACAGAGAGGACGGGGAGACATCGTTCTGGTTGTTTGGGTCACATTTCCATACCAATGGACATAATTAACCCAGGCAGGGAAAATGACCTAAATCAAATGGACAAGATTTCAGTGCTTGGTTGAGAGCACTGACCCAGAGATCGAGGCTTCTGAAGAGTGACTCTCGTTGGTAGTTTTCTTGCAGTCTTGAAGCTCAGTATGACAGTTGTACGTAGTTCAATAATTTTGCCTTTCTGTAATCCAAAGTCGGTTCCATAGACTGACCACATTGAGTTGTCTGGGAATACAAAGGGAATTGTCACCATCCTGTAGAATAATCATATATTGAATAAAGTTTTTGTTAATTTTCTTCAGGGGCCAGTGCAGATTTGCTTTAAATATTTAGTTATATTGATGTATCCTCTATTGAGGATCTGAGGCCTTGGCTTTATTCCAAGAACATGGGATGTCTTAGGACACTCCGAGCTTATTTTCTCTACATATGTTGCTCATTTTTGCATGCTCCCTAAAACTGAAGCATGTGGTCATTCTACAGAAGCCAGCAGCCCTCTTCCTCGGCCACTTTGTGGGGACATGTTAAGAAGGATGCTTGTTAGGGTGTCACAGTGAGCCAAGGCAAGGGCCTATGCAGGCAGAAGGCACAGTTAAGAAGGTGTTCAGGGGACTGCAGAGGTGACTCCAGGGTTAAGAGCTCTTGCTGCTCTCATAGAGGACCCAGGTACAGTCCACAACACCCATCAGGAAGCTCACACCTTTCTGTAACACTCTAGGTCTAGGGAGATCTAATGCTCTCTTTTGGCCTCTGCCAGCACCAGGAACATGTATGTACACATACATACATTCAGGCAAACATTCATATACATAAAACAGAAATAAAATAAATACTTTCAAAAAGAGAAGATTCCTGGAAAATGAAGACTGATGGAATAAGCATCCTAAGAACTGGAACATGTCAGAAAAATTATGTAGGAGGAAGGTCGCTTGTTTGTCCTGACTGCATAGAATAGAAATAATCACACAGAAACAATATTCATTAAAACACTGCTTGGCCTGTTAGCTCTAGCTTCTTATTGGCTAACTCTTATATTAATTTAACCCATTTTTATTAATCTGTATATTGCCAGGTGGCAGTGGCTTACCAGCAAAGATTCAGCATGTCTGACTCTGGTGGCTCCATGGTGTCTCTCTGACTCTGCCCTTCTTCCTCCCAGCATTCAGTTCTGTCTTCCCCGCCTACCTGAGTTCTGCCCTATCAACAGGCCGAGGCAGTTTCTTTTTTCATTAATAGTAATCTCAGCACACAGAGGGGACTCCCACATCAAACCCCAGTGTCTCTGACTCTCCTAAGTATCCATTTACTCAGATGCATTTACCTTGTGACTTGTGACTGTCGGTATTCCTCAATGTCCCCTTTCCCAGGAGAAACATTGACACTCCTGGCCTGCAAAGACAAGGTCATTGTAGCTGAATGGATTTCTTCAGACCTCCTTCTGTCCAAGGAAATATTATAAGTCTTGCAATCTTCAACAAAAGCAATAATAAAATGAAATAAAGTTGTACATGCAAATCCTAATGTCATAGTGAGGCTGAGAGTCGTAGACAGCACAAGAGCGTGACAGCTATGGGGGAGCCCCTCAAAGCAGGCAGGCTTACCTCCTAGGACCAGAGATTCAAGGCAGTGAGGCATTCATCTTATCTATCAACAGTGCTAAAATCAGTTTACAGGTGGGAGAAATTAGGCTCATTTGTGGAGAATCCATTTGCATTCCTCACCATGGCGTTATCTCCTTCAGTTATAATTTGCCTTATCCATCAGCTAGAGAGCAAACCCACTCTTATCACACTCTGTGCTGCAGCCTTGTGCACAGATCTGTAATTAGCACCCATCTTTATCAGCCATCTATTTTCTGTCTCAGGCTGGCAGAGGGGGGCAGGCAGCATGCCGTATATGCCACTCAGTGCTCAGTGCCTAGCTGTCAGGATATCGCTCTGATATAACTGAACCCACCATGGGAGTAGAGAGAGTGAGAAAGATGCTAACCTCTCTCCCCCACCCTTTGCTTTCCTTTCTCTCTATCCTTTGAAGGAAAGACCCATGTTCTTAGATTTATGACTCTTCATTTTCCCACCTGCGGTCAGAGTTCAACTAACTCCATTTAAGTTTGCAGAGATGTGCAAACGTTAGCCACACACATGGCCTCCTCTACAGCTCACACAGGAAAACCAAGGCTCTGTCCTGGCCATGACAGCTTGAATGAGCCACTCCGGGTTTGTACCAATCACCAACTGCTCCTTGTCCCTGTCAGACAGAGAAATAGATACATGACCTATAGCTGTCACAAATTACAGTGCTCATGCTGCCAAGAATAGAGCAAGCAGTTCCTTCTTTTCTTACCAGCCAATCAACCTAGATATGGAAAAGCCATTAGGGCATCTCTGCTGTGTTTTCTTCTGTCTGCTTCATCCCTCACCTTATTGCTGCAGGAAGACCTCTCAGCCTAGCTAGTTCCTTTTCTAGTTAATTATCCAGAGGACAGATACTGCAGCTGATCCGAGACAATGACAGCAAGAGCAGATCTTGCCATTAATGGCTTGCCCTCAAAACTGATCCATCCTTAGTCTTCCATTGCTAAGTTTCACCTATAGGCCCTAATGAGAGCCAGCTCCCACTTGCTTTATCTGTCAGGTGTTTAGGAAGCAGCCACAGCAAGGACGACACGGCATCTGTAATCACCCACTAGCCATGTCTCCTCTTCACTGCGCACATTCGTTCCTGTTCCTAGGCGTACACAGAGCCGCGGGAGAGCATGGCAAAGGGGCTGTGAGCAGGTTCGGGAAAGCCCCTTGCTGCTAATAAGTCAGGACCTGCCTGGTCATCTCTGCGGTCAACACTGTTTACCAAGTATTCCTTGGGCTCGGTGCTCCTGTATTGTCCACTACTTTACATCCAATAAAGTCTTTGGATTAGAATCAGAAGTGGTGGTGGGGGCTGTGGGTAGGAAGGGGATTAGAGATCCCTCTATCATTTGAGTCTCCGTTCATGCAGCAGAACTGGGCAAGGCTGCTTTCCTATAGCTAATTTTTTTCTCCCTAAAGCAGTAAATGGAGTCTCTCCAAGCACCGTCCCGTTTTGCTCTTGGGCCTCATTTCAGCTGCATTCTTCTAGTGACTCGGTTTATAGAGCTACAGAAGCAGAACAAAACAAAGCCCTGGCGTTTCAAAGATAGCCAATGTCTGCAACGAAGCCTGGAGCCTGCAGGAAAGTGTTTTCTTGCTGATTCCTAATCTACTGCAGCGCTGACCTGAGCTTTCCGGTCTTGGAACTCTGGGACCGCTCACCTAAATCTGTCCTTAGGGGTCTTAGCAGGGCAAGGAAGGCACCTGCAAGGGTGGACAATGGCGCCCTCTAGTGAGTCCCTTTGTCACGATGCTGTTTGTTCCTGTCCTTGCTAGGCAGACGGAAAGACAATTTGTTCTTTTCTAACTTCAGTGCAGACAGGAGCAACTTGACCTGAATCTGAGGATGACTTCAACACTCCCATTTAGAGAGTCTCTTCTGCTGTCATTAGAGTCTTGCGTTCAGAAAGTACTCGTCTTTGCCTTAAATGAGCTGGTCTTTCAGTTCTGGTTTTTCAGAACAATGGTTCACCTTACTTTCTCTCAGCCTTCATGTGGGGACCACTGAGAGAATGAAGTAAAAAGGTGCGTGAAGGAGAATGAAATGCATCAGAGCAAACAGGATCCAGTAGACAAGCATCCAGGGCGAGACCAATCTTTCTGTTCCTTGATCTAGATAAAGGGACAATTTAACAGCCAAATGGGACACAGATGGTGAGGGGGGCACAGTGACTATAAACTTTTCTTTTTATATTGAGTCAAAAGTTTGTCGAGGAAAGCTGAATATTTTCTTTGCACAGTTATCAGATTTGTCTGTGTGTCTGTACCTGGACCAGACAGTGATGGGTTTATAGTGGGCGGGGCCTCACCTTACTAAGGACTGTTCCGATGTGCATACCCTTGGCCCACTACCTAAGCCTCAGTCTCACTTCAGAGCCAAAAGATGGACCCCTGAGGGGATGAGGGGTCACCAAATATCTTTGTTTTTCCCGGTGTGAGCTCATTGGGTAAATTCTTCTTCTTCTTCTTCTTCTTCTTCTTCTTCTTCTTCTTCTTCTTCTTCTTCTTCTTCTTTTTCTTTTTCCACCATAAAAATGTCCCTTCTTGGCTGCTGTGGATGGGAGCTGAACCTGGCTTGGGTTACAGGTTATGAGTCTCAAGTTCTGTGGTCAGTGGTAAACCTTGATCACCAGGTTCCCATTAGAGACGGTGTCCACTACACCCCTTCCCACAGTGAGTGGAAGAGAATCCACAGTAGACCTCCTCAACCTAAGGCATCTCTCAGGGAATAGGGGCCAGGCCATTCTTTGTACATCAATGTTATGTTTTAGGTCTTTGTATCCAGTCACAATAGCCATATTTTCTATCTTAGTTCTGGCAATGCAAAGTCGGGCTTCTCTCTGGGGCTCGTGCTTCCATGGCTTCAGGATGTCATAGCTCCTCCCAGTTTTTCTCCTGGGGCTGAGAAAGTGTGTGTAAGGAATGGGCTATTGTTCCTACCAGGGTAAGAGCTGAAGACATCATAGTGGTTTTCAATGCTGCACCAGACCTTCCTCAACACTATTAAACATGCACACATCCTTCTACTGCAAGAAAGGCAACTCCACGTGGTAGCAGAGCTCCGATCCCAGCACCTGCTCACCCTCCATGCCTCTGTTATTTTCCATGGACCTGCATTTAAAACCCAAAGCCACCACATCTCTTCTGTATGGCTTTGCTCTGCTTGAGCTTGAATGTTGTCATCTCTTCTAGGAAAATAACATCTACATGATGGAATTCTCATGAAGACTTAAAGAATGCAGATGGAGGAAGACCTACTGCAGACTCCTGCCTGTTCCCTGGGTCTAATGACAACTGTTGTTATTGTTCCTAAATATTATACAACTTAAAAGAACTTTTTAATGGCAGCAATTAAGTGATAAATGAGTTAAAAGAAACATTGGGGCTGTGTGTTGTGTAAGTGTGAAACCTGTGTCTGAATCCCAGACACCTGTGTAAAACATATGGGCGTGACCATGTGTGCACCTGTGTCCTCAGCACTGTGGAGAGCAGAGATGCACTTGATGGGGCTGGCACACCACCAGCCTAACTCAAGGTTCAGTGAGAGACCTCTTCTCATCAAGACAGCGAGAGTGACTGAGCAGGACGTCTGATGGCTGGTGTCCTCTTCTGTCCTCTCAATATCTGCACACCGGTGAAAGCCTCTGCACACCTATATAACAGACACCACACACACACACACACACACACACACACACACACACGCACACACACACACGCACACACACACCCTTAATATTGTATTGTGCTTTACATTAAATCTGAGCACATAAACCTTCCCAACCCAATTGTCTAGGTACCATTATACTCATTGGTGGAAAATAAGAAGAAAGGAAGGCCTTAACTACATCTGCTATTCAGACAGTTGTCAAGGAGCCATCTCAAGTTCCAGGATTATGAGCATCGAGAGCCAGAGGATGACCTCAGACAACCAGTTATAGAGTCTATGTCACAATGCCCTGAACTGCTTGACAGACTGTACCAGGGCACACACTGCCCAGCCAGCTAAACGGAAGGCTGAGGTCATCACCCTGTATCACCACATGGTGGTGCTAGAGAGTAAATTGGAATGTAGCCTCGGTCCAACCACAGTGGTGTGCCCTGAAATGTCGTAAGCCAATTTCTGGGACTAAACTGAAGATATTTTCACATTTATTTCATAAAAATAAGTTTTCTGAGCCTGATGTAAAGGCGTTTTCCCTCATGCCTGGCAGCCTGATTTCAATACCTGGATTCCCACACACAGAGGGAGCGAACCACCCCTGTTCTCTGACACATTGTGGCGCATAGACACAGTGCGCACACACGAGCAATAGATAAACCAATGGCATAAGAATTTGGTCAGTGTCCTTTTGACTGCAGGGTTCTGAGGTACATTCTTGGCTGGTTTTATTCTCTGACAGAACAGGCAGGAAGATGGGCGTGGCGGTTTCTCACTCAGGACCGGCAGTTCCCTAGCTGCTCCAGTGCTGATTTCTAATAGTCAGTCATAAAATCCCCCAGTTAGGTCCAAGTTCATGGACCATTCGTGGCCAAAGAGCCCATGCCAAAACAAACACAAGGAAAGACTCGAGGGAAGAGGGTAATAGATGCAACTAGGCCGGGGGGGGGGCACAGGTGTGAGGGTCTCAAAGGACTGCACTCTGAGTGGGAGATTAGACAAGTCGGGTGCTCCCTGTATCACACCAAGATGCGCTGGAGTGGTAATGCCTGCTTAAGATCAGGCAAGGAGGGAGGGGCTCAGCCTGCAGAAAGCAGGATAAGAAACAGGCAGGCAACCGGGCAGCAGAACCACACTTCCTTAGCTGATATCGGCATCCTCCTTTGCATCCCAGTGGAAAGCACAGCCTCGCTACGGCCTTCTACACTCCATCAGGACCAGTGGACTGCGCTGCTCCACTCCCTGACGTTCAAGTTCCAACCCCAGCACATCCTGTGCCCCTGCCTGGGAGACTTCTCCCTCCTCCTGGAGACCCTCCCCCACTCCGCATCATTCAGCCCCCCCCCCCCCCCCCCCCCCCCCCCCCCCCGCGAACTTGCTGGCCTTCATCCTTCCTTGTGGTGGTGCACATTTTCCTGGGACGGATCTTCAGCTTGTGGGAAGGTAAAGGGTTCCCTTGTTACTGGCCCCGCCCAGGACAGCATCTAGAACATACAGCACTCAGAGCATATCTATGGAACCACAAATGAATCAGTCCACATCTCTAGTGGGACAGGAACCCCAGGGAGCCTTAAGTCCCAAGCCTGAGGAATCACACTGGTAATCTAGGTGGGCAAGAACCCCAACCCAGCAGCAGTACCAGTGTGAGCTCATTGTTCTGTAGCCTAGTTGAGGCATACAAATGGGCGTATGACTGCGCATAAACTGCCATCAAGACTCCAGAAATGTCAAAAGTAGAAGCCAAGATAGAACTGTATCTCTACTAGAAACAGCAGTTAGGTGTGGAAGGCAAGACTACAAGGGAACTTTGGACTGATGACCACTCCCAAGAATAGAGGTGCTGTCTTCCTGTGGCTCTGCATCCCAGCCCTGTATCTCCCTCCACACTACCACCCAGAGAGTGGTCTGTATGAGTCTCACCCTGGCAGTTAGTAACCAGATCCATACCTTGATCTTTTCCTGGGATTGTTTAATAAGCATATATGTAGCATCTCAAAATCCACTCAGGCCATCTTGGCGAGATGACATATAGAAGCAAATAAGGCCCGTTTCCTGGAGGTGGTGCTCAGGTGTGTGGCTATCGTATATTAGCTATTTAATCCAATCTCCAAGGAAGCAGGGTATTGTAGAATGTCATTTTAAGATGTACTACATTTGTTTATGCTGTGGAACAATTGTTTTAAAAATGCAAAGATGTGTTGCATTCTTTTGTGTCGCATTTGTTTAACTCTGTGAAACTTTGCCTGTGTAAAATACCCAATAGTCTAGTAAAGAGCTGAATGGCAAATAGCAAGGCGGGGGAAAGAATAGGCAGGGCAGGCTGGCAGAGAGAATAAAGAGAAGGAAAAGCAAGAGAGATCAAGGGGTGAGAAAGGAAGGGAGCAGCCACACAGCCAGACATGGAATAAGAAGGAAAGAAAATATATACAGAAACAGAGAAAAGTAAAATCCCAGAGGCAAAAGGTAGATGGGATAATTTAAATTAGGAAAAACTGGCGAGAAAAGAGTCACGCTAAGGCCAGACATTTATAAGGAAAGAATAGTTTCCATGTGATTTATTGTGAGATGGGTTATGGGCTCCCCAAGAGTACAGAGCAAAGATTAAAACAACCCACACACAAGGACTTCAGGGAGGCTCAACAGTTTCCTGGATTTCCCAGCAGGAAGTCAGTGCCAGCATGGGGATTTTCCTTTCAGATTCTTCTCTGTTCATTTCTCTGAACTATAACAGCACAGCAGCAGCAGCAGGCCCAACCACATCCTGTCTGTTCCTCCAAGGCCTTGTCACAGCCTGCTTGTACTGTGTCACTGTGACCTCCATATCTGGATAGGAAATGGTGTGGTCTGCTCAGTGACTACTTCTGTCCAGGTTTGTGCAGAAAGACAGGGACAGCTGCCAGGGCAAGGGATCCCCGCACCCTTTATGAAGTCTCGGTGCCCATAAAGCCTGAGGAGGCTTTCCCGCGATGCCTCTGCTGAAGTATTTGGCTAGCAGATCTTGACTTGGTCCCCTTTGGAGTCTTCCTCTGCCTGGGGACTGTCCCTCTTTTCTCCTGCCAGCCCTAGGGGGGTTGCAGTCACAACAGACCTCTCATTCAATAAACATCCATTTGTCAAACATTCTACTGAGATGGGCAGAGATCTCTGAAAGTGCCTGAAGCAGCTCTATGGGTCATAGGTCTCTTGGGGATATGCAAGGCTTTGGTGGTAGCCATGAGAATATGGATTCAGAACACGAGACCCCCTAGGGTGCTTCTTACTATGCTGTAGGAAGCATACACTGGTTCTTGCAGGCCCTTAGGCTCTCCGATACCTCATTCCACCCCTCAGGCCAGAGACTACTGCGATTTTAGTTTATCCCTAAGTGGCCAAAACAGAACAACTCACACTCAAGCTCCGTCCTGACACTCACCCTCAGTAGTTGTTACACCTAGCTCTTGTTCATCAAAGGTCCACATGACTCATTCCAGAGCAGGGTTAGCATGCCACTGAGTTATAATCTCTTTGGAAAGGAAATAAAAGGCGGAGTGCCAAAAACGAGAGTACCATGCTGACAGTAGCATATGTTCTGATATTGTCAGCAAAGGAATACCAGTTGAGCCAGAGTTGCACAGTTGAACCAGAGTCCTCCCCAATGACAGCTAGCCACTGGAAGTCCCTTTGACATGTAAAACCAGCTCTTCCCCTCACCGTCAAGCACATAGTAGGACTTCTCCTGACCGTTCACAGTGTTTAGCAAGCTATAGTCTCAGGATTCCAGCAGAGCACGATGAACCATCTTAGTTATTGTGGTGATTTTAAATGAAATGACGGATTAAGCCAGGAATTTCCTGTGCCTGTTTAATTAGGAGTTTTGATAAGATGAGAATGAAAGGGACATCAAACACTAGCCTTGCCAGGACACTCAGAACAGCACTACTGCAATGAAGCAGTGATCACGCGTTTCTGATGGATAGTTTTGTAATCCTCCCTGAATGCTGTAAAATACTTAAAGGATGTAGTCCTGGTTCAGGCCTGGAGAAGGGGGAATTTGGAATGATGTAGACTGTCTTATTGGTCACAGGCTGCAACAGAAAGATTAATGTCCAATTCTAAACTTTAACCCCAGCATAAATAAATCTCTATTGAAAATTGTCATGACCACATAGTGTCACAGCTTCAGACCAGAACACCCAGGAGTTTGGGTTTTCACACCAAAACCAAACTTTGGTTCCTTTAATATTTGAAACACTTTTATCCAACATCATCAATATTGATTTGGCCAGACTGAAGACTATTCGGAAGTCTCTGGGGACCTGTGAAGATTCACATATAGATTTTATTTATGGAGCTTCACTGGGCTTCTAAACCATCAGGAAGATGTCAAGGCTTTCATATTAAAACCTTAAATACATCGCATGGCCGCACCTGACCTATTGGAGGTGTGTAAGAAGCACAGTGAGATCCAGAGCAGTCAGCATCCAGGAGAAGTGGCATGTTGAGATGGCCAGGTGAACAAACACACAAAATGAGGAGACCAGGGTGTGGCCTTTCCCATTGCTATGACAACGGAGACTGATGGTACAGCTGGAACAAGCAAGCAGGTGGGGACCAGTGAATTAACAGCAAACACGTGGCTCATGTCAGTGAATCACTGTTCTCTAGAGCTGAAGGATGACCCTGGTTAAACAGGAGGACCAAGTGAACAGACTAAATGGTCATACTTCAAGGGCAACTTAAAATGCCCCAGAGTCGGCCTATGGGCATCTGGGCAAGTCCAGTGTGTCTTCTAAGAAAGAAGAAACCACAGATTATAGCAGGAAATGTGAATTTACCAGAACCTGCCCAGATTTCCTTCTCCACTGAGGATGTAGAAGAATCTCCCTCAAGAGCCCTCACAGCCTCCTCAGAGAGCAGGAGCCCAGCACCTCACTGGCCACCTGACGTCCCTTACAGAGGAACTACTTACACTTGGTCTCTGTCACCGAAAGCTGGGCCCAGAGCACCCCACAAATATCACAAGCGCCAATAAATGTTTCATGAACAGGATCCAGCATAGTCCTTATCCCAAACACCCTCCAGATGCCATTATTAAAAGGAAGGCATTATTAGGATGCAAGGTTACAAAAGCACCTTGGAATTTTCCCCAATACTGCCCAGAGGTGAATCATCTGTTTTAAACTGCGACAGGTGTGTAGTGTGTGGCCAGTCTTCCCCTCGACAGACATAACTTCTTCATCAGTCTTCTCTACTAACTCCTTCTTCACGGAGCTCCAGGTGTGATATGGAGTTGATCAGAGAAATGTACGTAAAAAACCTGAAGGGCACTTGGTTTTATGAGACTTAAGGTAGGACAGGCTAAGGCAGAATGGAAAAGGGAGTTTGTTCATTCTATGTTCCTTTTATGAGGTGTGGTCTCATGTAGCTCAGGCTAGCTTTGAACTTACGGTATGCCAAGGATGACCTTCAACTTCGAACCCACCCTTCTTCTACCTCTGAATTCTGAGATTACAGGCAAGTATCATGGCACCCACCTATGTGATGCTGAGGTTAAACCCAGAACCTCATACACATTAGATGAGCGTCTACCAATGGAACCACCCCTAGGCCTAGAAAAAGAAGTTTTTGAGCCACACCATTTTTGTAAAATTGCTACTAACTGAAGACTTACTATGTCCCAAGTACTGCTGTCTGAATCTAAGACAACCAAGTTCATCCTCAGCATAACTCAGTGCCATTAGTTCTCCGTCATAAAAGTGGGGTGCTGGAGACCAGAAAAAAACAGGAAAATGGTAAAGAATGCACAGTCAGAAATTGCCAGAGTTGGGTTTTGAACTCACACATTCTGGCTTTGGATCTATATTATGATTTTTTAGGCCAAGGTGATCTTAGAAGAGATAACAGAGGCTAGAGGAGGGGTAAATTATTGACATAATAAACACTAGAGGGAAAGGATGAGTGAGAAGAGAAGGCATGCATACAATGTCACAGACAGCCTTGATTGGCAGATGTCTTTGACCACATTCTCACCTATGCATAGGTAGGTAGAACCATTATTAATTATGTATGGCAGATTATATAGATGTGTGTGTTTGCTCTTCTACATGTTAACAAATTGTAGCAACAAAGTGGACACAAGTGAACCCTTTTTAAGATACAAGGAAGGAAACGCTCTAAAATTTGACCTTTTCCAATTATTCTAGTAGAAGTCCACCTCCTGAATAGCAAGGGAGGGTAAATGTCAGACAGCAAATCAAAGACGGTGCGAAAGGTTAAGGCTCAGCGAAGGCTCCCCACACTGCTGCAGACCAACGCATGGTAATAAGGAACTTAATTTATTCTGATTCAAAGTTGTTCTTGTGGCGATATGAGAGTCTATTTTCATGGACCAAAATTAGAATCAAAATGCCAGCAAATGATGCTCAAGACTCACTTCCTGAATGTCAGCATCAAGGTTTTCCCTAGAGAAAACAGCCACAATGTTCTTGTGTTTCCTAAATGGTGTGTCCATCCCCCCACTTTTATACATTCTCCTGCAGTTTATCAACAGACAGGGGCGTGTCCGTCCCCCACTTCTGTACACTCCCCCTACAGTTTATCAATGAACAGGGGCGTGTCCGTCCCCCACTTCTGTACACTCCCCCTACAGTTTATCAACAGACAGGGGCGTGTCCGTCCCCCACTTCTGTACACTCCCCCTACAGTTTATCAATGAACAGGGGCGTGTCCATCCCCCACTTCTGTACACTTCACCTACAGTTTATCAATGAACAGGGGCGTGTCCATCCCCCACTTCTGTACACTCCCCCTACAGTTTATCAATGAACAGGGGCGTGTCCGTCCCCCACTTCTGTACACTCCCCCTACAGTTTATCAATGAACAGGGGCGTGTCCGTCCCCCACTTCTGTGCACTCCCCCTACAGTTTATCAACAGACAGGGGCGTGTCCATCCCCCACTTCTGTACACTCCCCCTACAGTTTATCAATGAACAGGGGCGTGTCCATCCCCCACTTCTGTACACTCCCCCTACAGTTTATCAATCGACAGGGGCGTGTCCGTCCCCCACTTCTGTACACTCCCCCTACAGTTTATCAATGAACAGGGGCGTGTCCATCCCCCACTTCTGTACACTCCCCCTACAGTTTATCAATGAACAGGGGCGTGTCCGTCCCCCACTTCTGTACACTCCCCCTACAGTTTATCAATGAACAGGGGCGTGTCCGTCCCCCACTTCTGTACACTCCCCCTACAGTTTATCAACAGACAGGGGCGTGTCCGTCCCCCACTTCTGTACACTCCCCCTACAGTTTATCAATGAACAGGGGCGTGTCCGTCCCCCACTTCTGTGCACTCCCCCTACAGTTTATCAACAGACAGGGGCGTGTCCATCCCCCACTTCTGTACACTCCCCCTATAGTTTATCAATGAACAGGGGCGTGTCCATCCCCCACTTCTGTACACTCCCCCTACAGTTTATCAATGAACAGGGGCGTGTCCATCCCCCACTTCTGTACACTCCCCCTACAGTTTATCAACAGACAGGGGTGTGTCCATCCCCCACTTCTGACACTCCCCCTACAGTTTATCAACAGACAAGAGTAGCCTTATTGCCAGGTGTGCATGAAAACCAGAAAGATACTATCCACACCCATGAGTGGTCTGAATATTTGTGTCTGCCTCCCAAACTCACATGGTGAAGCTGAAATCACAAGGCAAAGGCGTCCAGGGACATAACTATTGTGGTCTATATGGATTATCAACTTGACAAAAACTAAAATCACCTAAGACACAGCTCTGGCCACACCTATGTTGGGGTATCAATATTGGACTGAGGTAAAAAGGCCCACATTAAAGTGAGTGGCATCATTTCATACGCTGGGATCTGAGACTAAATATGGAGCACACTGAGCTGAGCGCTAACAGTCATCTCACTCTGCCTCCTGACTGTGAATCAAACAGCCTTTGGGATGTATTAGTGCAAGGATTGGTGCCTTATGAATGGGATTAGGGATCTTGTGAAAGAGATCCCGGAGCATGGCCTGGCCCCACCAATCATGTGAGGACACACTGAGTAGGGGGCACTCACGAAGCAGGAAGTGGACTCTCCCCACCACTCTACTTACTTCTCTCCCGAGTGTGAAAAAATACATCTGCTATTTACAAATTGTTCACCTTAATTATATTGTTAATAGCAACCTAAACAGACTGAGACACATCTCATGTAACACTATAATTCCTTATGATGTATTATTGCTAATATAAATATTTGACACCTTCCCTTTGCTATCAAACAAATGGCCTCCAATGTGTCATCTTCAGAAGAATTTGTCAAATAGGAATCACCATCCAGATCACCCATTATCTTTAAAATTGAACAGTATTTAAAAAGAGTTACCACACTGTTGGATAACATAAACTTGTTATGCACAATCTCCATAAAATTTGATTACAAAATGAGAGACAACCTTATAGTTATTATGACCTTCTTCATCCTGAAGATGTGTGTGGCTCTCCAAAGTTGTTCTGCTGGGATCTGGAACCAAAGCATTTTAACTGAAGTGTGCAGTTGAGGATGAAGAAGCTGAAATATCTACCCTGCCCGAGCAAGCCACTGCCTTTGAGAACTATGTGCAGTCCGTGGACATGGCTGTTTGGAACAAGATCCAAAGTCCGTCCAAAAATCAGTGTGCTTAAAAGCTTGAAGGATTTAAAAAATGGAAAAATGATCTCTGGAAAGATCTATAGGTACAAATGTGGAATGAGAAAAGTCAAGCAGTAATGTAAATTATCTCACACACACATGCATATACACACATACACACACATGCATATACACACATACACACACACTCAGACACACACACACACACTCACACACACACACACACACACATACACACAACGCATTTACCTTAATAATCCAAGTTTTTTTATCGTTCCTGGTGTGTCAGCTGAACACACCACAACTGAAAGTAAGGACTCAGGCTAAGTCTCTCTAACCATCTGTATTCCTTCATGGATGTCTGCTTTCCAGAGGCCACTGCCTGCTTCTGAACTGGACATGCAAGGGGACCTAAGGAGTGGGGTACAGCCCACAGTTCCTTATCAAGAGATTAAATACAATATGAGACAACACCTCCAGACAAAAGAGACAAATTATAAAAGTGAGGGACATGTATATTTCACTCCTGACCCTACCACTTCTATTTGAAAGTTATTTACACTCCTAACAACTTTTGGGTTTTTCTCTCATTTCCAAAATAGTTATATGGTTTTTATAAGGAAGGAGTTTGAATAAATTAGAAAATGATGTGGTGATATTAGTTCAAATTCACCATCTTAAATCATCTTGAAAGAGAGTCTCAGCGAGGGGTTGCCTAGGACATGTGCCATGTCTGTGAGAGATGATCTTAACTGTGTTCATTAATGTGGGAAGGCCCAGACTGCTATGACTGGCTGTTTAAGCTCCTGCAGCACTGACTTTCTGTTATAATGGATGGTAACTTGGCATTGTGCGCTAAGATAAACCCTCTCTCCCCATAAGTTGCTTTCTGTTGGGATGGTTTTGTCACGGCAACAGAAATAAAACTAAGAGACAAAACATGTGTCAGAGCCTGTCAAAAGGCACATATGCAGTAAACATTTCTCCAAGGCCCGGTAAGTGGTAGATCCGTGCCAAGTGCGTGAGCTAGTTTCTTTTCGCTGTGACTAAACCACGGACAAGAAGCAATGTCATGGAGGAAGGATTTGTTTCAGCTCATGGCTTGGGGAAGTGTAATTCCATCATGGCAGGAATTTCGTTCAGGAAGGTGGCACCTTGCCAGCTGCATTGTGTGGCTGGACACTTCACATCACATCTGAATGGAACGAGAACCGAGAACTCTAGTAAGAGCAAGTCTATAAACTTTATGCCTTGCCTTTTGATGACTCGCTTCCTCAGCAAGGTCTCACCTACGGGGGTTCGACAACCCCCAAAAGTGCTTTAGTGACTAAGTGTTCAGATACACAAGGCTGTGAAGGATATTTCACATTCAAAGCTCAACAGCTACCAAATCTGTGCCACTTCTCAGAGTCAGCCATGAAATGAGGGGGCAAAATTATGCATTGACATGGAACAGCGTTTGATCTACTCACTGACAGCAAAGCCTTGGGTAACAGGTAAGGAGAGGGTGGGGCTACACAGGAGAGGACAGCTGCTGGGTATGTCAACCTCACTAATTACTCCTCCAGGTGGGGCCAGGTCTCCAGGAGGAAAGAGCAACTGGGAGAGATACATTCCAACTTTATTTTAGCAAGCGAAGGTGTCTGTGATGCGAATAATGGTCTTTGATATTTTATGTTCATAAAAACCAGTGGTGCTGATATTTTTGTCATGTTTAGGGTTAATCTTTAGCAATATGCCTTAATGAAGTTATTGCCAGAATTTTAAAACATGTAATATACTTTAGTGTCTTTTATAATGTTCCAACTGAAGGGAAACTAGAACCGGTTTCTATCCACCTGACCTCTGTGGAAATTGCTGACCTCATGATATTCATTCTGAATCATGCAATAGGAGGTGCTTAGAGGGACACCCTTCCCTGGTGAGTCATACCCATGCCACCCTTCTGGGAACCCACAGTCATGGCGCCCTCCTCCTGGGAACCCACAGCCATGCTGCCCTCCTCCAAAGTGCCTTGTCAAGTCAATATACTTGGAGAGACAGGAGTCTGAAGATGTCTTCCGGAGACCTTGAAGTCCAGCCTAGTCATTGTTCCACAGTCCTTGACAGAAGTGAACCTCTCAAACAGCGCAACACAAAGTCTATGGATGTTGCATTAATTTAACTGGCTGAAACAGCAGTTGCTTTGATGGTTTTTTTGGGGGCAGGTGGCTTTCACAATTGCTAATTAAATACTACTACACACCATTTGAAGATGGACCTCTGTTTTATCGGTATAATTTGTCAATAAGAAACAATCACAAATATCAAAACACTGAATATAAATTTTCAACTATATGCTCGGAGCCAGTCCTTTGATTCAGCCACACTTGGTGCTGAACAGATTTTCTGTTCTTCTCACCTTTAACCTTGAAGGGAAGTTAAAGTCATACTTCTGCTGGACTCAAAGCAGCATTGCAGTTAATGGCAGGCATTGTCTGAAGACTGCATGTTTGGGTAAGATGATGATCCTTGTTTGTAGTTATTTAAGATACTGGTCACAGCATCAATAAGTATAACAACAATCACTTAGTGATGTAAATGAGTTAAAAATGTGTTTACATATTTGGGGAACAAAGTAGAATACATTGGGGATAAGAGTGAATGTTTGTAAATTCCCACATGGCTGCTTATAGTCAGAGGCTGAGTATCCGATTTTTCTGTAAATGCCCTCAGAAATAGCAAGGAATTGTGCTGCCACTAAACCAAAGAATTAAAGTGTTTGGAATTTTGACACTGTTGTAATAAAAAAAAGTTCTTATTGAATAGTAACTTTGGGTTACACTTTTAAAAGCCATAATAAAGAGCCTCTGTGTATTCACATTGGCTACGAAAGAAGGCAAGCGTGTTGTGTATGCGTACACACAGCTTCACATACATGTTAATGAGTGTGTGCACATGCAGAGAGAACTGGACCATGTTTCTGGCATTAGCCGAGATAACATGCTTTCATTGTTAAGTATAATGTTTTGAAACAGATGAGGAAGGAAATTGAACACAAGAATAAGCTTATTTTGTTTTGAATTTTAGACATGGTCTCATGTAGCCCATGGAACCTTACTGCGCAGCCAAGACTGACCTTGAATTCTAAAACTTTTTCTACCTACCAAGTGCTGGTGTGACAGGCGTTTGCCACCACACAGGGCTCTAAACTCATTTAGAACAGGCAGTATCCATTATATTAAGTAGTTAAATGCTTGTTACAACACTCTTTAAATAGATTCTTTTCCTCCTTATTACAGGGTTGGAAGTCCCCAAAAGGGGAAAGAAGATGCCTAAATGATCAGGAGAGCCACACAAAGAACAACGTAAACCTGCCCCTGCTGTCTGAGACCCATTCCCGCCAGCACAAGGGTTCCCTCTTCCTTACCCACAAGAAAGCTACCAGGAAACAAGCTCCAAGGAATCAAGCAGACTTCTTAAGAGTCTGTAATCTTTAGCTTCAACAGTGCAATTTAATCACCAAAAAGTTGATATCAGGACTCTAGATGATACAAGTTATCATTTAACATACTGTTTACCATTGCCACTTAAAAAAATAAATCAGAAAATAATATGGCTTCAAGTGGAGAAATAAATATACATTTCCAAGGGGCTTTGCATTATCTGTGGCTTTCCTCCGCTTTTGACTGTAAGGACAATCTCTCCCCGAGTTTCCGAACAAGTTCTGCTAAGTCTTCGGTGTTCTGAGATTTTTCTTCAAGGAGTTCATAACGGAGACTTGAGATGTCCTGCTTGATTTCCTTCAGTTCCCCTGTGAAGAGGGAGAAAGAAAACAAGTCAACCATGACTATGAATCAAGCTAGCAATTCCAAGGTTAGGATAAAGACAGTCTTGACTGTATTCTGAATCTTTTCAAAAGAAATAACTTCCCAATCAGAGTAAGTTTCTATTTCCTCAGGTAGGAAAAGTAATTGCAGCAGAATTTTAATGATCTGGAGAATATTGCAGAGTGGGGGCACTTTCCCAGGAAACTTCCAAGGACCCCATAAAAGTAAGGATTTTTTATCTAGTCTGCCATCTGTACACGAAGAGCTTGTTTCCTGGTATTTTGTGGTCTTGATGGCTGTGATGAGGGCTTATATTAAACTTGACAGGATCAAGATTCTCCTTGGGGACTGACTAGCATCATCTGGACTAGTGAGGGAGTAACCTGTTAGAGGTTGGATAAGTGATGTGGGAAGATACCCTGAAGCTGTGGGCAGTAAGGTGGACTGTCCCCTCTTTATTTTGGGAAGCATGTTGTCACAGTGGTGCAAAAAGCTACTAACACAGGAGAGAGCTTGTGCCATGTGGCTTCCTGAGGCTCATCCACCAGGCCATTCTCTCTCACCTCTACGTCAGAACATAGTCCAGCTCACGTGGGAAAGCCTTGGCCTTATGCACAACTCACCTTCATTCACCTCATCGCTCTCCTTATCAATTTGGGCCTGCAATACATATCTTTTAATGAGTCTTTTCATGATTTTCTAGACAAGAAAAGGAGAAATCCATTTCAGCATTATGTTCACGCAAACATTTCATTTGGAATAGGCTTATGGTCTACCTATCTTTAGAAGTGAGGGCTATCAAAACTCTGGTAAGATTTAGCCCACAAGGAATATGTATCTTCATATTCTATTGTCCTTATGAAAGCAACTGTCACATTACTTGGACTAATGACCCAAAAATTAATTCTCAAAAAGAAGAAGACCAGAGAGCAAACATCAAATACTTTGTGTCTCTTTCTGTATTGTTAGAAAGTAGAGCACAAACTTCATGTCAGATAGGTCAAAGATTTGTACAGAACTCTTGGAGGAAGTAAGGAATTAAACAATGTCCAGTTGTTTATGTCCCCATCCTACCAAGAACTGAAGCCACTTTTGATTGTGTGGTGGCTTTAAGAACCACCAGTTTCAATGTAATAAAGTATCTCTGATTCCTTGGTTTGTATATAACTAAAATATATATTAAATGCAGTTTAAGAAATGAAACAATTGTGCAGGAGGTTCTTATATTACTAACCCAAATCTTATCACATAAAGTCTAGATTAAAAGGTAATTAATACTGTCCTGTTAAAGAAATTCACATAAGAATGTAGTTTGCTGTGTAGATGTGTGTGTTTTTAGTAGTGTTACTTACAAAAGCAGAAAATGAAACCATAGATGTCCATCAATGGTAAGTTATTTTAATAAATTATCACTTCTACAAAAGAATACATTATAGGTATATAAGTTACATAATGAAAACATACAAAATATGTAATATATATATATATATATATATATATATATATATATATATATATATATATTGGTTTTTCAAGACAGGGTTTCTCTGTGGCTTTGGAGCCTGTCCCGGACCTAGCTCTTGTAGACCAGGCTGGCCTCGAACTCACAGAGATCCGCCTGCCTCTGCCTCCCGAGTGCTGGGATTACAGGCGTGCGCCACCACACTTTACTATTAATTTATTCATGTAATATGACACATATATCACAGAATATTAGCATATAGGAAATTGTACACATACATATACATATACAACCAGCAGAAAGAATACTCACAAATAAGCCATCTTTATTTCACAGTGGGAGACTGTGAGCTGAATTGTGCTCTTTAGTTTTATTTTTAAAGATTTATTTTTAATTTTAATCATGTATATGTATGTATATCTGTGGGGGGGTGTATGTACAAGAGTGTATTTCTAAAAGAGGAGAGCAAATGCCCTGGACTTGGAGTTACAGGCAGTTGTGAGCTGCGGTAGGGATGATGGGAACTGAACTTGAGTCCTCTGTAAGATTAGTGCATGCTGCTAATAGAGCTGTTTCTCTAGCCCCTCTTTCTTGTTTTGTAAGTTTAGCCTTTTAAAGGAACCTAGGCTCTAAGCTATAGATTATCCACACATTCCTCACTAAGTTATAGTTACACCATAACCACGTGTTAAGTGGATGCATCCTTCTGATGTTTAAAACATATCCTGATGTTTTATTTTAATTTAACAAAGTCCAGAGCTTGAGAACCTAAACATAGCGAATATCTAGCCTTATACTTTGAAGGTTTTGCTTACCTGATATTGTCTTGGAGGATGATTGAAGCTATTTAAGTGGAAGTCTTCTGAGCTCCTTATACTTGACTGTTTGTGTGATAGCTACAAAAGGAATTAGAAACCCTCATTTAATTCTCAGTGTAAGCAATGTGTAAGAGATTTTTAGTCACATGGGTGAGGTAATAGTCTGGTGTATTCAACTGAGCATACCTGAATTATAGAGCCATTTATCCTAGTTGCTTAGCATTCTGTCTTATAAGGTACAAGAAGTAGTTCTGCAAGGGTGATTAATCACTCTATTGCTAAAAAATTGTATGTGGAGCCTTGCATACTTGGTGGCTCTCATCACATTGTCCCATGTGGCCTTCCAATAGGTAGACTGTGGTGAAAGGGGGACATCAGGGTCCAGACATTAGCAGTCTGTCTGATTGCCACCTGCCCTCGGGTCTCATGAGAACCCCAGAGGACCTGACCAGACAGAATACTTCAGGTGCCACGGAAGCTCTAGTTCATCCATTTCAACCTGGGGATCTGGACAGTGCCCTTTCAGGTGTAGTCTTCACTAAAGCTCCCTTGTGGCAGCACTTTCTCAGAGTAAGACAGTGAATTTTGGTGATATGCAATCAGAGTGGAGAGCGACCCCATTAGTACACTAAGACACCGCCTGAGAACTCTATAATGCATTGTTCTAGAAGAAAAGTGATTTTTTACAAATAAACATGAGGACATGAGCCAAGCAGAATACTTCTAAATCTGTATATTGTGGGGATAAACTGTCTTCCAATGGAATAAAACCGCTCCAACCATCTGCAAAGCCATTCATGGTTTACATTCTCTGGTGACATTTCAGTGCCCATCAGGGAAGTTCCTTTCTTTAACCTCCATGTAATGATTTTCTCATACCAATATGCTGACCTCAAACAGCAGAGGAATCCTCATCTAATTTGTGAGCTAGCAGGTTGTGGTGGCACAGGCCTGTAGTCCCAAATACTTGGGAGGCTGAGACAGGAGGATCGCTTGAGTCCAGGATTTCTGAGCTTTAGTGCGCTATGTCAGTCGGGTGTCCACACTAAGTTCGTCATCAATATGACAAGCTGCTGATATAGGTAGAACAGCCTTTCAAATTTCCTGCTTCGTGGAAAAGTCTGTTGGATACTATGGGCCTATACACTAAAGACGGATGCCCCAACGGTGCAAAAGAACTTTGGGTGACTGTCCAGGCAGCAAGATGTCTCTGTCATTTCTAGAGTTTTGGAAGTTGCTTACAATGCACTTCCTGTTTACTTAAGTAATATTATATCCTTCTGGAGTCTTTGGTGGAATTAAAAATAAATAGTTATAGTTTTCCTTAATTATAATAAAAGATAAAGTAAATAAAAATATTGTAACTCTAATTCTTGCTTGATACCTGTTTAGTTATATGTAATTTTTACTATGTTAGAGTTAAAACCTTCTTTTTTATTTAAACAGAAAAGGGGAGGTGATGTGGAAGTCCCCTCTGTGTGCTGTGCTTACCAATAATGAATAAAGAAACTGCCTTGGGCTGTTGATAGGGCAGAACTTCGGTAGACAGGGAGAACTGGGCTGAATGTTGGGAGAAAGAAAGGTGGAGTCAGAGAGATGCCATGGAGCTGCCACCAGAGATGTGCTGAAACTTTGCTGGTAGGCCACAACCTCATGGTGATACACAGATTAATAGAAATGGGTTAAGTTAAGATGTAAGAATTAGCCAATAAGAAGTTAGAGCTAATGGGCCAAGCAATGTTTTAAATAATCCACTTTCTGTGTGGTTATTTTGGTTCTGCAGCCGGGACAAACAAGCTGCTTCCTCTAACACAGGATGTTCCTATTAGTTCCTACCCTGTATAACAAACTCAAATATTTCCAAATCAAACACATCCTTCTGGAAGGTCAGTGGCAAAACCATTCCTGACGAGAAACCAACTAATAGACTGATGATTTGTGAGCTGGCAGATATTAATTTATGCCAATCCTTTTGTGGCTAGTTATTCTTTGAGATACCAAGTTTGGGACATGAATATGTTAATTCAGAAAAATAGTATTGTTAATTTTCCAATATATCACAGGCAACTGAACAAATCGTTTTTTTTTAATTGAATAAGCCAATGAAATAATGTGCAAGAGAAAATGTATGCAAATGCAAAGAGGCATTGTGACCACTTGGTGGCACAAAATCCTAACGTATCATCTGGTCCCATGGCCCAACCAGCTTCAAGTCTGAGAAGCTGGGACAGCAGCGTGTCTGCCCTTTAACTCATACAAGGGAATTTGGTTGGCAATCTGAAGAACTTTGGAGATTTAGAGATGTGGCCATAATCAAGGCACAGGAACTGAGTGTAAGCTTTGTTCTTACTATTTGTAAATTGTAAATATTCACTCTCTCCAGTTGAGAACAAAGCATGTTCTGCTCTTAAAAAAACTTCTATTAAAATATTTTGTGCATTTTTGGAAGATATGATGATCAAATTTATGGGGTTGCAATTACTAAGTAGGTGCTGTACCATGAACTTACACGCTCCAAATTCACTTTTGCATTCTTTTTACTTTTTCTTTTTCATTTCCTGTTTGATATTAACATTTTATCCTACACACTATAGGATATGCATGAGGAACATTAAATAAGTATTCATTATTAATTTGTAGAATAAAGTAAGCTCCCATCTTTGAAATGCCCTGCCTTCCTGGACATACAGACAATTCTGAAAGTCTGTCTTGTCCTTATAAGGATTAAATTACCAGGACCCAAAGAAATAAGCAGGTGGAGGTGATGTGCTCAAGCCTCCCAGAGCACAGATTTGAGATGGACGGCAGTGTGCACTGTTGGTAAAGCCTCTTCTTTAGAAGTCAGAGGCTATGGACAAGGATTTTGACTGCCACTTGTCTAAGGCTAAAATTTAGACAAAGTACTTCATGTCTCAGAGTTCAGAGACATACGGCGTAGAATAGAGACAATAATATTGTAAAAGAAAAGGTGTATGGATTTTGCAGCCTGGAATGGTAGGTATCTGTTATTCTTGTAGAAAAGCATAAGTATCCACTCCATGCTCTGGAGCCTACTTATAGATGGTCCTGATCTAGTTGATATGCACTGGGGGAACTCTGCAAACACTGATGCACCCAAAGCCATGACTAAGTCATTTAAAGAATTATATAATGTGGCTCCCCCATAATGTCTTAAAGTCTTCTTTTAGACAAGTTCTTACCACATAGCCCTGGGTGGCCTAGGACTCACTAGGTGGACCAGGTGGGCCTTGAGCAGCAATCCTCCTGCCTCTGCTACCTGAGCATTGGGATTAGAGACATGAGCTACCACACCACGCTTCCCCAGACCTTAACGAATATACACATTTCCAGGACTCTTTGTCATATTTTAATGTATAATGGAAATTACATGGGAATTCTCACAAGATCATATAGAAAGTTGTTCCAGCATTTTATCTGCTTGCTTGTTTGGATAATTTATTTTTAAGTAGCTTCTGCCCTAAGTAGTGGCTAAAACCACAATTCCTCAATTCCTGGATGTATAACCAGTTAATACACACACACACACACACACACACACACACACACACACACACACATATATATATATATATATATATATATATATCCACTGAGTCTGGGGCAAAGCAAACTACCCAAAGGCATAAAACCTTCTGTGATCTGTGATATCAACAGCCTCCCAGTGACCTGTGCTGAAACAGGAGCAGAGTAGGCATTCAAGACACCATTCTGCATCAGCAGTGTTTAAGTGTGTAATGGTAATGACAGAGGCTGGTTTTCAGTTACACTCTTCTGCACTGTGTGTCCGAAAAGCTAACACTAGCCTCCATCAAAGCCAGAAAGTATTTGAAATAAAGGATGTGATAGAAGATGAGAAGGCCTGCTCAGTTAGCATTGAAAAGAACTTTTACTTGGCTTGCCCTGTTGATTTTATGAGGTGCCTGGAATAAATAAGAAGACAGTGTTTCCATAGTTAATTAAATGCTGTGACCTTCCAACAGTCAGAAGAGGCCAGGATGAAGCAAAGACTGCCGTCTTGGAGGCCGACTTTATAAAACAGTCTGAGCCAAGCTCAGATTGACTAAAGCATGGAAGTTTGAATCTGTACCTATAGGAGAAGAGCATGTTCCCACAGGAACATCCTTCAACAACACTGGGAAAAGGTTATTTTCAGTATAAATGGCTAATTTAAAATTATTTTTCTCAAATAAAATAATTTGAAACTAGAAGCTTACATGATAAGGATAATGAATTTTTGTGTTGATTTGAGCATCTGGGATTCAAGTATCAAAAACAGCATGAAATTTTGAGATCTATCCATAATTACATGTTTGAACATGTCACACACAACATCATAGAACTGAAAGTGGGAAGTAGCCTTGAACACATTGGCACAGGAGACCACTTTCTGAATATAACACCAATAGCACAGACACTGAGATTGACAACAGGACCTCCTGAAAGTGAGAAGCTTCTGTAAGGCAAAGATCACATTCAACAAGACAAAATGACAGCCTACAGAATGAGAAAAACTTCACCAACCACACATCTGACTGAGGGCTGAACTCCAAAATATACAAAGAAATCAAGAAAGTAGATATCAAAATACCAAACAAACCAATTTAAAAATGGGGTGCAGATCTAAACAGAGAATTTCCAACAGAAGAGTCTCAAATGGCTGGAAGGCACTTAAGGAATTGCTCAACATTCTTAGGCATCAGGGAAATACAAATCAAAACAACTCTGAGATACCATCTTACACACCTGTCAGAATGGTTAAGATAAAAAACACTAATGAAAGCTTATGCTGGAGAGGATTGGAGTAAAAGGAACACTCCTCCGTTGTTTGTGGGGGTGTAAATTTATACAGCCACTTTGGAAATCAGTATGGCAGTTTCTCAGAAAATTGAGAACCAATCTACTCAAAGGAAGCACACTCGTACCACGAGGACATTTGCACAACTATGTTCATAGCAACATTATTCATAATATCCAGAACCTGGAAACAACCCCTCAACCAAAGAATAGATAAAGAAAATGTGGTACGTTTACAGACTGTAGTAGACTCAGCAGAAAAAAAACAACATCTTGAAATTTGCAGGCAAATGGATGGAACTAGAAAAAAAAACACCTTGAATGAGCCAGAAAGACAAACACAGTATGTACTCCCTCACAAGTGGATACTAGACGTTAAACAAAGGATAACCAGCCTACAGTCGACAACCCCAGAGAGGCCAGCAAACAAGGAGGATCCTAAGAAAGACATACATGGATCCCCCCGGGAAGAGGAAATAGACAGATCTCCCAAGTAAATTGAGAGTGTTGGGGGAGTGGGAGGGTGGCAGTAGAATGGAGAGGAGAATAGTGGAGGGGGGAGGAGAACATGAGGAACTGGGAAGGTCAAGTTGAGGGAGGGACAGAGAGGGAGAACAAGGATGGAGATGTCTTGATAGACATTGTGGGGTTAGCAAGGAACCAGGCACTAGGGAAATTCCCAAGAATCCACAAGGATGACCACAACCACGAATCTAAGCAATAGTGGACATGGTGTCTTCATTGCCCTTCTCCTGTAAGCAGATTGATGGCTACCTTAATTGTCAACATAGAACTTTCACCCAGTGACTGTTGGAAGCCAAAGTAGAAATCCACGGTTAAGCACTGTACTGAGCTCTGGGAGCCCAGTCATAGAGAGAGAGGAGCAGTAATATGAGTAAAGGGGTCCATACCATGATGGGGATATCCACGAGACAGCTGACCCAAGCTAGTGGGAACTCACTGACTCTGGACTGACACATAGGGAGCCTGCATGGGACCAAGCTAGGTCCTCTGAATGTGGGTAACAGTTGTGTGGCTTGGGCAGTTTGTAGGGCCACTGGCTATGCAACCAGTATTTATCTCTAGTGCATGAACTGGATTTTTGTAGCCCATTCCCTATGGCGGGATGCCTTGCTCAGTCTAGCTATGTCGAGGAGGGCCTTGGCTCTGCCTCAAGTGATGTGACAGACTTTATTGACTCTACATGGAAGGCCTCACCCTCTCTGAGAAGTGGATGTGGGGGATGGGGGGAGTGGGAGGAGAGAAGGGAAGGGGAACTGGGATTAGCATGTAAAATTAAAAAGACAATGTGGGGAGTCCATGGGTCTACCATGGCTGGGATCTTTGCTGAAGTCTGCATTGTCACCAAAGGTCACATAGAGACCCAAGGTTAGGCCCACAACCATTCCCACCTGAGTGACCAGTCTCTTCTTTCCACCAAGAGCCAAGATGTCTTCCCTGCCCAAGCTGCTGCTGAGGACCATGTCTGGGTTTGTGGCACAGCTACAGATGGGGTTTGTGTGGATGTCTATGGCCTGAGTCACCTTTGGAGGTCCTAGGAACCATGAGAGATGAAATCAGAGGACCATGCTGAGCCTACCACATCCTTCGCTGGCCCTGGGAAAGCTGGCCTTGCCTCTACTGGACACTGCATCAAGAGAGTTGACCCATGCAAGCTAGAGAGATTGCCCCCATCCCTCACCATGGCTAGAGTGAACTAACCCTGAGGGCACACATGAAGGGGAGCTAACTCCACCCACTCGTCCAAAGTGGGTGACCCCAGGGGCCTGAGTTGACCAGATTGGCTACTAGCCAGGCCCAAAGCCACACCCGGGGTTAACCCACCCTAGCATCTACTCCATCTAGGATCTGCTGGAGCTGGTGAAGAGACTGGCCCTGTGGAAGGATACCCACAAGATCTTTAAGACTAATAGCAGCCACAGGATATCCCAGAGGAATTCCTGTTAGGATTCAGTGATGGTGGTGTACCAGAAACCAGAGGCATTGAACCAGACCAGTGACTCACTGCAATGAGCATTTGCCAGGAAAACTTATGGGACAGAGAGGTACACTATACGGCACACTGAGGCCTCCAATGCCCCAGGATGAATGAAGAGATGATGGAGAAGCAGGAAAGAAGGAGAAGTAAACAGATTTTTCTGTTGTGGATTTTGTTTTGTTTTTGTTGTGGGTTTTTTGTCTGTTTGTTTGTTTTGGTTTTGGAGTTTTTTGCTTTTGTTTGCTTGATTGCTTACTTTGATTTGTTTCCTTATGTGGGCGGCATAACAGGGATGAGGGGAGAACAGGGGTGGGGACCAGGAGGTGAACAGAATTGGGGTGCATGATGTGAAACTCCCAAAGAGTCAATAAAGAAGTTATTAAGGAAAAATATTTTAGTCAACCTTTAAAAACATAATAAAATAAAGCCAACAATGGACTTTACTATGACCCTTGTACATGTGTGTCATGTGCTCTGCTCATGTGTCCTTCATTGCCCTCTCTCACTCTCCCTCCAAACGCTGCTCCCTCGACATGGGGGATGGCTGGCCTGGGAAACAAGGAAAGGCACAAAGATTGTCTAGAAGAGGCAGCCAGCCCAATGGAGTTCAGCCCAATCCCAGTGTCTAGACTTTATGGGGTGGGGTGTCACTGTAGGACAGAAGCACCTAGGACCTAAAGAACACAGTCACAGCAAGGAAGTGAAAAGACTTCAAAGGTTCAACAGCTAGAAGCTGCCAGATTACCACAAAATGATCAGACTTTGTCTTGAAGAAAGATATGAATGCCACATAGCTGCCATAGTGTACCATCTTATGAAACGGTCTTCCTGCTGCTAAATTGACATAGAATCAACATCTGACCCCGAACTCCACAACTGGATCTACTGAGACACAGCCTGTGCTGCCTAGACATTCACACCCCTTTCCTGGGCCAGGGATTGGTTACCGTGCCACGACCAGAAGGATTTCACCAAGAGAAAGGAATGAGAGGAAGGCCCTAGTGCAGAGGAGCAAACATCCTTCCCACCACAGCCTTACTAAGTATATTATTCCATTTCTTCTAGTCTTCCCTTGAGACTGTGGTAACTGTAAGGAATGAACCTGAGACCCTCATGCAATCTGTGCAAATTCTTAGCTGGAGTGATATAGGATATCAATATAATAGTGATAAATGTGTGTGTGTGTGTGTGTGTGTGTGTGTGTACCTCCAAGCATACCCAATGTTGGAGCCATTTCTGAATTAATGCATGGTGGCTTCCAAATGGCATGATGATTTTCTATTATCATTGCTGTTTTCCACTTGCTAATTTGGTTACTTCCAATTATTTTTTCCAGATACACCAGTTTACATTATTCAGCTGGACTCCTTTCATTTTCTGTTTGTACCCGTTCTCTAGCACTTTTAGATCTAGTTCAACTTCTGTTTCCCTGTGTGACTGTAACTGTGCTTGTGTTTGTTCTCCCCACTCTTGCAATGATAACTGAAAATTTTAAGCAGCTACAGTATTGCATTCTGCCTCAGATAATGTCATAAGCACTTTATTTGCACTGATTTGATGTTCCGAATGCCTGTGTGATAGTAGTGTGTTTAATGCCTACATTCCACAAACAAGGAAGGTGCCATCAAGGTAATGTTTCTAAGTATAACTCCTACTGCCTTTCCCTATGATGAGGAAATCCCTTATACAGTATTCAAATATGCTCTGTGTCTTCAAAGTGTTCTTGTCCTAACATCACTATAGGCTGAGAAGCAGGAGCTTCTGCTGCAAACTGATAGTGAACACTATCTCTGCCACAGTCTTCCTTGTTATTCTGTAATTCCTTAAAATGTAAGCGTGCACGCGCGCACACTGAACTATATCAGTCTGAAGAAAAACAAGTTGGAGAGCAATCATAGCTGAAGATCGTTCTGTGTGAGGTTTTCCACTTGCCCCCAAACCAACACAGCAGCTTCAGCACAGAGAAGAGGGACCTTGTAGCTCTCTTGAAGACATTAATGATTTCACTTCAATGTCTCCCAAACTGTACCATTTTGAAATGTCTGGTGTCTCGATGGCAATGGGAACAGCAGTTTGAACAGTGAGACTCTCCCAGTTCCTCACAATCTTAAGGGCTGACTGCTCTGGGGACTGCAGGTTATTCCCCTGCCGCTTCCAGTATCTCACTCCATCCCCCATTGCTGCAAGTAAAGCCCCACGTTGCAGCAGGCCACATGGGTTCCTGGGTGTGTCACACATCCACACCTCCTTTCACCCCCACCCTTCCTGCCCAGATCCTTCCCATGGAAACTCATCCTGATGAGGTTGCTAATCAGAATAGAGCTTCTAGCCTATGTCTTCTTCTTCCAGATTGTCCACCAGGTTCTGGGTTAAAGTGGGAAGTGGTTGGCAGACTTGTGGCTGATATGGTAAGAGAGAAAGCTGGGAGGCTGGGAGTCATGGTCACATAGACATTGAGTATACATGCATTCTGCTATGGGACATAAACTACTCAGTTAAAAACAGAACGCACTGGCCTTCTCTTGGCCTTTGCTTTCCTTGGAGTGACCACACAATGCATTTCCGGCCAACCAGAATAATGAAAATCATTCTGGAGGTGCTTTTGGGATGTGGCTAGCCAGCCATGCTTCTTTGGGCATTTCCCCTTCCATACCTTAGCAGGGAGTGTAACGACAGCAGGTAAAGCTGTCATCTGGTATCTATGATAGGAAAACTCCAAGAGCATTCCAGCCACTCACCCTTAACAAGCACCGCATACTGTCTCATTGGGGCAGGTTAAATGAGAGGAGAAACACGAAAACAATTGCCTTGCTTTGCCCATTGTGATTTGGATTTTTTATTATGTGCAGCTGAACCTAGTTCCTTCCTGACAAATTTCTCTCCTTATTTGTACTGTCAAGTTTCTGTTTGGTGTCTGTTGAAACCCTGTGACTAATAAGTGACAGGGAAGGGAGTAACTATCTTATCACTGAGGATTTGGTGTCTCCAATTAGGAGCCTGCTGCATCTCGAGATACCTTTCTCATTACGAACTGGACTGGCCACAATATCTGTTGAATCCTCATGCTACCTTTGCAAACAACTTCTTGTTGCATGACAGAGGCGGCTGGCTCTGCACTCTGCACCTGAGCTTCAGCACAGCTAACATACCTGCAGGCCCCGTGCCTTCTCCCCTTCACTAGTCTCGCACCTCACTATCCATCAAATTCATGTGAACACAGTTCTTACATGTGCACTAATTTCCTTTTACAAACAGACATAGGCACACACTCAATTATAGTCTTTGAAAGTTGTCACAATAGTTGTCAATAGCATTAATGTGTCTGCTACCTATTTCTTTTATACTTTTTAAAATGTGCCTTGTTTTGCTCGCCTGCATATCTATGCATATCCAGTGACTGTGGAGGCCAGAAGAGGACATCAGATTCCCTGGCATTACAGAAGGTTGTGAGCCACCACTGGGTGTTGGGAATTGTACCTGGGTCCTCTGGAAGAGCAGACTTGTGCTCTTAACCACTGAGCCACCTCTTTAACCCCTGATACTCATCCCATAATGTTGTTTTCAGACGCTGGTCTTTTTCTCTGACAAGATAACACCGATCCTGGGCAACCTAAGTGTGGTTTTCTGTTTTCAAGTATTATCTTACCTGATTTTTGTCAAGTGAAAATTTTGAAAGGTCTTCATGACTTCCCAAAATTCCAAACTTCTTTTCTTCATTTCTCTTTTAAAGATAGATAAGAAAATGAGTCCAGTAACATGGCCATTTCTGACTCTTCATTCCATATGCCAAAGCTACCTGCTCTAATTCCTCAGCATGTTTTAATGAGAGAAACAAACTTTTTGAGTCTTCCTTTTGCCAAGTTCTTGGACATTTATGCAAACACTAAATTTTATCAGGTTATAATTCTAATCAAACTTGACAACTGTACATTTAATTACATTGAATAATGTAAATTGTCTTCCACTTTACCCACTGATTCACATAAATCAGCCATCTGGAGGAAGGCCATAGATGCTGCTTCCCCCAAACTTCTATGTACAATCATTTAGAGATTTCAGAGGATTTTTAATATTTATTTTATTCAATCTTTGCAACATGGATGGAGTTTTGACTCCTGTTGCAGGCAAGGAAACTAGCCATAAAGCTTGGCCCTGACTTAGCACCCTACACTATTGTACTAACGGCAGCCGTCATTGGAACACACTTTCCTTACATCTAATGGCAGGACAGAAGGAAACTTCAAACCATTTGGCCCAATGGCCCACCAGTCTAGAAACAAATCTGAGTTTCTAAAGTCAGACATTAGTAGTTTACTGATTGACTACAATTCCATCTGCTCTGCTGCATAGATCTTATCATTGTGAATTTGTTCTTTCATAAAATCAAGTTTGAGCTATTTATAACTTTTGCTCATTGCCTTTCTTCTCATTTTTGAAGAGACAAAAATGGTCTGTAATCTCTAACCAAAAGTGAATGTTCTAAAAAGATTCTTGTGCCTTTCAAATTCCCTTTAAGAAGAAACTGACAGCACCATTAATTATTCAAAGACACTTTTTGCATACCTGTCGGCATCCTGATCCACCTCTGCTAAAAGTGGCTAGAATACCTCTCCTCCTAGGTTGATGCACTGGAAAAGCCTGTACAGGGAATGCCTGTCTCCAAGGCTATGCATATACAGCGTGGTTTATGTGTCTGAACGATGTCTGAACATACTGGAAGTCTTCCACCCCATTTCCTGGGCACTAGTCCTCATCTGTGCTTTCTTGAGATTGCCTTGTCTACTGAGATTATTATTTCCGATCTGTAATCGTAGACTTCCTTCCTCAGGCCCCTTGCTGCAGACACTGGCCTCCCATGTTGTGTGGGAGCAATCATCCTGAACATTGTGGTGCAGATATTATGTCGGACAGCCAGGTCTCTACCAGCTGCTGATAACTGTTGACATTTCACTAACAGAGAAGTGAGAAACTTGGTGCACCGGAAGCACAAGAAGGTCCCAAAGGCTCTCACTTTCACTGTCTACACCTGACAATGCATCAATTTAGTTACAGTTCATTTCTCTTATACTCTTTTAGGTGGGAAATGTCCAGTATGCCCTTTTTAAACGGTCACCAGACCAAGGACCACCATATATGGAGTTACTAGGAATAAGAATGGAGGAACATGGTTTATCCATGGAAAACTCTTTAAAAGGCTTTGACTCTGTAGTTACTATGATAAGAAGAATTATGACCATAGTGATAAATCATCAAGATAATCACCTTGTTCATCTCTGCATCTTCTTGGAAGCCTTTCTTATGACCCTGGACCAGGTCAGACATCCATTTCTTAAATTTCAAGAGGAGATAGAGCAAGGACTTTGGACTTGGCACAAGATTGAAGGGGACAGGAAGTGTTCTTCCCTCCTCAAAGTAGGAAAACCACAGTTTGGCCCTTGCAAACTTCCACTCCACATCAGCATCATCCTGTACAGATAGACACAGCTGTTCAGCATGGAAACAGAATTATTGGGTTCTTATAACTTTGTGGCTAGATTGAAGAGGCAATGGCTAGAAATAGCCTGACTCCCAACTGAAGGCTTCACAGAACACTGAATCCACACATTCTTTCTGAAGTCTGCTTCAGATTTTACTAGGTTTCCTGGACTACTGGTCTCAAATTCACATGTGTTTCTAAACACTAAACAATGTATATATCAAGTGTGCTTTCTAAAACACCGTAAAATATATTCTTCATTCAATAACTCATTCATCCAGGAATCAAAACTTCTGGAATATAAACTTACACAGTCATTACCAATCTGAGAAAGGATTAATTCTGAATGTAACTCAAAAAAGATTTGAGCATTATATTATTTGTAAACAATATTTTTTTCCTTTTTTGTTGTTATTTTAAAATAGATTTTTACAATATAGTCCAAGCTCGTCTGAAACTCATGTTGATCCATCTGCCTCAGCCTCTCAAATGTTGCTATTACAGGGTTAGGCTATCACACCTCGCTGATAACAATAATTGTTGACTAAAATATTAATTCATCACTAGGTACAGTGGCACATAAACTCGGAAGGTGGAGGTTGAGAGATCAGGAGCTCAAGGCCATCCTTTGCTATGTAGCAAGGTCTAGGCTAACTTGAACTACATGAGATGCTATTTTTTTTTTTAAAAAAAAAGTAAAACAACAAAACATCACAAAAAATAAAAATTCATCTTGATAGAGTAGTTCAGATTTTACCAAACAGTAATAAATCAGACCATTCTGTCCCTCACAGTCTGTTGATTCAGCATAGCTCATCGATATTGTGTTTAAAAGTAAAGTTAGGCTTCTCTGCATTCCTAGACCAACACGACTTCTCTGTGGCCAACATGGATCATGCAATCATAGAAAGTGGAGCAATGACAAAGCAGGGAGAGTGTGTTCCATTCCATTGATTAGCTGATCCTTACTGCTTGGTCAGAAGCAACACACTAACACCCCTTTATACAAGACGTCTGGATTGTTTGTCTGGGGGCTTCACCCCAGCTCCCCCAATGGTAACCCTCCCCTAGGGATGGTCAAGACTACTCCCACAGGCTCTTTAAACTGCCCCCAGAGAATGTACACATGGTCTCCGGGTTTTGCGTGGTCTCCCCTTGTCACTCTCTTCCTCTCTATATGCTTTCTCAAGGCTACCCAGGAGCATCTCATTAAATATGGACGTCCTTTAATTTGGTTAGTTTGGTCTGATTGAAATTATTTGTGTCAGCAAAGAGGATCGTCTTAAGAAATACCTAACGCTTAAAATATGTGAAATGTGAGCGTGGGCTATAAGAATGTATAGATTTCATACCTCGATTTCTTGGAATGAGCTGTTGATCATCGCAATTAACATATTTAGCAAAACAATAACCATCGTGACATTATAGACACCATACAGAACATAGCCAATGTTTTCAATGAACTTGTGATTGTAGTTGATGACCACCGACTTTACTTCAGAAAGCCCAAAAATCGCCCAGAACAATGTCTTAAAACTTTCCTCAACTCTAGGGGGAAAATAACAGAAATAAGAATATGAGAAAAGATATGAATACACAGTAATATCATCATCATAAATCTGAGTGGTTTCAATATCCTTGTAAACTATTAGATACTCATGAAAAAAATATTTGCTTGTCTGGACTTTCAATTTTCTTTCTGCAAAATGGGCAACATGGCAGTTCTAGGTTCCTTGCTAAGATGTGATATTGTGCAAATGATGCACGTAGCTGACAGCTAGCATTGAATAGACACTCATTAAAGTCTGTGGGATAAGTTCATAACTATGGATGTTGAAAGTTAAATGATTGGTGGGTTTGGCAATGGAATAGTTAGATTAATTACTTAAAAAATTCTACTTGTTAGAGTCATTTTAGTTTCTGGTTCATCTGTACTTCTATCACACAGAATGAATAGAAAATAATGATATATATCAGGAAACATGACAATATAAATGTAGACATGGCACCAAAATTCTTGCCATGTCCTAGGAAGAATTGTGATGCTGTAAGCATAATCATTTGTCCAGAGTTAAGCCCATATGTTTAACCTAGGTGGTTTAATTTTCTTTTGAAAAAATACACTCTAGAAGAATATGAAAAACAGTAGGTTTCTTTTCAGATGCTATTTGTCATGTGACATAGATGCTCTGAAATTTAAGACACCTATTCCATCAAAGTTTATTCAACCTGTATTGTGTATAGTGAATGCAAGTCATAATCTTGTCGCCGTTGCTACTTACAATCTGGTCAATGATAAGTTCTGGGAAACTGAACTAGGAGAACAGCTGTCCTTACCCAGTGCCCCAGAAGCCCAGAAGGCACAGGATTTAGGACAGTGGATGCTACTTAGTAAACAGTGTCAGCCCTTATACAACATTTAGAACATGAGTTAGCTTTTGTGGATTTTAGTTTCTTCTTTTTGTGCACTGTCGAAAATAATGGTATGTATAGGAGAAATCTATCATATAATATGATTCTAAAAATGTTTTTTATCATTGTTTTATATTAGGAAGATTTCTATATGTTGGTCTCCTTATAAGTCACACTAAAACCTCCCTATCTTGCTGAAATAGACTTAGAGGGGGTGTCTGCAGCAAAGTATGAACCAATGAACATGGGTGCTATTGAACACATCTCCATTTGATGTGCAAATTCTATCATCAGAATACCTAGGACCACATACGTTGTGAAGGCTTCATTCTGTTTCGCGCCAATGTAGTAGGAGTAAAGGTTGAACATTCCAATCATAAAGGCTACAAACACCATGATGAATATGACCATGAATTTGAAGATATCTTTTACTGTTCTTCCAAGTGAAATCTGCAGGGGTCCAAAGCTTTCATTTGCTGGTAAAATGTAAGCTATTCTGGAGAAACTTAAAACCACAGCAATTGCATAGAGACCTTCAGAGATGATTTGGGGATCAGACGGGTCCCACTTTATCCTGGCTAGAAAAAAAATCAGAGACAAGGATTACAGCAATCCCTATGAGTTTCTCATTTAGATGAATTATTTTCTGAGAATAATAAATATATAATCAAGTGAAAGTCTTCATTCTGAAGACCTTCTCAAGTGTCTGCCATATCTTCCGACTTGATTGAATTCTCAGTAGGGTATAATTCCGAATCTTGTAAACCTCCCTGGTAGACCAGTTGAGCAACTGTCCCTATTGATAGCTATATATCTTCAACTGAAAGAATCTATACAAATAACTCCTCTATGATTTCTTCTTCTCTCTCTAACAACGAGACAGTACTGATACCATGGCTTTCATCAGCCCTTCAAAATTTAAAAAATTAATATACAAACAGTGCTTTAAAACATCTGGCACTTATTAAATTATAGCATTTATGATTCAAGTTTGAACTAAAATAATGTCATTTGATGGTTATATACTTCTTATTTAAACTTACCAGGAATACTTTTTATTGGTTAATAAAACAAGTCTATTTTTACCACATTTTTTTCTATAAATCATTAATAATGTCTTCTGGCAATATTACATTAAACCATCAAAAACCACTTAAGAAATCATTATGAAGAAAATGCAAAATAGCGTGTAGAAAGGAGGAAATATGATTATAAATTTGCATTTGGTTATTTTCAGAGAGTGGAATTAGGAAAGGATAACACAAAACTCATGAGTATGGTTTCTTTTATAGTATTTTGAGTATTACCTATAAATAGATATCTTTGAGTATACTTTGAAACTCTTAAACACTTAGGATTGAAATAAATACAAAAGTAGATAATGAGGAGACTTTAGTGATATAGACAGTAAGCCTACAAAGATGCCAGTTGAATATTAATAGATTTAGTTCCCTAAGTCAAGTTCCTATGGCGGGATGATGTTTTGGGCAAATATTGAAACTTATTTCTTTCATTAGTCAGTTTTCCGCTGGGGAAATAAGTACCTACCCTGGCTTATTAATCTGAAATGGTAAGCATGTCTACTTCGATCAAGGGGTTGGCATCGCCTTCTTTCCTTGGAACCTCTCTCCCCATAGAGGCACCATTTACAGCCACCACTATGTCATCCCTCTCTACTCCAAATTCATTTGTTTGCTTTATCTCTCAACTCTTTCAGTGTTTGAGACACTGAAAAAACTCTTGAAAAAAAGACTTCAAAAATTCTTTTACTTTGACATAGTTCATATGTCTTAAAAGTAAAAACTTTCAAATATAAACTTTTAAAACTCGTGTTCAATGTCACATATGTTGACATGTCATACTGATTAAATTAATATAATTAACATATTGATCACCTCACATACTGTTTCTGTGTGGTAAGAACATTTAAAAGTTATTGTCTCAGAAATTTTCCATGTATGGTACACTGTGGTTAACTACAGCCACCATATTGTATGTCAGAACACCAGCATTCATGGCTTATATCTAACTACAGCACTTTCTCCTCTTTGACACACATGTCTCCATTCCTGCCAACTACCATTATGCTCTACTCCTATGAGACATGTGTAAGAGAGATCATGAGATTTTTTTTCCATGCCAGTCTTATTTCATGTAGCATGATGTTCATCATGGTTTTGCAATAATCATCTCCTTTCTTGTTTAAGGTCAAGTATCTTTCCATTATGCGTAGGTAGACATTTCTCTATTTCAACATTTCACAGTTGTTGAAAATGTTCAATAAACAATTATCTGATGAACTCCTGCCATCAAACATTCTGTCAAATGCTCAGACAAAGTCTACATTAAGAAGCCATATTTGATCCACTGTCACTACAGAGAGCTGCTCTTACAGAAGCACCACTAACAGAGCTTGTTCAGGTCTGTGCATTAGGCAAGCACACACATGAGTCTTAAAAGTGAACGAATCAACAGGTTACTGAAGTGGATGGGGGTGCACAATATGATATCTGCTTTCTTACACCACCAGACAGAAGTGCAAACAAAATAGGAGATTTTACTGGAGACATTGCAAGAAAGGGAATTCTTTCATGATATGGAAGGCACGGTGGCTAGAGTACAGACATCCTATACTGGCATTTCTCTGGATCACTGTCTCATGTGAACCCTCTTATTAGAGAGAGAAAACTGGAGAAAAGGTTCAGCATTTAAGAGTTCTTGGTGCTCTTGAATTTTTCCCAGCACCCATGTTGAATTGCTCACAATTACCTGTAGCTCCAGCTTCAATGAACCTAACAACTTCTTGACTCTTTGGGCACTTGGTCTTATGTGGGAAACACAGAAAAAACTCATTTAAAAAAGAAAACAGAAAAATACACAATTATAAGGTATAATACAGGAATTCTCAGTGGATTTGGTAACTATATGGCTGTTCCAAGAAGTATTGGTAGATGGTTCTTGTGGTTAATAAAGGATTCCAAGCAGAAGATAAATCAAATGCAGAGGTAAAAAGCACAGTTCTTCAGATAAAGATGTCATCTTCAAATACAGATGCCATCAATAAACAAATTTGGATGAACTGGAAAAAAATGACTACTACTTATTTCTCCTTCACAAGGCAACACTTTATCTTCAGTAGTTTACACAGTAACATACACTCACCCAGATTGTAGTACTTGACGTTGTCTCCCAGTGGAACTGTCGTCAAGTCCTTCAAAGTGTCATTTGCATCAATGATGCTCTGAGCTTTGGATGCATGCCAGAACGCCATAAATCTTGCAATGAATGATGCTGCAAAGATTGCTAGCATCCCAAAATCAAGCATATTCCATAACTCAAATAAGTACTCTTTGGGGCCTTGAGTCCAGATCTCTTTACATTCAGCCCATATCATGCCTGCGTGAGTAAAGGATTAACATATCAGCTCGATTTCCTGCTTTAGCTCTTCCGTGAAGAAAAACAAATGGAAAGATCTCACCTGATAGTCCCAACTTTGTAAATAATTCCCTTGCCTTCCTCTCCAGCCACCATCTCCCACCCTCAGAAAGCCAGTTGAACAATATTACCAATGAACCTGAAAGCACTCAAGCAAAACTGATCAAGAATCTCAAACAAAAAACACCACAGTGATCTTTTATTTCTAGTCATAGAAAAATAATTAATATGTTCACTGTAATATCCCAAATACAACATACCCACACACTCCAAATGGAAGGCTTCACATTTTCACAATGGAATTATGCAGACATTTGTTATGATATCTTGTAAGTTATTATACAGATCATGGGAACTACCTGCCGGCATCCAACTACAGAACCTTTCTTATTTTTTTCTTTCATTTTTTTTGTTTTTAGTTTTGTGAGACAGGATTTCTCTGTGTAACAATCCTAGATGTCCTGGAACTAGCTCTTGTAGAGCAGGCTGGCCTCAAACTCACAGAGATCTGCTTGTCTCTGCCTCCCGAGTGCTGGGATTATAGGCGTGCACCACCACTGTCTGGCAAACTACAGAACCTTTCTTGACCATTAACATTGGTACTGTTTTCTGAAAACCACTCACAAGAAAATGTTCTTTAATAAAAGATCATATTTTCAGGGTAAATATTGTATGTATCTTGAGGAACCAGAACACATACCATAAGATTAAATTAAAAGGTTTAAATGGCATGCAGTCTGTGAACAAACTTAAAATGAGCATCTTGAAAGACTAGAGGAAATTACAGTAGCTAATTGTATCACTGCACTAACAGTGGATGACTTTATTGATAAAATTATTAATAATATTTTATGTTTTTCTGAAACCTTACTGCAGCATTTAGGAGCATTGGTTGTGAGATTTTTCTGCAATAATTGGCTGCAGAGTTATTGGCAAAGTGTTTAAACTTTTTAGAATGTAGTTTGCAAAATGGGAATGCAACATGTGCCTACTTTACAAGACTGCAATGTGCAAATAAAATAATATGTGTTAAATGGAGTGTGCAGTGCTGGCGTTCATGAAGAAACAACGGCAAGAACTCTGAGCACTTGCTTCTTTGATTTATCCATAATATTCACATGTACTCTTTCTTAACTTGAAAGCTATTACTTGATTAAAAAGAAACTAAAATGCTGTCCTTTCTGAAACCCATCTCTTCCTGGAGCCCCATGTGGAAATACAATTCACCCACTGATTCAAGTCTTTGCTCATAAAGAACTTTCTACCCTGACTTAGAAGCAGGCTTCTTCCCTAACCTCCAGCATCTGCCCCAGTTCCCACATCCATCTCTCATCTATCACAGAGCATGTTGGTCCAGTGGCTGAGGAGCACTGGCAGATGAAGAAAATGCTATGGTCTTTGCTATTCAAGAACACATTGTATGCTTTTCTCTGCACAGCACAGAGAATGTGGTCTTACGGCAGTTTCATTACTCTCATTAGGTAATTTTAGATTAGCAGGCATTGGTATGAGCTCATATAAATTTATAACAGGAAATAGTGCAAGACTCACATTCACACAAAAAACAATGAACAAGGTGGAAAACTTAAAGACATCTACGTTCTTGGTGTGGTCCCCAGGTTTTCCCAACCTTACCAAAGACTACAATGGTTCAGAGGAATACACAGACCAAGGGGACATTGGACATCACACAGTCCAGTAGTTTTCAAAGCTTTACTTTTCGCCTCGTACCTTTGCCTCATCTTTTTTTATGGTATAAGTGGTAGCTTGCTGAAGCTGCCAAACTTCAGCTAACACTCAGAGCTATTCAGCCTGAAGGAAGTGGGATTGTCTAATTGCCTCTCTGCTGCCCGCACCTCTGGGTTGTTGCTTAAGGACCTTTGAAATTGCCTACATTAAGTCTGGTTCCCCACCCCCCCATTCAGAGAGCTCCCCACCAGGGCCACACTGCTTAAACAGCACGGGGTTGCAGTCTTACTACTTCTGAGGGAGGCTTGCTCTGCTGCCAAATTGTGAGGACGCTCTCTTCAAAGAGAATGTGCTCGTTCTATTTCTGTACTCTGGAGCAGTGGAGACTGTATCCGCTCTTTCTGCATTTGAATTTCTCTAAAGAGCAACCCACTTGTGTGCTCACTGAGTTTGTTCTTCTCCAGCAGAGCTTTGCTTACCCATGAAACTAAGCAGCTTGAGCATCAATGTGCCCTGCTTGCCCCTTTTTCCAGGCATATTTCATCTTTTTCTCTAAACAGCCATCCCCACTAATGGAATAAGCTTCAGGTTACAATATTGAACCCCCTTCTTTCCATCACATTCAGTAATGAAAACACGCTCCCCCAAATCCTCTGAGGACCAATCTGTGGAGTCATTCTCTCTACAGTGGCTACAACAGATAGGCAAGCACCCTTGTTTGTCAATCTTGCAGCCACGGTCTCCGCAGCAGAGCAATGACAGCCCTGACTGTATATCCTGTTCGAGTCAACCCAGGATTGCTTTGTGCTTTCTCAGCAGATCACTGAGGGTCACAAAAGACAAATGATTCCTGGACGTCTGAACATGACGAGTTCTCCAGCGCAGCCCCGCCCTGTGTTCCTGCTAGACCTTTCACCGACCCTGGTTTGAAGTTATCCTGCCTTGTCACAATCACTTGCAACTCCACTTCTACTTCAGCTTTCCAAATTTTCATCAAATGAAAATCACATAGATTGGCTTTTTGTTAAAAAGAACAAAACAAAAAACCATGAGTCTTTCCCAGCAACACTGTAACACACCTGGCCTGTGACCGACATAACCTACTTCTCATTAATATTTCTAGAAAGCTCTGTGACTTCCTTGCAAGACAAAACACAAGAAAATAAATAGCAGTGCCAGAAACTGAGCCAGGAACCTCACATATTTTGCATGTACATAATTATCTCTTTTGATTTACTTTTGTTCTCTCTTCAACATTGTTAAAACACAAAGATTAGGAGGGCAGTTTTTCCATGGAAAATGTTGTTTTCTTCATAGCATTAAAGGTTAATTTAATATTCTCAGCTTTTGTTTCTCATTGAAAAATATCCAAATCTATACTAAGAATTAAATTACAGGAAGAATGAATTTTGATAAAGAATTAAATGAGCATTCATTATCTCTAATACTATCAATAAAATTTATTTTCTTTTCAAAACTATGTCTTGTATCTAAAGAGACATCTCTTGTCTAATAAGGAATGCTTACTGTATATAAAAACAGATACTATCTAGCAAAAAGTTTAATAATCATCATAATTATCTGAGACTCTTTGAGCCTGTCCTATGCTCCATTTCCTGTATTATACATTTTACTTATATTAATATAGTAAAAAAAAACCTCATAGCTCTTAGTATGATAAGATAGAGGCTATGAAATAGTATTTACTATTCATAAATAGTAAATCATAATTAGTAAGTCATAAAATAGAGATAAAATATCTCTTCCAGTTTTGTCAATTAAACTAGAAAATTAAGAGTTAAAGAAAAGTCAAGTCCTGTCATGTGTCCATTATTTTAGTAAATCTGAGGGGAAACTATGTTTTCCCTTGAAACTTGTCAATGAAATGAGTGGTTTAAAAGTTTTGAATAATTTAGTAGCTGTTGAATTACTTCACAGAGTTAAAAATAATCATACCAGAGCCGGGCGGTGGTGGTGCACACCTTTAATCCCAGCACTCAGGAGGCAGAGGCAGGTGGATCTCTGTGAGTTCAAGGCCAACCTGGTCTACAAGAGCTAGTTCCAGGACAGACTCCAAAGCTACAGAGAAACCCTGCCTCAAAAAATAAAAACAAAACCAAAAAATAAGCATACATAATTGTCATATTACTTCCTAATATTTCAATTGATCATCCATTGGACTGAAGGAGCCTAGAAGACATGGATGCCCTAGAAGTGACATGAAATTGGCAGCAGGTATTTCCCCACATGACTAAGATGAACGGCTGATGGAGTGAACCTTCTGGACTATGGGAGATTCTGTAGGAAGAGCCTTTGAGTCTTCTCAGACTGTACACAGTTCCCCTGAGGGAATTTCATGCAGTCAAGGCCATAAGAGTCACATGAAAGAGTCACATTCACACAGAATGAAGAATTTCTGGAACTTTTTTTATATCCAGGCTTATTCCAGGAGTCATTCTTCCTATGACTCAGTTGACATTTTTCCCTGGAAATGCTAGGACATTTCAGAGTTAACCATAGATATAATGAGAAGTTTTTTTTTAAGCTCCCTATCCTAACCACGGACATCTCTATCCTCCCCCATCTAATCCACAATCCTCCCTGTAGATAGACACACAACATTACCATGCTGTTCACAGGGTAAGTTCTAAGACACTCCCAGATCCTCTCCGCACATGCTCAACTCATGTGACTCTTGCCATTGTTCACTGCAGTTGGGCTCTGCCTCTGGGCTCACCCCTCCTTCAAGTCTCCCACTACCTCAAAACCACCGAAATGTTTCTGAAATGTGCTCTGACCCATCACCAGGCATTGGAAATCACCCTCTGACCATTTAACCGTCCACCTCTATCCCCCGCATCCATGAAGTCTCCAGACACCAGCGATGACAAGCTCAGAATGGTTCAAGAGGTCCACTCTTAATATAGATCCACATCTCATCACCTAATGCTCCCATGCCTCTGAGTCTTTATCCCCCAAATGCTCAGTCTGGTAAACAGGTCTTCATCTTCAAAGCCTAGTTAGAGGAGCCATCGGTATTTAGGGGAGGACTCTGCTGCTTCTTCTGCATCCCACCTCACTAGTATTTCAATGTCCAATCTGTACTTCTATAGCATCTTAACAATTCCTCAACCATAGCATTTTTTCATGAATGATATTTAACTATTGACTTTTATTTATTACCCAGATTACTTCTTGAATGGGAAGACTGCATCCCACTAAACTCAGTATCCTTATTACCCAATGACAGCTCAGTAGCTGTTGAATGTGTTTGTTCATAAATATCCAACTGAGATATTTTCTTACATGCTTTCTATTTAGTGGCAATCCTCAGATGGAAACGGGTTCTAAGGACAAAACAAATCTTGTCATGCTTCCAACTGACTTCCTCACCTTTCACAAGTCACCTGAGGAAGTGATCTACCTACTGTTCATATACTTCAATAAGAAAGATGCTATTATATGTAGCAGATTGGAAATCTGAGGTACAGAAAGACTGCGTGGCCTGATGTAAGTCAAGGGCTTTGAACAATTCCCTGTACATAACACATTTTCAGTCCAAATGAGTGGATTCTAGTTTTAATTTCGCTTAATCCCAACATAAAATGACAAGGTTGCTTTCAAGTTTGAACTCAAAGCTATCCCAAACTGCACATAGGATGTTTTGCTTATTGGTGGTGGGTTTGGTTAATAGTGGCGTGCTGATTTTCTTCCTTTTGGGGGGAGAGAACGCAATTATCACAGGGAATATAAAAAGAATGACGTTAGTAATAAGGGCACCATAGCAACTGTGTAAGATCACAAAGAAAGTCACGGTGCATGGAACTCTGTTTCCTGTTGCATACATTTGTATAACTGATTGTGTGGACGAATCAGCATGATTCAGTCTGATTGCTAAGGCTTCAAAAAGGAACAAGACAGAAAATCAGTCTTTACCTATTACCCAGGATATAATGAGCATCTCCATCCATGAGAAGCAGGATGTTTTCATCCTGAACAGCTGTCTTGCATTATCTGTGCTGGTTTCATTAGGGAGAAGCTTGGTGCCTTCAAATCTGTCAGCTGCATTCATGACAAGCAGCCCCAGGAAAATGGTGAAGGAGGCTGCGTGTGCTACAAACTTCATGAATGGTCCACGCATTATCTTCCCCATCTGCCAAAACACACAACAACAGAAAAAAAATCTTAATATCTCTCTCTTTCTCTCTCTATCTCTTTCACACACACACACACACACACACACACACACACACAAGAATCTGCATATTTTAATGTTCTTCTGAAATAGCCATATGTATTTTTATGATTAGTAACAGAAAATCATTTTTACGCTGTTGTAAAATTTTGTCCATGTTCTTTTGCTTGCTGAAGTTTCTAATAATTGAAAGCTAACTTCTCTATTAAGAATATCTAAATTCTTTTGCTGGAGAGATATCCCAACAATTAAGAGTGCTTACTGCTTTTCTAAAGGACCCAAGTCCATATCCCAACACCCTCATGGGGTAGCTCACAACCACCAGTAACTACATTCCCAAGTGATCTGATGCCCTCTTCTGGTCTTCTTCAGACACTCACACCTATATGGCAGGTCCACAAATGCACACAGATGCATAAATGAAACAAATATTTTAGGAAAAAAACATTTAAAATCTTAAGGTATTGTTATTGCTGGTTCAGATGCAGAAGACACTATCAGGACATGCATAGGGAGCAAACTCATTCAGTGAGCCTAAAGCATGGAAGAAAGAACAATGAAAACATTTAACAAGTCTGTATTCCAATGTTTAAAGAGACAGACTGCAGATAGTTTTAGATTAAAATAAATAAAGAAAAATAAGCCCGGCTAGCTCAGTCAGTAGAGCACGAGACTCTTAATCTCAGGGTCGTGGGTTCGTTCCCTACATTGGGCGCCACTCTGTAGTGAGGAGCAGCAGGCTGCCTTCCCGCTGACCGGCTCCTGCACGGCTAACTTTACCCAAAATAATTACACGGAAACTGTATTCTTTTAAACACTGTCTGGTCCATTAGTTCCAGCCTCTTATTGGCTAACTCTCACATCTTGGTTAACCCATTTTTAATAATCTGTGTAGCCCCATGAGGTGTGGCTTACCAGGAAAGATCTTAACCTGCATCTGTGTTGGGTGGGAGAATCATGGCGACTGCCTGACTCGGCTTCTTTCTCCCAGCATTCTGTTCAGTCTACTTCACCTACCTATCTTTCTGTCCTATTAAAGGGCCAAGGTAGTCTCTTTATTTAACCAATGAAATTAACACAAAACAGAAGAGTCTCCCCCATCATTCCAAAGCACAGACCCTGAGTTTTATCTCCCGTGTGTTTTACTGGCATGTGCAGCTCTGGCTTTGGATGAGGGCTTGTAGACACTGTCATGGCATGAAAGTCATGGAGATCAGCATAGCATCTCCCCTGGAGGACTGTGCACACTGGAAGCACCAGCTAAAATGGTACCAACTTTAAAGTTCAACATTTTGGGATCAGACTTCACCTTCATCATTTTGTTTGCTGGATGAAATGAGTACATTTCTTGCCTTATGTGAAAACTGGATCCTTTCTATGAAACAGAGAGATGATAAGACTAAATGGTTAGATTAATTTCTGTTTGAAATGTGGCCTGGACAGAGGGAGAGTCTAGGCTATACCTCAAGTCTGGATATTCTCTAAAATGATAAATGAAACCACCCCAAATCAAAGGTAACCATACATAATACACAATGAAACACCTGTAAAAATGTGATGAAATCCACAGTTTTTACACAACGAATAAATTAAAAAGGTTGAATAACACCAATGATATAGACAAAATCTCAAGGAATCATATTGTTTTAATTTATTAGAAGTTATAGTATACATACACAATATTCAGGAAATTATGCTTATATGCTGCCTTATCTGACAATACTCTCCCAAGAACCACAGATTAAGAAAAACCTAAGTAATCAAGCATAAGAAACCACCTTTCAAATGCTTAGTCAAGGTAGTCCAAGCTATTCCCCACACAGTAAGGTTAGACATGCAGCCTTTGGTTGCCTCTCAGGGGCTAAGGGAGGTCTCTCCCATGGAACACAGTCCATACTTATGACACAGGACTTGATGACTCAAGCTGGATCTGTGGGGTAGCTTCCATGGTACCAGAAAATACTTCCCAAACTGTCAAGGAAAGGAAGCAACTAAACAGTCTTACCAAACAGCAACATCGTTGAACTATGACATCTACCAGCAAGACAAGACAACTGTACAGGTGCAGGAAGTGGCACTCACATGTTGGGGGCAGCCAACAGCTGTGCAGAGAGAATTAAGGTCCACACAAGAGCAGAAAAAGCAGGCCTGGCACTAGAAGCCTGCGCAACTTTCCCTAGCTTTCCATGGGTCATAAAGTTAAGATAAGAACATTACCTCGCTTTCTTAGACTATCATTATTCCTTACTAAGTTCTAAAATGTATCTAGCTACCATACCTCATGAAGGAACCCTTACCTGAGACCATCATAGGAAACCATCACTGTACACAACACAGAAACCAACAGATCTATCATGGGGAGCCCAGGCCTAAAAGGCACATCTACAACATAGCTCTTGCATCCTTGGCTCAGCGAACTTCATGGAAACAGGCTAAAATATTGTAAATGTCAGAACACCAGGAAACAGTGTTCCCTAGAAATGCTTACACAAATAAGAAAATAATGGTAATAGACAAAGAACTGCAGGCAAGTATTGACTGCTGGGAGAGGAGAATTAGCCTCTCTCAGGGATGACAACACTTATCGGTTGTTCAAATGCACAACAGTCAATCATGAAATCATACATACACCCACACACCACCACCACCAAACATATTTGTGCAATATGCATACATATATATGGATATAAATATATATAAGGGTATGCAACAATAATAATCAAAGAAAAAGTGGCTACCAATGTCAGAGATGTGGGGTCAAGGCAGGGCTTCAGGCGGGGTGGTTGGGATTGGTGGGAGAGAAAAAGGGAATGGGGGAAATTAATGTATTAATATTTCAACTAAAACATATTTAAGAAAAGAAAAATTATGTATTTAAAATAATTTAAAGGAAGTGCTTCCCTTTAGGCATTATATATCACAGTCTTCTAGGTTTTCATCTATTAGCAACTGAAAGAGAAGCAAGAACTTCGTGAAGATATATATTCCTAAAATTTTATCTTTATTTTTGTGGATATATAAGAAAATCTAAAGCATTTTAAATAGAAGCATCAGTTTAGCCAAAGATACCTCTCACTATTAAATCAGCTCTATGGACCAGTAATAATGTTTAGTTCATTGCTAATGAGAAAGTTACACACTTTATTATCATGATTCTCAGGATAAAGAATAGCCGATAAAACAGATTCACCTAAAATGAGGAAAATTCTCCAGTGATGTTTTATTTAACCTGTGCTTGCCTTGGGGTTTATAAATTAGGGTTGGAAACAGATGTGAGAAAGAATCATAACTAGAGAAGGAGAAACAGCAAAGGAAGTCAGAAAATTAAGATTCAGTTAAAATATGAGAAATGTGTGAGCCTGAAGCAAACCACAAAGGCTCGAGTGAGAGTCTGGAGCTGGGGAGACAGCGAGCTATGTCCTTATTGCTCACAGAAAGGAATGCCATTCACTGCAGGAAGTTGTCACACTGCATGTCCACAAGCGAAAGCAAGGACGGTTCAGATACTGGGCCCAGATGCTTGATGACATGGGAAACAGGAGTAAAGGCACGGCAAAATTTAGACACAGATGCAACTGGCATTCAGAAGGGCATTAGCTAGAACACACACCGGCAAGATCCTCTAACTCTAAAGGAGTGAGAAAGTAGAAGACGCTGAAAAATAGATGAGAACTCAGCAGTTAGATATAAGCCACATTTCCTAAAACGTGAAGTCCTAGATCTACCTACAACTATGGACAGATTTCTTAATGTTCCTATGCTCAAGTTAAGTTTTCTTAGCTGTGGAATTGAAAGTCAGCATGGAAATTCACTCTTTTGAGGGCCTTTTGTTAGTATCGTGCTACAAAGTGCATTTGGGGAATATTTTGTACTATCACTACTATAAGGGACCAGAGGAGTTTTAAATATTGAGTAATGGGGAGCTTTGAAATCTTATACTATGGTATGAAGGGGGGCTGGGAAAAATAACTAAAATTCAATATGTAAGTATATGTAACTGTCAAAAAAAATTAAATTTAAGAAGAATTTGTCATTCCTATAAAAATGGGAGGGGTGCCAACAAGAACTAAGCAGGTGTTTAGGTTCTTGTTGCTCAAACCTGACAATCTGAGCTCAATCCCTGGAATCTATATAAAGGCGAAAGAAAAGAATAAATTCCACAAAGCTGCCCTCTGATCTCCGGATGTGTTCTATGCTACACACATACACACACACACACATGCACACACATGTGGAGGATAATAAATGTTTTTCAATTAATTGGGATGGGAATACAACTTCCTATAATAAAACCTGCACTATAAATGTCATTTCTAACAAATCTATTTTGTTGACATCAATAATGTGTTATATATATATATATATAGTCAAGTTTGGGTCTTATGTATAATAAGGGGAAAATTCCATGGGGATAAATTTTACTCATGTGAGAAAATGCCATGTTTCCATTATCCCCTGACATCATCACTGTAAAAAGTCAGGAAGCTCCTGTTGTGTAAGAAACCTTGCACCAGCATCCTAACACGAGTCAGGATGAGGTCCGTCAGACACTAAAATGCTGGCACTGTGCCTGGGTGCTAAGACAATATGCTGGAAATGCTGACACATGCTCTCTCCCTCATAACAACTGCGTAAGAGTCCCGCCTGTATCTAGGAAATGCACTGATGGCCTGGTGCGTTTACCCAGTGTAGAAGTAGGAATGGTGGGCTGCTTCCCACCACCCGGCTAGCTTTACCTGAAACAATTACACTGAAACTGTATTCTTTTAATCACTGCCTGGCCCATTAGTTCCAGCCTCTTATTGGCTAATTCTCACATTTTGATTAACCCATTTCTAATAATCTGTGTAGCACCACGTGTCTTACCGGGAAGGACCTTAATCTGCATCCATTTCAGGGAGGAGAGCTATGGTATCTGCCCGACTATGCTTTCTTTCTCCCAGCATTCAGTTCTGTTTACTCCGCCTACCTAATTTTCTGTCCTATCAAAGGCCCAAGGCAGTTTCTTTATTAACCAATGAAAGTGACACATAGATGACCCTCCTCCATCAACCCAGCACATGAAATAGATGGCCAAGAAGACTGTTGTTATTGAATTATTTCAGTAAGCCTCTCTGATTTGTGATTTACACAGAATCAGAAAGGTGGCTTCAAAATACGAAGAAAATTTGCTTGCAATGCAGCCTCCAAACCTACATGTGTGCTAGCAGCATGGTAAGTCAGTGTTGCCCAGGCTTGGTGTAATGAGAGGCCCAGCTACAGGGCACTCTCACTGGAGATCACAGCACAAGGTCTGAATGGGTGAAACCCTGTCTGAAACAGTTCACAGAGAATTAAAGACGTAGCTTGATGGTAGAGTGCTTGCCTGAATTCAATACCCAGACCTAAAAGAGGAAAATCCTCTTTGGTCTATTTGAACTTTTACCAGAAAAGCAAGGCCAAGTTTTCACCAAAGCCTGGAGAAATATTATGCTCTGAAAGCATGTGACCACTACTTCATACCTCCAGTGCCTTTCTCCACACAACTGTTCTTGTTTGTTTGTTTGTTTGTTTGGTTGGTTGGTTGGTTTTTTGGTATTTCAAGACAGGGTTTCTCCGTAGCTTTTTGAAGCCTGTCCTGGAACTCGCTCTGTCAACCAGACTGGTCTCAAACTCATGGAGATCCACCTGTCTCCGTCTCCTGAGTGCTGGGATTAAAGGCATGTGCTAGCATTGTCTGGTCAAGTATTTGTATCCTTGTTTTCTGGTCATATAAGGTAATATATGTACAAAATATATTGCTCTGCTCAAATGCTATCTCAGGGGAAACAAAGGAATACGGATTAAATTTTAGGAAGTCTTTGATAGATGGGCTTAATAAAACTAGGACTTTGTGCATAAAATTATGTGTATCTATATGCCTAGATAAAAAAATGAGTAAATAACTTAAAAGAGTGATGTCTTATTTTACACATAAATAGTGACAGTATTTTGTTTCAGGTGAACTTTCTGTTTTTTTCTTTCTGTTTCCCATTGGAAATAAGCATATTTTTAGAATTTTAAAAAGAGTAAAAGTCTTTGAAGTGCTTTTCCCTAAATAGGACATTTATAACACATTGTCACTTTCCAAGGCTCAGGTGTAAACCCAATAGAAAGGGAGCAAAGAGTGTTTGTGCAGGAGATGGTGGGTTAATGCAGCCAGATGGTGGGTTACTGCAGCCAGATGGTGGATTACTGCAGCCAGATGGTGGATTACTGCAGCCAGATGGTGGGTTACTGCAGCCAGATGGTGGGTTAATGCAGCCAGATGGTGGATTACTGCAGCCAGATGGTGGATTAATGCAGCCAGATGGTGGGTTAATGCAGCCAGATGGTGGATTACTACAGCCAGATGGTGGATTACTGCAGCCAGATGGTGGATTACTGCAGCCAGATGGTGGGTTACTGCAGCCAGATGGTGGATTACTGCAGCCAGATGGTGGATTACTGCAGCCAGATGGTGGATTACTGCAGCCAGATGGTGGATTACTGCAGCCAGATGGTGGGTTACTGCAGCCAGATGGTGGATTACTGCAGCCAGATGGTGGATTACTGCAGCCAGATGGTGGATTACTGCAGCCAGATGGTGGATTACTGCAGCCAGATGGTGGATTACTGCAGCCAGATGGTGGGTTACTGCAGCCAGATGGTGGATTACTGCAGCCAGATGGTGGGTTAATGTAGCCAGATGGTGGGTTAATGCAGCCAGATGGTGGATTACTACAGCCAGATGGTGGATTACTGCAGCCAGATGGTGGATTACTGCAGCCAGATGGTGGGTTACTGCAGCCAGATGGTGGATTACTGCAGCCAGATGGTGGATTACTGCAGCCAGATGGTGGATTACTGCAGCCAGATGGTGGATTACTGCAGCCAGATGGTGGATTACTGCAGCCAGATGGTGGATTAATGCAGCCAGATGGTGGATTACTGCAGCCAGATGGTGGGTTACTGCAGCCAGATGGTGGATTACTGCAGCCAGATGGTGGATTACTGCAGCCAGATGGTGGATTAATGCAGCCAGATGGTGGATTACTGCAGCCAGATGGTGGGTTACTGCAGCCAGATGGTGGATTACTGCAGCCAGATGGTGGATTACTGCAGCCAGATGGTGGGTTACTGCAGCCAGATGGTGGATTACTGCAGCCAGATGGTGGATTAATGCAGCCAGATGGTGGATTACTGCAGCCAGATGGTGGATTACTGCAGCCAGATGGTGGGTTACTGCAGCCAGATGGTGGGTTGCTGCAGCCAGATGGTGGGTTGCTGCAGCCAAATCATGTCTTTCAAACAAGACAGGGCTGTTGCACATGCAAGTTCAAAGTGACTGTGCAGCTTGTACAAGACCTGCACAAAACAAGCCAAATGAAACCTCTGGTTTGTGGTGACTGGAGTGGTGGCAGGAGAATGTCATGAAGTCCCACAGTAGCTGAAGAGCTATTGGCAACTGACGGCTCCTGGGAGAGGGACAGTCCATTTCCTTCAGGGATGGAGGCACTGAGAGGATGCTCATGCTCCAGGAGACAGCTTACACCCCTGCTCCAGCCTACACCCCTGCTCCAGCCTACACCCCTGCTCCAGCCTACACCCCTGCTCCAGCCTACACCCCTGCTCCAGTAGACAGCCTACACCTGTGCTCCAGTAGACAGCCTACACCTGTGCTCCAGTAGACAGCCTACACCTGTGCTCCAGTAGACAACCTACACCTGTGCTCCAGTAGACAGCCTACACCCCTGCTCCAGTAGACAGCCTACACCCCTGCTCCAGTAGACAGCCTATACCCCTGCTCCAGTAGACAGCCTACACCCCTGCTCCAGTAGACAGCCTACACCCGTGCTCCAGTAGACAGCCTACACCTGTGCTCCAGTAGACAACCTACACCTGTGCTCCAGTAGACAGCCTACACCTGTGCTCCAGTAGACAGCCTACACCTGTGCTCCAGTAGACAGCCTACACCTGTGCTCCAGTAGACAGCCTACACCTGTGCTCCAGTAGACAGCCTACACCTGTGCTCCAGTAGACAGCCTACACCTGTGCTCCAGTAGACAGCCTACACCTGTGCTCCAGTAGACAGCCTACACCTGTGCTCCAGTAGACAGCCTACACCTGTGCTCCAGTAGACAGCCTACACCTGTGCTCCAGTAGACAGCCTACACCTGTGCTCCAGTAGACAGCCTACACCTGTGCTCCAGTAGACAGCCTACACCCCTGCTCCAGTAGACAGCCTACACCCCTGCTCCAGTAGACAGACTACACCTGTGCTCCAGTTAGACAGCCTACACCCCTGCTCCAGTAGACAGCCTACACCCATACACACACTAGCAGCTCTAAATGAATTTAGTGGGTTTTTAAAAAGAACACAAGAAGTTGGGAGGGCAGAGTAGTAGTGTATATAGGGAATGAATGGGGATGGATTTGTTCAAAATACATTGTATGCATGTGTTAAATTTCCAATCAAACAATTATTTAAACTTGTATACTTTAGTCAGATTTTCACTTTGGAGTTAGACATTTGCCAGCCAGCCAGAATGTCAGCTCCAGATGGGTAGCAGATCTCACAGACATACCTTGCTGCATGGAGCGCACCAGTATATGAGAGCCAGGAAGGGCAGTCCAATGGCAACCGCGAGGACCACGAGAAACTTGACTGCCATGGTCTGCTGCCGTAACCCAGAGAGGTTCTCATACCAGATGGAGAGGAGTTGTTGCTGGCAGTTGGGATGAGCTACAAACTGGTGATGAGGCAGCACAAACAAAGTTTGGTTAGAGACAGACAAAACATGGGCTCCTCTCTGGAGTCCAATACTGCGTTCTATGCTTTCTCAGGAAAAACATGGTTAGAAATAAAGACATCCATCCAACAGGTAGCAATGAGAACAGCACTCAGTTCTTCTATAGTATACAGATTCAAATATTTCTGTGGTCAAATCTCCCCTTTGACTGTCAGGCTGTCTTCCAAGCACAAAAAATGTTTGAGGTTTTAACATTAGAAAAAGATTCTCAAGTATTTTTGCACAAGTGCTTTTATGAATTTTATATACTTCTTTTAAGCAAGAAAGAACAAAATCAAGGCCATCCTAGCTTTTGTGGAAATGTTGTTTGTTTATAAAGATTTGTTTTTAAGTGTGTGTTTGTGCACACATGTGCTTGTGTACGCTTGTGCATGCATGTGTATCTATGGATGCATTTATCCATACATGTGTGTGGATGTATGCATGTGCGTACATGCATCCGTGAGTCCACATGCCTTCAGAAGCCAGAAGAGGGAGGGCATCAGAGCCCCTAGAAGCTGGAGTTGCAGGCAATTCGTGAGCCATCTGATATGGTGCTAAGAACTGCACTTGATTATTCTGTAAAAATAGTGTGTGCTCTTAACTGCTGAGCCATCTCTTCAGCCAGATCACTGTTCAAAGCAAACACATCTTCCCTTCACTGATCTAGAATGGCGTGCTCCTACAGAGGTAGCATTCTGCACCTGTATCAAGTCTACCCATTCAGCTTCACTGGGAGTCCCTGCTATCTCCTTCAACCCTTCAATTATAACATTTTCTAGAATTCGTTATCCTCACACATTCAATTTGAATAATGTGTTTTTCATTGTTTTCATTGTTTATATAAGAGAGTTAACCCTAGTTAATATACAAACAAGCAATTTTCTAAAATAAATTTCCATAAGGAAAAGATCAGGTTATGTAAGAAAACAAAAAACTTCAGGTGAGTCTTAAGGAAAGTTCATCCTAAGGCAATGCAAGCAAAGCCTACAGTTCATCTGTTCAGAATGGCAAAGCTTGAGTCACTGTGGGGGGAGTGAACCCCCTCTCTGCACACTGTGGGAGGAGTGAACCCCCTCTCTCACACTGTGGGAGGAGTGAAGCCTCTCTGCATGCTGTGGGGAGGAGCTCTCTCTCTCTCTCTCTCTCTCTCTCTCTCTCTCTCTGCACACTGTGGGGAGGAGTGAACCCCCTCTCTGCACACTGTGGGGAGGAGTGAGCTCTCTCTCTCTCTCTGTCTGCACACTGTGGGGAGAAGTGAGCTCTCTGCACACTTTAGGAAAGAATGAGCCCTCTGTCAGCACACTGTTGACCCTGGGAACTGGATGCATCTTTTCTGAAGGAAAAATTACAAAATATTCTAAAATATAATAAAAATATATAAAGTATAATTCTAGCATATAATTCCACACCCAAGAATCCTTTACAGATTTAAAACAAGTAAACTATTTAACTATTATATAAAAATGGTCAAAGTGTATTAGTGACCAAAGTTTGTAGAAATATAATAAGCACCATTGCATAGAAAACTGATTAAATGAGCAGAGCGATACAGCCATAGAGACAATGAAGTGTGTGTTTGTTGACTGGGATGAGAAGAGGCCCCATAGGTGGGTGACCTATGCTGAATAAATACCATAAACATACATTGCTTTTATTTTTAAAAACTATTTCTTAAAACTTTTTACTGGCTGGAGAGATGACTCTGTGCTTAAGAGAGCTTGTGGTTCTTTCAGAAGAACAGAGTTCAGTCCCAGCACCCACATCAGATTAAAGCACCTGAAACTCCAGCTCCAGGGAATCCAGGCACTCTTCTGGTTTCATTGAGTATGCGCGTGTGCACATCCACCCCCCGCACACACACACACACACTAAGTAAATAAATAAACACATGCATACATAAATAAACAAAACTTAGAAAATCTCCATGACCTAGAAAAGTGGTCAGAGGAGAGAGGAGTAGGGATCACTGTCTAAAAAAGAATCTAAAAAAGTATTCTCCAAAGACCCTGGAAAGATTCAAACCAAAGGAAGAATTGAAGGCGCTGTTCCAAATTGGGAAGTAGCAATCGATAAGAAAACAGAAGCATCTGAAATACTGTAACTACATTTGTTTCCTTCATACAGAAAATGCCTTAGAGTTTCCATGTACGAAGTCATTTTTGTTATTACCGATGGAGGCCAAATGCCAATGACTGTGATGGTCTGAGTCAAAATGCCTAAGCTTTAATGACTGCCTTGCCCTGGGGGTTCCGTGTCTCACTAGCCGCTTCCAGTTCCTTGAGCTGCTGCCTACTGCAGCCGACAGTGAGAACACACCACCTGTGTTCAGCCCTACGAAGCCTTCTTGCTTGTTTGCATCCCCACCCAAAAGAACTGAAGCAATGAAGGGGCTTCACGCCCAACCTTACTTTTTTTACTTCATATTTAATGGCAAGTTTTAATCGGCTGAGATTTGGACGGCCGAGGTCCCCAGGCTGGCGAGTCTCTGCGTCCCCGTTCAGGATGGCCTCCACTTCTTCCGTGTTTCTGCAGAGATCCAGGAGACCAACCACGAAATCTTTGCACTGCATGGACAGCTTCCTATAGTCATTCTAGGGAAGACAGACACAGTTAAAATAACAAAGAATTGACTCGTTTTGCCACACTTGGCAGAATTTTTCAGATAATTAAGGGATTGTACATTTCAAGAGAAAAAAAAATCAACGTTTAGATTAGCTAAACCTGATTTGTTTCGGCTTTGTTTTGCTTTAAAAGAGGGTCTCACACTGTAACCTAGGCGGTATGAAAGTCACTGATGTCAAATTTACAGAGGTGCTCCTGCATTAGTTTCCCACTGCAGTTAGGATGAGACTCCACGCCCAGTCCAGTCTCACTGCATCTTATTTTAGATCCATTTCGATCCTGCTCTGCAGTCTGCCCCGGGAGATACTTTATCACCTTGAAGATTTTTCTCAAGACTCTAAGAAAATCATATTTACTCAAAGAATTACTGAAGTTGTTTTGAACAATTTCGTTGTGCCAAATTCACCAACCAACCTGGGAGAAATAAAACCTAAGCAGCCTTCTCCACGGCATAACTACCATGCTTTGTATAGATCCTGTCCTGTGTGGTATAATTTCACCATTAAGTTATAAAATACATACTTGACAGAACATTAGGAAACTATGTGCTGTGTTGACACTCCGGGGACTCGGAGCATCTGGGAAGACCCCATGAAAAGCAAGCACTGAGCTATTACCTGTACCTTACTTTTTCTTTTCCTTTCTTTTAAGACTGATTCTCAAGTACCTCAAGATGGCCTTGAACCTCCGACCCTTTTGTCTCCACCTCTCAGGTGCTGGGAATATAGATGTGTTCCACAAGATCTGGCTCTTCAATTGTCTTTTCAATGAATTGTTATTTCTTACATTATGAATCCAGCATGGGGTCAAAATATAAGATCTATGTATAGATTCTGAAAACTGGGAGTCTTCTCTTTAGATAAGAACAAGTTTAACCAGGTGTGTGTATGTGTGTGAGTGTGTGTGTGTGTGTGTGTGTGTGTGTGTGTGTGTGTGTCAGAGTTGGGAGGGACCTGTCATCCCAGCACTTGGGAGGCAGTAGCAAAGGGGTGGTGAGTTCCAGGCAGTGTAGGCTATGCAGTGAGGCAGTGTAAAAACAAGCCATGTTGAATGGAGGAGCTTTTACTGCGCTATTGTATCATCCAATGCCAGAAGGAGCTAGAATGCTGGTCAAGTGTGAATGACCATAAATTGCCACTGTCCTTCTATATGGCATCTCTTCATGTCTTCTCTGGCCTCTTCCTAAGCTTCATCCCTCCATATTTTCTTACCCTGAAATAAGGTTATAAACATATCACTAAATGTTAACCCAGAAAGCCTGTTGTGATTTGAATGAAAATGGTCCCCATAAGCTCATAGGGAGTGGCACTGTTAGGAGGTGTGACCTTGTTGGAGTAGGTGTGGCCCTGTTGGAGGAAGTCTGCCACAGGGAGTGGGCTTTGCATTTTCAGATGCTCAAGCCAGGCCCAGTGTCACTCTCTCTTCCTGCTGCCTGTGGATCCAGATGTAACACTCCTGGCTCTTTCTCCAGTGGGAAATCTGCCTGACACCACCATGCTTCCCACAACAACAACAATGGACCAGACCTCTGAGCTGTAATTCAGCTCCAATTAAATGTTTCCTTATAAGGATTGTCATGGTCATGGTGTCTTTTCCCAGCAATAGAATCCCTAATTAAGACACCTGTTATCAAAACCTGCTGTGTAGCAGGTAGATATAATCTCATTTGATTGTCATACAATTTGCTGAAAGTAAATACTGTGTACCAAACCATTCACTAAATAACTGTTGGCACCCTACCTTGATGTAAATATGTTTGGCCTCAAGCTCATTCGTTGCCTTTGAGGACATTGCATCCATCATCTTTCCTTTCTTACTTTGAACTTGGAAATGACAGGTAAGCAGGGCAGATGCCATTCCCATATACATCATGGAAAAACAACAACCTGTTTCCCAGTTACAGTCATCTTACCAGCAATGCAAACTTAATCAGTTCCTCCACCTTGAAACTCTCACGTGCTGTCAGTCACAAGGGGGAAAACACTGGGGAAACCTTGTGGTTCTGGGTGCCAGTAGACAAGTTTGTATTTTAACAACACTGCTCTGGAGAACAGCTTCATAAGTGATGGATGCCAAACAGCTCCATGTGTGCCAAGTGACCTCTCAGTGACCGTGAAACTGGCTGTCCTTGACCAGCTTCAGCTAGGCAGACTCCATTAAAACAGAGTGAGAGGGAAAACATCCCACACCGCAGGACCATGCTGGATGCCATCCCACACCCCAGCACCATGCTGGATGCCATCCCACACCGCAGGACCATGCTGGATGCCATCCCACACCGCAGGACCATGCTGGATGCCACCCCACACCGCAGCACCATGCTGGATGCCACCCCACACCCCAGCACCATGCTGGATGCCACCCCACACCCCAGCACCATGCTGGATGCCACCCCACACCCCAGCACCATGCTGGATGCCACCCCACACCGCAGGACCATGATGGATGCCATCCCACACCGCAGCACCATGCTGGATGCCACCCCACACCGCAGGACCATGATGGATGCCATCCCACACCCCAACACCATGCTGGATGCCATCCCACACCGCAGGACCATGATGGATGCCATGGTCTCACTCAGCTAGGAAACTTAAAGGGGAAATGCACCTAAAGATCAGGATTAGGGCAGAGTATTATTCTCCAGATAATGAAAGGTGCCCAGCTATGCTATGGGATCAAGTTTCAGTCTGGGCCTCCCCTGGTCTTCACAATAACAGTCACTAAAAGACACACTGCTCACAGCTCTGTCATAGCTGATGTGAGAAGGACAAAAGAGAAATGGACACTACCCTATGGGAAATGCAAAAGTAAATTACATACGACCTCAAACAAGAATTAAGGAAAGACACTTCCCAAGATGCTACTAACTCTCCTGTTGTGTTCAGCCTTAGTAGTAGCCCCGTTTCACTTAATGTCGCTTTTGAAGACAGTCTTCAAAAATTTATTCTTTTAAATCCCACTGCAGCTGTGGAGTTGAAGGAACAAGGAAGGAGACAGGCACACGCTAGATTTAGTGTAACAGACCTCATGATGCAGATTGTCCTGACAAAGCTCTTTCTCTAACTGTGAACTATCACGGGCCTAAAGTCTGTTGAGAGGAGACTTTCTCTCCTTGTTCACTGCACACTTGAGCAGGAACGCAGAGAGAAACCCCCTGCCTTGCACAAGAATGAGACACAGGCCGAATTTTGCTGCATATTTGTTTACACTTCTCTTTTCAACAGACTCTCGTATTTTCCCATTTTTATTTAATTAAAATATAATAATGTAATTTTCTCACCCTCTCCGTTTTCCTACCTTTCTATTTACCCTTCACATTCCCCAAGTCATGGAGCATTAACCGTTGTTGTTACATACACTAAATGAATAAAGATGTTAATTCAGTCTGGTGGATCAGTTCTGTGCTGCTTGCATGGATGTTTCTAGGACTAGTGAATTTTTACTGCATAATCAACTAAGGGCGCTCATCCCCGAGTCCTCTCTGCACAGCTGTGAATCTGCGAGCTGCTTTGGGCAGAACGGCCAGCTCTTCACATTGATTCTATCAATCCATGAGCGTGACAGGTTTCATTTTCTAGAGTTTTCCTCAATCTCTTTCTTCAGACAAAGTCTTCTCTTCAGCGGTCTTTCGCCTCCTTGATTAGGCTTGTTTCTAGAAATGTCTTCTGAGACTATTGTCAATGTGGTGTGTGCAGGACCTACTTCTCAGCATGTTTTGCATGGCGGTGCATAGAAAGACTACTTGTTTTTTTGTGTGTTGATTTGAGTATCTTTCCAGCAAGTACTGTGTCTTACTTCTTTTCTGAGTCTACACAAGCAAGGCATACCATATGCAACCAGCAAGCTTTGCTGGAGAATGCAAAGAAAGAAAAAGAAGGATTTAAAGTATAGCTGTATCTGAATTCCTGCTGCTGCTTAATAGACACGTGAGGTAAGATACAGTTCCTCATTGTCTGGTCTCCTATAGACAAAGAGGTAGGATACGGATCCTCATTGTCTGGTCTCCTATAGACATGTGAAGTAGGATATAGTTCCTCATTGTCTGGTCCCCTATAGACACGTGAGGCAGGATCCAGTTCCTCGTTGTGTGGTCTCCTATAGACACGTGAGGTAGGAGATGGTACTGCAGTATCTGGTCCCCTATAGACACATGAAGTAGGATCCAGTTCCTCATTGTGTGGTCCCCTATAGACACATGAAGTAGGATCCAGTTCCTCATTGTCTGGTCTCCTATAGACACATGAAGTAGGATCCAGTTCCTCATTGTCTGGTCTTCTATAGACACGTGAGGTAGGAGATGGTACAGCAGTGTCTGGTCTCCTAAAGACACGTGAGGTAGGAGATGGTACAGCAGTGTCTGGTCTCCTAAAGACACGTGAGGTAGGAGATGGTACAGCAGTGTCTGGTCTCCTAAAGACACGTGAGGTAGGAGATGGTACAGCAGTGTCTGGTCCCCTATAGACACGTGAGGTAGGAGATGGTACAGCAGTGTCTGGTCTCCTAAAGACACTTGAGGTAGGAGATGGTACAGCAGTGTCTGGTCTCCTAAAGACACGTAAGGTAGGAGATGGTACAGCAGTGTCTGGTCTCCTAAAGACACTTGAGGTAGGAGGTGGTACTGCAGTGTGCGATCTAGTAATTGCTGTTGTGTCATGAAGTTAGATTGGGATTTCCTTAAAAATAATTCATAAATATCAAAAAGAGTACATTTTCTCCTTCCTCTTTTGTCAGGACATCAGCTCTATGCTCCTGGTGCTGTGACTCTGCTTTGCAGGCTAGATCTCAAGTAAGTGACACCCCTTGTTCCCCTATAAGGTCTAATAATAGCCACATGACCTTAATACTAACAAATACTACTTTTCAACCCAGTCAGTTTCTTGGAGGACACTTATCTTTCAAGCAGGCAAATGGCCCAAAATTTTTAACCATTATACAGCAGAACATAGCCATGATTTAAAAATAGACATGATGATAGTTTCTCTGCCGTTCTCTTTCCTCCTTCTGCAGCAGAGGCATCTGGGGAGCCATGTGTATCTCAGTGCACAGGCATCTGGGGGACCATGTGCATGTCAGTGCACAGACCTTGAGGGAGGATAATGGAGCTGGCAAAGCCACAGAAACCCTTTCTCTCCAGAATTACAGGTTGCAGACAGGGCTTGCTGCCTAAAGGAGATGAAAAGGGAACTGAGGTGCATTAAGGGAGTCATTGCATTACTACAGGCAACCTAAGAGGTAGAGGGGTTCAGAATAGAATTTATAAACATAGCCCACAGAAACATACAGAGACACAAAAAGTAAATTGGGACCCCAGGGACATGTATTTGTTGACAAGGCCCTCCTGTCCTGATTTCTTCCTTTGAACTCTGACTTCTGATTTGAGCTTTGACTTCAGCCAGGAAAATTCACTCTTCTACAGTATTAAAACAAAAATACTGGACTGATGTGGGATTCCCCTCTGTATGCTGTGAATACCATTGGTTAAAAAAGAAACCACTTTGAGCCTATTGCAGTGTATAATAGGACAAGACAGGAATTCCAAGCAGATAGAGGAGGAGAGAGTAGGCAGGGTCAAAGAGACACCCTGTAGCCTCCAGAGGAAAAAGACACCCGCCCACCCACCAGAACCTTCTTTATAAACCACAAGCCTCATGGTAAAATATAAAATAATATAAATGGGTTAATTTAAGATATAAGAATTAGCTAGCAAGATGCCTAAGTGATTGGCCAAGCATTGTTGTAATTAATATAGTTTCTGTTTAATTATTTCGGGTCTGGGTGGCCAGAAACAAACAAGTGGCCTCATCTCACACTGGATTTCTGTTTGTGGCTTTTGTTTGTTTGTTTGTTTGCTTGCTTGCTTGTTTACTCATTTTGTGTCTACTGTCAATCTTAACTCTGACTTTAAGCTTCCAATAGTCAAGATCTCACATTATTCTCTGAGGCTTATTTTCGTAAGATATTTCATTCCTTTAGAAAATAATGTCATATGTGTTAAGTAATAAGGGATCTTTAATGATTAGCCTATTTCTAAACCCTGAGTAGTGTGTGTCTCCCCACTTTCCACCACCTGCTAAAGAGGAAGCTCTGTGGTAGAGATGCATGTGGACTAGCATTAAAATGTATCAGTTCACATGTGTGCTCAAATATACAAGTGAGAATCAGAATCTTTTTAATGTACTTCCCCTCTTCATTCTCCACCATTGCCAAGGAATACACCTTTCTTGAGAGGGAGGCCAGCTACAGTGAGGTACATAAAGTATTAACAAGGACCACTGAACACAATCAGACTGGATACTCCACAGAGGAAGGTCTGCAGCGTGTGTGTGCTCTTTGGCTGGGAATCAGGGCTTCCATCCTCTCCAGATGTGGCAGTGACCACACAGACAATGGCTGGATCTGATACCACGTCTTTCCCCAGCCACTCTGGTAATAGTCTGCTTCAAGTTTGACGTGCCTGCTTCACTCACGTGTACGAGACTATTCTGCTTCTTTTCTCTCATTCGGTCTTTCAACATCCCATTGATTCTTCCACGCATGGAAGTGTCACCTTCCACGACAGTTGGCTGAAGCCTAGTAAGAATTTCATCTTTTTCCTTAACTTCTATAGCACAATGGTCAAAGCTCAACCTTGCAGTCATACTTTATTTTATGTCGTGTTTATTCATATATCTACTGTCTCTCAACCTGTGACTTGTTTATCTTTCTGACCCAGTGCACACACAGACACAATATGTTTTAAGAGAAAGAAGCAGAAAATTAGAGGAAAGCTGTATTCTGATCCCAGCTCTGCCATTTGCTAGCTTTTGAATTCAAGTCCTACTAAACCTTCCTATTCCCCCAGTTCTCAGATAAAACAGAAAAAATATCTACTCAGGGCTGTACTAAATACAAAATGCCTCATAGAAAGCAGATCATTAGAGCAACAATTATAATATACTTGTTGAATGAAACATAAATTAGGTATTAGAAAAAGCTCAATCAATAAGTCCCTGCTTCACAAGAATTAGGACCTTAAGAATTCCATACATGTTGTTAAAAAAAACTGTACACATTGACACATGTCTGTAACCCCAGCAGCACCTCAGACAGGTGGATTTCTGGAGCGCAGACAGGTGGAATCACTAAGTTCCAGGTTCAGGGAGAGATTTTGTCTTACAAAATAAGGTAGAGATGATGAAGGAAGACACCCAATGTCAACTTTTGGCCTCCACACACATATACACATGTGGACATGCACACGTTTGCACAAGCTCACATGAACACATACTCACACATGCACGCACACACACGCACACATGCATGCACACACACATACACATGCATGTGCACACACACACACGGACATACACATACCCATGCATGCCACACACACACGCACATACACATACCCATGCACGCACACACATACACATGCACACACACGCACATGCACACACACACATCTCCATAAAATCCCCAAATGTACAGTGGTTAGCACATCACAGAAACATGGAAACACACCTTGACTTTGACCTAGCCAACATCATACTTTCTCTCACTCTGAGTCTTCCAAATTTTAGTCCATTCTTTCAGACATAGCTGAAATGACAGCATCTGCAGAACTTTGCCAAACTCTGGCAGGAATTGGATACATCTTGCACTAATACTGTGCAGCTCGCTGCTTATAGATCTAACTTAGCAGTTACCCTTGGTGATGGTACTGCTATCGATGACCTACCTTGAATTCTTTCTCAATGTTGGCAAGCACGGCCAGCTCATTGCTGAGTTCTAAAGCTGTCATGACTGGGTCCTCACTGGACAACGACAGGTACGCTGGGCTTGCCAGGCCTTTGTAGGCATTAATCCTGGATCTGGAATGACTGAATGAGTCATGCTTCTGTTTCTGGCTGCATTCTGTACACTTACAGAAGTAATCATGAGGCCGTTCAATCCGGGCACCCTTTCTCAGAAGTGTGTGCACAATTTCATATTCCTGGCAGTGGGCAGCCAGAATGATTGGTGTCACATCATGGGAGAACCGAGTCCCATCTTCATCATAGGCATAAAAGTCATCTTGCTGGAGTTCAGACTGGCTAGGGCTTGTGGCTAACCTCTTGCCTTCAGCAAAAGCTGGATGGTTGAGGATTGCCTCCACAATGCGCACATAACCTTTACTGATAGCTAAGAGTAAAGCGTCCCCAACTCGAGACAAGTTTTCCTTCTTGAGCAACAGCTCTGTAATTTCCAGGTGCTCATTGGCCACTGCCAACTGCAGGGCATTCTGGCCCATGTAGTCCACACAGTTGACGTTGAGGGATAGGCACTCCTCCAGCATCTTCCGCACCACTGGGATGTTGCCATATTCGGCTGCATCTAGAAAGCGTTCCTCCTCAATAGACAGGCTTGTCGAGTGATCATTAAACATGTATGCTGGTCCTCTATTAGCCAACCTTCTTCCCTTCTCACGAAGAACTGTCTGCCGCCGGTGAGTCAGTCTGTTTTCATTACCCCGGCTGGAATAAGGCAGAAAAACCATCAAGAAATCATATTAAGAGCATTTTCTTGTGCCAAATGACCTGTCATCCACCTAATGCAATCCTCAAGTATATTAGATGTTGCCTCAGCATCTCTAGACCTACTAGCTGATAAGATGAACATGAATTTGTTTGTTAATGAATTCTAAGAACCTCTTATTTAAGGAAGATAAGTACTTCATAGAGCTTCACTATCCAATCCAAGATAGGGACCGTGGCGAGTGCAACCATTTTTCTTGTGTCATTCATTTAGAGATATTAATGAGAATCTCTGAACTGCATATAGTAAACCGTTGGAAAAGGCTATTGGTCACTGTGATGGTTAATTTCAAATGTCAGCTTATCACAACCTACAGTCACCTAAAAAGAGAGTCTTAATGAGGGATTGTTTAGATTCTCTTGGCCTGTGTCATGACTGGGGATTTTCTTGTATATAAGGAGGTAGATCTGTGTGGTTGATTGCGGGGGGGGATTATCATATCAAAACAGATCTTGTTTCTATGAAAAAATATTCACAGGCAGTAGACATTAGCCCAAACAGGATTTTTTCTGGTGCGGGTGTGGGGAATGGGGAACACTTACTCACTGTTAGTGGGAGTACAAACAGGTGCAGTCACTATGAAAAGAGTGTGGTTGTTCCTCAAGAATCTAGAAATAGATCCGCCATGTGATCCAGCTGCACCACTCCTTGACCCATTCCACAAAGAATTCTGTATTCTACTACAGAGATACTTGCTCACCCATGTGACTGCTGCTAAACTCAGTAGTCAGAGTGGAAACAGCCTAGATGTCCACCAAATGATGAATGGCTCAAGGATTGTTATGGAAGTGGAGTCAGAATGATTGGAGAACCAAAGGAACAAGGCATGAGATGTGAGATTGCGTCTCCTAGACATGTCTCCCCATGAGGTCTCATCAACATGGCTGCCCAAACAAGACCTGACAAGGACAACACACAGGCATGCTAACATGGGAGTGGGAAGCTCCTGTATGAAGCCTCAACTCTGGACAAAGACCGGGAGAATGCTGAGAGCAGGAAAAATGCTCTTCCCAGTGGGAAGGATTTCTTCTGTAGTGGTTCTCCAATAATGTAATGCGTTGGCTTGAAGAAAAATGTCCCATAGGCTCATATATTTGCATGATCAGTCCCCAGTTGATAAATTGTTTGGGAAGGATTAGGAGGTATGGCTATGTTGGAGTAGGTGTGTCCTTACTAAATGAAGTATGTCACTGGGAGTGAGTTTTGAGGTTTTGAAAGTTCATGCCACTCCCAGTGTCCTTCCCCCCCACCTCTCTCTCTCTCTCTCTCTCTCTCTCTCTCTCTCTCTCTCTCTCTCTCTCTCTCTCTCCCTCCCTCCCTCCCCCCTCCCTCCCTCCCTCCCTCCCTCCCTCCCTCCCTCCCTCCCTCTCTCTCTCTCTCTCTCTCTCTCTCTCTCTCTCTCTCTCTCTCTCCCTCTCTCTCTCGGACAAGGATGTAACTCAGCTACTTCTCCAGCACCTTGCCTTCTTGCTTACCCACCTGCCTGATGCCATGTTCCCTGCCACCATACTTCCACCATGATGATGATGAACTAAACCTCTGAAGCTGTAAGCAAACTCCCAGTTGAATGCTTTCTTTTATAAGAGTTGCCTTCATCATGGTGTCTCTTTACAACAATAGAACGGTAACTAAAAGGAATGTCAAGTAGTCATCCCTGAGATCATATTCATGCACATAGCATTATATAGACTAAACCAGTTATATTTATGTATTTAATAATACATGTGTGTGTACATGTATCAAATGATAATTAAATGAAGCCATGAATTTGAGAGAGCAAGGAATGTATAGGAGGGGTTGGAGAGAGAAACGGGAAGGAGAAAATAATGTAATCATATTATTATTTAAACACATATTTGTGGTATATTTATGTGATTGGATACTTATTATTCAATTGTTAGGGAAAATGAAATTATGGAATTCACAGGAAAATGAATGCAAAAATTTTTGTAGATGAGCCATGTCTAATATGACCTAATTGTGTCACCAAGTGTAACTTGGTGTGGCTGAATGAGAAACTCTGGATTGACAGAAATCCTGATATCCTAACTCTGTTGGGGTCTACGTTTTGCAGCCCCTGCTGAGAAGCATAGTTCGCCTTGAATCCTTGCTCATTTCTTTGTTTTTTCTACCCTCAGACTAAGTGTTGGTTCATGGAGGGACAGTCCTGTCATGAGTCTTGGACAATCAGTGGCATGTCTCTGGTAGGACCCACCAAGAGCATCCACTTTGCCCAATTCCTGTTCACTCTGTGTGTATGTTCATAAATGTAACTTAAATGCACCCATGTTTACCGTTAAATGTTATAATTGTCTGTTTATTGCATCTCATTTCAGACTACAAAAACAGTAAGTCTCATGTTTTAAACTGGTATGTACATTTAAGTCTCTTACAAAAATACTTTATATTTAATCCAACCCTCATTTAAAATATATTAAGATATTCTCTACTATTGTCATTTCTGCTGTTAACCTTCTATTGCAAGCAGCTTTTTCTTCTTTCTGTCTTTTTACAAATGTAAATCTTACCTGTTAAAAGCCAGTACAGTCAAGCTCAGACCCAGCTCTCCAGACAGATTTTATACTGTAATTTTGCCTGATAAAACTGCTCAGAGATTTAAAAAAATATGGCATTTAAATATTTAATTATTAAAAAACTTTTCATAACAAAAAGAGACAGGTTGGCTCCTAGCAACAGCACTCTATTTTCTCTGAAGAAGACAGAAAACAAATGGGCACACAACAAAATCCATCCGCAATTCACTGCAACTGCCAAGTGCTAACCACTGGGCAAAACTGCATTTTGTCTAAACTGAAGATCTCCAGATGTGGACAGGATAGCTGGAATTGACCGGCTAGGTGCTCAGGTCAAGGTAGGCTTGCCTTCCTACAGATTTCTTAGCCCACAGGATCTTCTGGAGCCTGGCAGGCCCTGCACTAAACAGCAAAAGGCAAATACAACCTTCAGTGACCATGGAGGACCCTGAGGAGTGGCTCTAGGTGCCAACCAAGTAAGTTCTCTGTTATTTTTTAATCAGTAACTCAAGTAAAATTTTATCCTTCTCAAAGATCTCTGATGCAGTTTGACAGCTGAGAGGTTTTGTCAGTTTAAAAGGACAGCCTCACCAAACAAATTTCAGTAAAATACAAATACAAGACCTACAAGTTATAAAGGTGTGAGGACAAATACAAGTTATCAAACTTTTCTCTCATAGTGCCTTCAATAGTCTTAAAATACTTTTTGTTGCACAAAAATATCAGTCACAGTCATTCTGACATAAATATGCTACTGTTTATACAATATATATGTCTAAAACTTCTGTTTTCAAAAACCCAAAGAATTCTTGTGAGTTCCAGGGAGCCGAATTGAAGGATCCACCTTAAACAGGTCAGATACATCCCCCTCAATTCCCTGGTCCTAATTTTTTTCCTTAATTTAACTTTGTCCTCTGTTCTGCCAATACCTTAAACAGGTGTAAGAGACACCAGATATTTCCATACCACAAACACCAGACAGGAGCAAAGAGACCAACTATGTCAGGATGTGACCAGCACCCAGCCTTCTCAGGTTCCCCCCAAAGATGATGTCCACAAATAAGCAGGAAGAAGGCTTAAGAATCCTCTGCCCCAATTCCTTTAACCTGTGATGCCTAACCTCCTGCTTTTTTATTGTAAAAAAGAGATGGGAATGTAATGATTGTTCTGTCTCTTTAAGAGACAAGCCACTCTCACTCCCTCCCCCATCCACCGAGGCAGGCAGGTCTTCCTTCCTGCTTGTAGCCTTAGTCTCTTTTTTCCAGCTCCCTCTTAGAGAGGCAGCTTCAGTCTCTCCTCCCTCTCCCCCCTCTCTCTTTCTCTCTCCTCTCTTCTCTCTCTCTCCCTGTTTGTTCTTCTCCCCTTCTCCCTTCCCTTCCATAACTACTAAATAAATATCCAACCTCACTCTACATGGCATGCCTCCATCTGTCTCTCACCTGTTGCCACATGGCTCACCTCTGGGTACACTGCCAGGGATCAGCCACCTTTGGAGACTGGCAGCATGGTCTCATGCGCAGTCCCTGACTAGGACTGGCTGCTCTTGGGACCCCCTGCCCACTGCCTGCTGCTGCCGCGGATCCCACAGCAAGCTAGTCAGGGACCGCAGCAATTTTTAATAATCCATTATAATTAGCCCAGAAGGATTTTGTTTTCCTAAAGAAGGAAAGCATCTTATTAGTACCTTCATTTATCGCTAATTTTTTTCACTTGGTTCCCATAGTTTTATTTGCTCATACACTATGTTTAAGTTGATGTTCAACTAGAATATGCCATAGTAGAGATACATGCATTCTAAAATTTAAAATAGCAATTTATTATCTTACTATTATTTAAAACAAAATGCCATGTTCTATTTTGGCAAGGCATTAGTCCTGGGACATGGGCTCTTCCTCTCTCTGCTTTACTTCCCATGGGAAGTAAAAGCTGCTTTCCAGGGAGAAGCCGCTGTCTTAGCCTGGTGGCTGGGCCACAATGCCTGAAAAGCAGTGACACTAATTTCTGACCCATTTTCATTTCAAAAATCTGGCTTTGCATTTTATCTTTTATGTTGTTTCAGCAGAAAAATGGAGTATAGAATGTTTCCGTAGGTGTTTTCTATGTCCTTAGAACAGTAAGAGCACACATGGTGGAGCTAGTCCCCAACTTGAGTGCAGAGAGGCAGCAGATGCCCATCCGTGCTGGAGGAGCCCACTGCTCCCTCCTCCCCTGCTCATTCCAGCCACAGTGCAAGGAAGCATGGGAAGGGTTGGCCTTTGCTTTGCTTTGCTTTGCTTTTGTGTTTGAGTTTTGCTCACAAGTGCTGGTTGCTTCATCTGTGACTTTCAGCTGTAAATACAAAGTAGGTAGATCAGCTTTTTAAAAGAGGAGTGTTTCAGCCTTTCAGGGAATTTAAAATATGTTAATGGGCCACATTACTCTCTGAAAATGGATTTTATAGAGCTGTCCTGTAGAACTGGATCTTAATAGAAGACTTGGCCTGGAAGAATCACCCATTGAAAGCAACTGCTCCGTTCACAGCACTGTGTCAACAAGAGCTGTTTTAGAAAACAGCCTGGAACAGTCACCCGTTGAAAACAACTGCTCAGCTGTAGCACCGTGTCAACAAGAGCTATTTTCATTTCAACTGCAAGGTCATTCTGACAAACCAGCTCTTCTGTTTTCAGTATGTATACATGCACACACTCACACACACACACACACACACACACACACACACACACACACACTTCCTCTCTTGCTCACATGCAATTTTTCTATCCATTCAGCAATATTTAACATGGTTAAAAGTTTAATAATCTACATTTTCATCTCTATTCTAATTTTTTCATTACAATATAAAATAACAGTTCTAGGAAACAATCCAAACTAACCCCTACCTCCCAGGATGCTCAGTTCTCAATTGGGTTATGAAAAGCAGTTTTTACATACCTCATTTCCGTAATTCTTTTCTCTGACAAAATAGTGCCTGTTGCCCCAGATAGTGAGAGATGGAATAATCCATCTCAGCTGAAAAGGCCAGCGATGTGAATTAGCTGCTGAGCAGAACGGACTGCGCACTGGGGCCAGAGCATGTGCGGTCGCTTTCTCTACTTCCTGCTCCGAGATGATGTGCTTTTATCAAATGGAAGTGCTCTTGGACAACTAAGCCCCACGTAAGTGCCTTGCTTAGCTTGCATTTCTTGTTGTTGTTCTTATTGTTGTTTGCTATTTAGTTTTTTCTGTAAGATCCTTGTGAATATGTAAATTCAAGCAGATACCTATTTACTAAAGCGAAAGTTAGTAATCACAGAAGCAGATTCTGTATATTCAGCTTAGGAAAAGGGAATGAAGGAGATTTGGGAATCTAGGTTTTATTGCATGTGCAATTTTTCCATGGAAGAATTAGAGTTAGTTATTTGAAAACTGTTGATCAATATAGGAAGTGAGCTTGCAATCATCGTTGGTCAGGATGAATGACAGATATAATTTTATTATAATTACATAGTACTAACTCTGTTTGTATGTGTCTATTTACTCCCTATGTATTCCAGTCCTCTTTTGGATTTGAGGAAGTAATAAATATTAGAGAGATGCTTGCCTTGATCCTGTGGGAGCAGAAACTGTTTCGCTTTATTCATTAGTGAACTCACACATGCGGGAGTGTGTTGTTCTGTGAGCGCAAGAATGTAACTGCCAAATGAGCAGCTCCTATCTTCCATGGGAACAAAGTCCATGGCTTTAAACTCTGCATTAACCCCACAGCAAACAATCACAATGTACAATGCTACAGCAGAAAAAAAAGCAAAACATACAGGCTAAGGCACAATGTGACTTGCTGTATAAACATGGTATTTCATACCATTGAAGAAAACAACAGACTCACTGGGGAGTTTTTAATGCCACCCTCAAGATTTTTTTAACCCTTAAATATAGACTCAATATCTTCCCAGTGTGTTCTGCTCTTCTTGCCTGAACGTCACATTACACAAAGCCTGTGGCCATCCCCCTTCACAATGCACCAACCTGTGTGATCCCCAGATGGTTTTCTAGGTAGCAACTCTTTCTTCTGCTTCCACTCAACTGGCTTTGATTTTCCCATGGCCTGAAACCTTGACTTTCATTCTGTCCTGTGTTTGTCCTGCAGGTCCTTTCCCATCCCACAAATAACATCTATATAAGGCAGGCTCCAGGACAAAAAATTAGGGTGCACTGCATAACGTGGATTTAATGAAGGGGCCATTTGGAGTGTGGAGAATTCCAGCACAACATGGTACCTGCACCAGGACAATGAAGGTGCAAGTATAAAGTGATATATGGAGATGGCCAGGTATCAGAAGTGTGAAATACAGAGATGGACAAGAGGTAAGAGCACTCACACTGTGTGTGCATTGGGCAGGAATTCCATTCTTGTCACTCATATTGGATGGCTCACAAACACCTGTAACTCTGGCTCAAGGATTCCACACTCTCTTTTGGATTCTGTAGGAACTTGTGTGTGTGCACATGTACATGCATGCATGTGCGTGTACACATACAGAGAGAGACAGAGAGAGAACAGAGAATTCCCTTGAGGAATGAGCCAGAGACCAGGACTTCGCTCTCCTGTTTTCTGGAGCCACAAGTCCCTCCCATAGAATGAATCCAGACCAGTACTAGAAAATAAATGATCCAAATGATGTAATCTACACAGGTCTGCATTGATTTTTTTCAACCAAACTCTAGGCATAGTGCAAGGATGGAGAGGGGAACAGGAGGCCCAACTCAACAACACCAGCCCAAGCTCCATGGTGAAGTTAACTTTGCATGGTGATCCCCTTCAGAAATGATTGGAGAGAATATGTTCAGGGAGGATGCCAGGGGAACTTTTACTATGAGTCACTGGTGTGTCATCATTTCTCACCCTTCTGAGCTCTGTTAGGAAAGACACCCACATCCAAGCTCAGCCAAGTCCATTATCTTTTTTAAAAGTGAGCCTCCAAAACAAAATTAGTCCATATGAATTTTAAGTCCTTGCTCATATTCATATGAGACTTTGGGTGAAGAATTCGGGTTCTTGAGTTGAGAAAGAGGTGGTCTGATGTCTCAGATTTGATGTAATGGCTGTGAGGAGCCTACACTGGAGATGCTGCTTCCCAAGAACAGCCATGAACGACAAAATTTATTGTCCTTTCCATCAAAGAGTTAGACAAACCAAAAAGAAAAAGAAAAAAAAAAACAATTAAAGAAGCTGCTTGGGAGAAATTCTAATTCCTCCAGGGTCATGACTTCTTGAAATCAAATATGTGCTAAAGGTTGCTTACTCTGCTGAAAAAAAATTTGTTCTGCTTCTCAACTGCATCATTTAAACCAGCCAATCTTGTAAGGATATGAACTGAAGTTCTGATCAGTCAAAGTGAGGCATGAGACCCCTTTGCATTAGGAATAAAAACCTGGTAGAAGCCCCATACATACTTACACACTGCACATACTGGGGTTCTTGCCTGCTTCGTTCAACTTGATTATGTACCCTTCTGAAGAAGCAATATTTTTTGCCTTAAAGACAACCTTGAGATTGAGTGTTCATTTGCTTAGACTCTAGAGCCATTTCTTACATTGTCAACCTTTACCACCCATCAGGGCTAGATCCAAGGACCCAATGCAGAAGATTCTATCTACAGAGCTTTTGTGTATTGGCAAATATAGCTATGAAGAATGAGAAAGTTAAATCAAGCAGCATATGGCTTCCATTTATTGAAACCAATCTTGCAGAGTACCTTTATTCAACAATCAGTATAATTTTAAAAATAAGTTACCAATGGCATTAATTCAGTCATTCAGCAGTTCAAATATTTTTCCTTTCAGGTTGTGTGTGTATGTGGGTGTATGTGTATATGTGTGTGTGTGTGATGCACATGTCACAGCACACATGTGGAAGTCAGAAGAAGACTGACATGAATCAGTTATTTCCTTCTAGAACCATATGAGTTACAGGTATCAAACTGAGTTTTACGAACATGGTAGCAGGTGCCTTTACTCCAGGAGAAAACTTGTTGGTCTAACTGTTCCACTATTTGTGAAATATATACACCAGAATGTTCTAGTTTTTGTGCTCAGCACATGGGAAGTGTGATTCCCTTCTGTATGGCATGAATATATTTTATTATCATTAGTTAATAAAGAAACTTCTTTGGTCTGTGGCAGGGAAGAATAGAGCTAGGCTGGAAAACTAAATTGAATGCTGGGAGAAAGAAGGCTGAATCAAAAAGACACCATGTACCTGCCAAAGAAGACAGATGCTCACTGAAACCTTACAGGTAAAGCCTTGTGGTAAAATAAAAAATAATAGGAATGGGCTAATTTAAGATCTAAGAGTTAGTTAATAAGAAGCCTAAGCTATTGGACAAGCAGTGTTGTAATTAATATAGTTTCTTTGTGATTATTTCAGGTCGGGGCATTGGGGAAACAAATGAGCAGCTTCTGCCTACAAATTGACACCCATTATGGGGCTAACTACATCCACATAAAGCCTGAGAGAGTTTAAAATGAAATTCTAGACACACACACACACACACACACACACACACACATAAAAACAGAGTTTAACACAGCTTCTTGGTAGCTGAACTTTTTTTGGATGGACTCTGTTTGTTGGCAGCAACTAGAAAAGCAGTGGCTCCTTTAAGAAAAGTCTTCCTGACTCAATATTGTCAACAAAGGCTGTGCAGCTCCTTTAGGGGAAGACTTCCTGATTCATGATAGTTGCACAAATAGCTCTGGCTCTTTCAGGATGCCAAACACATAATTGGGGTCTGTGGGTAGCATGTTACAAATTGCCTAATGGTGACATAGACCCACTGCAACCCTGGAGTACACTTACTTCTGAGAGGCAGTGAACATGCCTCCACCATGTTGAACTGGGCAGATCCAACAGGCAGGGCTGTGGAGTTGGTCCTCAGAGAATTATTACAGATACACATAAAACAAAGATAAATTCAAATGAAAAAACCTCTAAATGATCACAGTAAATATATGTAGGCTTGAGAGAGAGAGAAAAAAGTATAAACAGTAATATAAAAGAGTACAGAAAGTCATAGATTAAAGAAGTAAAGATAATAAAATAAATATAAAACTTGAAAAAAGTAATAGAGTATAAAAACAAGTCACATAAAGATGAAATATATACTGAGAGTCTGGATTATGTATATTACTGAATTTTCTTTGAATTTTTTGACTGTGAATGAGCTGAGTACAGAGAGATATTTAATTATGGGGGCTGCTAAGATAAACCAACATATATATTTTGAAGGCATCTTGACTTCAAAATTTGAGTCTAAGGATATGTTTCCTTAAAGAGGTTCTGCTTTTATTTCCACAGAAGATGAGAACCTGTGTATTCCTTCCAAGCTAATGTGGTTTGATGGAACAAGACCCCCTGAAAAGTCTCTGCAAATCCTCAAAATACATTGCCCAACAAAAAGCAAGAAGCAGTTTAGAGATAACTACACTGAAATTCCCAAATATTGTTTATAAATGTTTGTTTTCATTTAAATGGGAATATGATATAGATATGAATATTTTGCATTGGTATGGATCTTGGTCTATTGATACAAATTTAAGGTCAATTTTGTTATATGTATTTCTACTCTTGAATAAGGTATTGTGTTTTGCAGCTCATCTAAAAATGTAATATATAGTTAAAAATACAGATTAATAGATAATCATTCACAATAGTCAAACTTGTAGTCATGTTAGTTAGGTTTTCTAAATATACAGAGACAAATTTCGGATAGATATTCTTCAAATCTTTCAGAGCCTTCAGAATATATCACTCAAATGTTTTAAGAACTTATAGGACTTTTCATGACAATGAGATACATCTGCTCCTGGTAGCACCAATCTACTTCAAGAGGATGATGGGCATTGAAGAGGCTCATTATGGAGTTGGTTAGCCATTTGGTAAGAAACTGCTCTTGCCTGCTCTGCTTGATGGTATGCTGTATGAACTGTACATGCAGGAACCACAAAAAAATGACTGCTGATGTTGCCTCAAGAAGATGAGACAGTCCTTCAGGGTTCCTGCTTCATGAAAAAGTCTGCCAGACATTCTGCAGGACACAGAAGTGCTGACAAACTGCCAAAATAGGCAGAACTATTTTTGAAATTTTCTCCGTTGTGGAAAAGTCTGCCTGACACTATGTGCCTATAAGCAGAAGATGGATACCCCATTGCTACAGAAGAATTTGAGTGACTGTTCAGGCAACAAGATGTGTCTGTCAATTCTAGAGTTTTGGAAGTTGCTAAAAATACACTTCCTGTTAACTTAGGTTATAATATATCTTTCTGAGGTCTTTGATGGAGTCGAAGAAAAATAGTTATAATTATAAAAGATAGATTAGATATAAAACTTTAGAGTCAAAAAGCTAAGATAGATAATAGATGGTCTTGCTTAATTTGCCAAATGTAAATGGGCTAAATATTGTAATTATAATTCTTGTTTGATAACTGTTTTGTTGTATGTAATCTTGCTATATTAAAGTTAAAACCTTCCTTTTTAATTTAGACAGAAAATGGGAGGTGATGTGGAATTTACCTCTGTATGCTGTAAATATATTTTATTATCATTGGTTGATAAAGAAACTGCTCTGGCCTGTGGCAGGGTGTTGAAGGAGCTGCAGGCTTACATTCCTGCCGCCCTGCTCCCAGCCACCTGGCTAGCTTATGCCCCTAAATAACAACACTCAAATTGTATTCATTTAAACACTGCCTGGCCCATTTCTATTAATGTGTGTAGCACCGAGGTGCGCTTACCAGGAAGATTCTATCCTACATCCATCCTGGGTCAGAGCTTCATCACGTCTGCCCCAGAGAGCAGAGCTAAGGAGTCTGAGCTCACTTCTTCTTCCTCCCAGCATTCTGTTCTGTTTACTCCACCCACCTAAAGGCTGGCCTATCAAATGGGCCGAGGCAGCTTCTTTATTAGCCAATGACCTTCCTCCATCAGCAGGGCAGAATAGGGATAGGCAGGAAAACTAAACTGAATGCTGGGAGAAAGAAAGCAGAGTCAAAGAGATGCCATGTAGTCACCAAAGGAGACAGACACTGGCCAAAACCTTATTGGTAAACCATGAGCCTTGTGGTAAAATACAAAATAATAGAAATGGGCTAATTTAAGATGTAAGAGTTAGTTAATAAGAAACCAAGCTGTTGGACAAGTAGTGTTGTAATTAATATAGTTTCTGTGTGATTATTTCAGGCCAGGGAATGAATGAGCAGCCTCCACCTACAGAAGTGAGGCAAAAAAGGATGAGGTAGAAAAGAGAAAAGATTAAATGTGGTAGCTCTTACACGACTGGCACTATGTTGCTGTGCAAGCCAGTTGCATGCAGATTAAAGCCAATCCATGGGTCTAGGAAAGTCTTCTGATGAAATGTCACTGAATGTAAGGAAGGAGAGCTAGCAAGGAGAAGCGATCACTAGAATGAAACAATAACAATAAAACATAGATAGATAGATAGATAGATAGATAGATAGATAGATAGATAGATAGATAGATAGATGATAGATAGATGATAGATAGATAGATGATAGACAGATAGATGATAGATAGATAGATGATAGACAGATAGATGATAGATAGATAGATAGATAGATAGATAGATAGATAGATAGATAGATAGATAGATAGAGCAGAAAAACCCTTGCTGTATGGTTCAGCAACCTGAAATGTTTCCTTCATTCAAAACCAGAGTTCTCTTCTTCAAGGAGAAATCTGGTTACTGGCTCTTTTTAACTGAACATCTGGGACCTGGGTTGGATGCTTAACAATCACTTGACCTTCACTGTTTAGCACTGACAACTTAAACTTTACAGAAGAAATGGGACTGTTTAGGCCACTTTAAAAGCTCAGGATTATGATGTAGGGACTCTCAGTTTCAGAACTCGGGTACTGAGTATTCAGTCTATCAAGTATTGTTCTGAGTCACTTGGGGCTTTTGTGATCCCAAGCCCTGACCTGGAAATCACTCAAGATTACTCACTGTAATGAAACTCTGAGACTTTGGGATCTGGACTTGGCGTCATTTAGGGAAATCAGTCAAAGAAATGGTGAGAACATGAAATCCTGGTCCTGCAGTTTACTGAATCAGCCGCTGAGCCTCAGATTACTTAGTAGAAGAAATGGGATGGGGGTAGACCTACATTAGGGCTATTATGAAGTTGATGATTTGAGGAATTTAGTTTAATGGAACTCTACTTCATCTACTGTGGACTACAAAGCTTCTTAATCATGATTGTTCAAGTCCAGGGTCAGTCAAATAATGTGAACAGAAATTCTTCAAAAAAGACAATATATACATGAAAAATGTGCACTAGGCACCATCATCACAGAAATTCATACCCAAAGTGCAATTAGAATTCTTTGTCAGAATGGTTATGATTAAAATGAAAAGGAAAGTGCTGGGGAGATACAGAGAAAATGCAATATGCATTGTTGATGGTATTAGTATTTCTCAAAACTCAGACATAGCTACAGTGTGATCTAGTGACCCCACTGTTCAGTACATCCACAAAGGAAAAGAAGTGTGTGTGTGTACGTGCATGTGTGTATGTGTGTGTGTACCTATCTTTTCACAATTATGGCAATGTTATTTATAATAGTCAATAAATGGGATCAATCTAAGAACCCACCAGCTAGAGAACATAAAGAAAATGTGATACATGTGCACAATAAAGTCCTGTTCAACCATAAATCCTGTGGTTTGTAGTAGAACAAATGAGCCTGCAGAACATTATTTAAGCAAAATAAGTCAGGCACAGGAAGACAATAGCACATATGAGTTCTTGCTCATATGTGGATGCTGAAAACGTTTATCTCATTTAAGTAAACAGTATAATAGTGATTGCAAGAGACATGAAAGGTCACAGGTGACAGAAATGAAAAGACTGATTAATGGATACACTGCTACAATTGGGATAGAAAAATAGGCCATACGATTACAATTAATAATGACGTACATTTAATAATCACTATAAAAGAGTTCTAAGTGTTCTCAATACAGAGAAGCAAGAAATATTTGAGGTGATTGGTATGCTAATCCTGATGTGATCATTATAGAATACATGCATAGAATTATTGCGTGTCAATTAAAAAATAAGTGTGTTTTAATACAAGGACAATTTAGTAGAATAACAGTATTGTGTTTTCCTCTAAGGCCTATAACCAATGTAACTACATGCTTCCAGCCCCTTTAATGATGCCAAATATGGATTTCCACTTACGGAGTGGACCTCAGGTCCAATCTGAAAGTGGTTACTTACTCCCATAACGTTCATGTCATTATTGCACCAGTAAGCTCGTCTGATCAGAACAGTCATCATGACCAAAATGGCATATTCAGGGCCTTATTTCTTTATTTTTTATCTTCATCATATCTGTGCGTTGGCCTTGAAACACTGTTCTTAAAATGTCATCCATCATTTTAGCTTCAGAATCATCAAACATTTCCCCTTCTCTTCTTGTGTGTTATGTGCTCTAAAACCCTGAACTCTTCTTTGGATTCCAGAGTCAAGTGCAGGGCCATGAAGAAACTCTCTAATGAGTCTATAAATCAATTAACAAACAGAAACTATAAAAAGAACTCTGAATCAATATGACCCTGGGTGCTGGGACCATAGTTAAACTGTAGATTGTTTGCCTAGGTCCAATCTCTTAAAGAGTTGTGGGAATGCTTTTTTTCAGTTTCAGAAAGCTTTAAAGTAATCATCCAATGATGAACTGATTTATTGTCAACAGATAAATAGATAATATCTATACTATACAAACTTCCTGTTACATCTGAGAGCTACATTCTAAATGACACAAGCTGTATACTATCAGGAAACTCTGAGTCTTGCAGAGAGTTTTGAATGATGATGATTTGGGAGGGGGAAAAGGGAGAGAGCTTATTTCAAACTGCAACAATGTTTACTTTAATGCACATGAAATTACGATTCACTTAAGACTTCACTTATCAGAAGAGTGCAACCTCATTAAGAACACACCTGGTCTTTGAAAGTCAATTTTACAGTTGTCACAAGACTAAATTTATAAAACTTTATGCACTCTCTTGAATCAATTAAGATCTTCCTGTAATGCACACATCTGTCTTTTAAGTGGATTAATGTCCTAGACATGTAGGGTCAAGTTTTAAGAAGCATTATAAACCATAAATAGAGCCCAGGAGATTTCAAAATTGATCGATATTCTATAAATTGTCCTTATGATATTCTTAATATCATGATACAATATTCAAGGCATTGTGTATGTGTGTGTATGTGTTATATGTGCATGTGTAAACACATGTGTAACAGCTATGCTGGCCCATGGAGTCTGGAGACCAGAGGTACATGTCAGCTGTCTTGTTCAATCACTTCTTCACCTGATTCTTTTGAAACAAGGTGTCTCACTGAGCCTGAAGCTCCCTGATTCTTCTAGTCTGGCTAGTCCATGGGTCTCTGGATTCTCTTTGCTCCCCTCTAGATTCCGTAGCCACCATTTACATGGGTGCTATGAAGCTGAACACTGATCCTCATACTTGCTCAGTGTGACGGTTGTCAACTTCTTTGCATCTGAAATTAACTAATTCCCCAGAGGGATTTTTTTTCTTAGTTTGAAGTAGGAAGACACACTTCTACTCCAGATCTTTTGAACTTGGAAAAGACATGTTTTTGATATGAATCTTGAGGCAGAAAGACACACCTTTAATCCAGATTGTTTGAGCTGGGTAAACACTGTTAATCTGGGCTACACCTTCTGCTGGAAGCCTATGTAAGGACATGGAAGAAGGAAGTTTTTTTCTCATTGCCTGCATGTTTTCAGCTTGCTAGAAAGTCCACCCTTTCACTGGCATTAGAGCCTACATCTTCAGAATTCCAGCATATACTAAAGCTCAACCTTGACACCCAGTCTCGTGGACCGAGCAACTACTGGATTCTTGGACTATCCATTCACAACCAGATATTTTGGATTATCTGGACTGCAGCCTGTAAGTTGTTTAAAGAAATCCCCCGTACAAATACATTCATACATACATACATAGACTCACATATCGTATATATATATAAATGCTACATTCTATAATTTCTGTTTCTTTATAGAATCCTGATAAGTACACACAGCAAGCACATTACTAACTGATGCAGCTTTGTTGGCCAAGACTTTTTATTCTTTGCTTTTATTTCCTCATTCTATGCACAAATTTTTATCCAACCTTCCAAATTCTGGCAACTAAAAGCGCAGATGCTAGACTAAGCAGACATGGGTTTTGGTTTTGGTTCTACCATTTGTTGACTGTCTGGCTTCCTGAAAAATGAGAATTCCAATGTTCCTGTCACAGAATTGGTGGGAGAGCTCTGATATGTGTGTGTTTCTTTGGAATTTTCACTCACAGCTCTAGCGTAACATGGATTTAGTGAAGACACTCATTTCATGAACAGCAAGCAGAAATGTAAGATTGCAAACTCAGATTTGCAAATGGTCTAGTTTCTTCGTTCAAATTTTCTTCTTGCTGTGACAGAAATAGTTAAAGAAACTATGATTTTTAAAGCAATAATGAAATTGACAAGATTTAGCTCTTTTCCCCATCTTAGAATTACTTCTCTGGTCATTTTTAAGGACTGTTTGTGTCTCAAACCCAGACAAGTAGCAGGTATCTGACTTTTATGTTAAACATCCTCTTTATTTGGCAGTTTTTTAAAAGTCTCCATATAGAATCACAGCTAAACAAGAAGAAGAAGCATCTCCACTGTGGCTACGTGGAGGTTCCTAACATGCAGAGCTGTCTTGGACCTGTGCGGAGCCAGCTTCCCTGAGAAGAGCACAGCATGCCCTGAGCCAGTCCTGGTACAATGAGGCTCCACAGAACTGCAGGAGCCCAGCAGGGCAGCTGTGTTTGCATCTACTGCTCTCTATGCCGTCACAAATGCATAGGTCAAAGAACATCCGGGGGAGGTTCACCCTCTTCAGGCAATTCCGTGTTATCTTTAGAGGTAAAGGTGCTAATCACAGGTTTCTTTGTTTTATCATATGACCTCTTTTGTCTGTATTGTTTTTGTTTTGTTTTTTTTTTTTTTGGTTTTTCAAGACTGTTTCTCTGTAGCTTTGAAACTTGTCCTGGAACTAGCCCTTGTAGACCAGGCTGGCCCCAAACTCAAAGAGATCCACCTGCCTCTGCCTCCTGAGTGCTGGGATTAAAGGTGTGCGCCACCAACACTGAGATGTTTATATTGATTTTTAAGTTTGATTTTTAGCAGGTATGTGTGCATGTTTGCCACATATGTGTGGGTGCTCTGGAGGCCAGAAAGAGGTGTTGAATCTTCTGGAACTGGAGTTATAGGCATTTGGGAGCCATCCAGTGTGGGTGCTAGGAACCAAACTCAGACCTCAGTAAGAGCCATAAATGCTCTTACCTAATGAGCCTCCTCTCCAGCTCCTTGCTGTATTTTTTTAAAACCATTTCTGCAAAACAAAATATTGAATTATGATGAAAGCTGTGTTAGTGCAACCAGCCAGTGGTTCCAAGGCAACCAGTTACATTGTTAAGATTGAAATACAGCATCTTCATTCATTCAACATTCAGGGGCCAAAGTGCTACTTAAAAAGAGATTTGTTAATTGACTCAACCCGTGAAGCTCTGAGCCTGCTCTAAGGTGGAAAGGGAAACGCACAGTTGAGATAGCAAAGCCACAGCTTGAACATAACACAGAGAGCAATCAAGCTAACTACGCCTCGCACACATTAGCCAGAGATCCGGAAGGACTGGTGTATGCAGTGTCTTCAGGGCATGACAGGGCCATCGCTCTCACGCACTCACAGCACCTGTGCTTGCCTGCAACAGACTCAGTCACAAGCAAGCCAGCACTAAATGGGGCATAGATGGGGGAAGGGCTCACAGAGCCCCACCCCTAACTAGAAACTTTGGCAGCTGAAGACCAGGCAATGGCCCGTTAGGTGCCCACGATGCAGTGGGTGGCCTTACATCCATAAATATAATGAGAGTAGTGATCAGAGTCAGTAGACTATGAAGTTTTAAGAGTGACAGGAGGATGTAAAGAACTGGGAGGAATTAGAAGGGGATATAACCAAAATGTATGTTAAAAAACAGTACACATATCCCTGTCATAAAAAAAGACACAGGTTCTGGCTTTCCACAGGTAAGTTATTATCTTCCTCACTTTATGACAAAACTGAACTTCAGTCCCTACAAAAATAATTCACGGCACTTTTCTTAACTGCGGCACATCGCTCTGCTGACGAGGTTTAAACCTTCTCTGCCGAAGGTTCCTGCTTCCTCTATGCATTCAACTGAGCTATTCCTTAGCAATGACGCTGGTTACAGGGTATCAGTCATTTCGGTCTTTGCCTGCATTGAATACACTTCTACATCATGTCTTTGCCCACCAAACAGATGAGGGTGTTTGTCCCCGTGGGAGTGGTGCTACAGTCATTTGGGAATCACAAACAAGTGCAAGCATGACACTTGAAAACTGTCTCTTTCAACCTTGCCAAATATTTGCCCTGCATTTTCCTAGAGGGGAAACTATGATTCTAAAGGGAAGCTTGTCAAATGAGAAAGGTGAGGCCCAAAGTGACGTCCAGTGTCGAATAGATGCTGGGAAACCAGAACTGTTGGCTTATTTTGCTTTTAAGTGCTACTATCCAAAAAACAATTTGTTTTTAAAGTAAATTCATATCTCATCCTATTAAGAAACATTTTCTTATGGAAAAGATCAAATTTGAACAAAATATTTTTCTCAGATAATCCTGGGATAATCATTTACACTGTAGTCAGATAAAAGCAGAATTGTCTTAGGCCACAAGGCTGGCTGAGTTCATGCTCCTTGGCCTTCAGCTAAGGCTACAGAAGTGACATAAATCACAAAAATGTCTACTAGTGGGATATGTACATGGCTTTTGTTGGTTGACTGATTGGCTTGTCACATTTTCTTAAGTCTTAAATTTTTATTTACATTTTTTCATACAGTATAATTTGATCACATTTTCCCCACAGCTCCTCCCAGGTCCTCCCCATACTTTGTTTCTCTCTGTGTCTCTGTCTCTCTGTGTGTCTTTATCTCTCTGTGTGCCTCTGTCTCTCTGTGTGTCTCTATCTCTCTGTGTCTCTGTCTCTCTGTGTGTCTCTGTCTCTCTGTGTGTCTCTGTCTCTCTGTGTCTCTATCTCTCTGTGTGTCTCTATCTCTCTGTGTGCCTCTGTCTCTCTGTGTGTCTCTATCTCTCTGTGTGCCTCTATCTCTCTGTGTGTCTCTATCTCTCTGTGTCTCTCTGTCTCTCTGTGTGTCTCCATATCTCTGTATCGCTATCTCTCTGTGTGCCTCTATCTCTCTGTGTGTCTCTATCTCTCTGTGTGCCTCTATCTCTCTGTGTGTCTCTATCTCTCTGTGTCTCTATCTCTCTGTGTGCCTCTATCTCTCTGTGTGTCTCTATCTCTCTGTGTGCCTCTATCTCTCTGTGTGCCTCTATCTCTCTGTGTGTCTCTATCTCTCTGTGTGCCTCTATCTCTCTGTGTGTCTCTATCTCTCTGTGTGTCTCTATCTCTCTGTGTGTCTCTATCTCTCTGTGTGTCTATCTCTCTGTGTCTCTATCTCTCTGTGTCTCTATCTCTCTGTGTGTCTCTGTCTCTCTGTGTGTCTCTGTCTCTCTGTGTGTCTCTGTCTCTCTGTGTGTCTCCATATCTCTGTATCGCTATCTCTCTGTGTGTCTCTGTCTCTGTGTATCTCTGTCTCTCTGTGTGTCTCTGTCTCTGTGTGTCTCTATCTCTCTGTGTGTCTCTGTCTCTCTGTGTGTCTCTATCTCTCTGTGTGTCTCTGTCTCTCTGTGTGTCTCTATCTCTCTGTGTGTCTCTATCTCTCTGTATCGCTATCTCTCTGTGTGTCTCTGTGTCTCTGTGTGTCTCTGTCTCTCTGTGTGTCTCCATATCTCTGTATCGCTATCTCTCTGTGTGTCTCTGTCTCTGTGTATCTCTGTCTCTCTGTGTGTCTCTGTCTCTGTGTGTCTCTATCTCTCTGTGTGTCTCTGTCTCTCTGTGTGTCTCTATCTCTCTGTGTGTCTCTGTCTCTCTGTGTGTCTCTATCTCTCTGTGTGTCTCTATCTCTCTGTATCGCTATCTCTCTGTGTGTCTCTGTCTCTCTGTGTCTCTATCTCTCTGTGTATCTCTGTCTCTCTGTGTGTCTCTATCTCTGTATGTTTCTGTCTCTCTGTGTGTCTGTCTCTCTGTGTGTCTCTATCTCTCTCTGTGTCTCTATCTCTCTGTGTGTCTCTATCTCTCTGTGTGTCTCTATCTCTTTGTGTGTCTCTATCTCTCTGTGTGTCTCTATCTCTTTGTGTGTCTCTGTCTCTCTGTGTCTTTGTCTCTCTGTGTGTCTCTGTCTCTCTGTTTGTCTGTGTGTGTGTGTCTGTCTCTCTGTCTTTCTCTGTCTCTATCCATTTCCGTCTGTCTGTCTCTGTCTTTCTATCTATCCCCAAAGAAACTAACAACAACAAAAAGAAAAAAACATACAAAACCAAAAGGACACATGCACACATACACACATCACATTCTTTCTCTCATGCACACCATAGACTATGGGCTAACTGTTCCTGGGCATGGGCTTCCTGGAGTGGCAGAGGAGCACGGGCAATTCACCCAGTGTCACTCACATGGAGTGTGGTTGATGTACCCAGTGTCACTGCTTAGCAAAGAACTGATTGTCCCTTTCCCATCCAGTATGGGTTGCAAACAGCTTCTCGGTTACTGGTGGAATGTGTGCACTACCCCTTCTTGGGGCTGAGGTATTGTCGGGTTTGAACTTGTGCAGATCCTGCGCATGCTGCCACAGTCTCTGTGAGTTCACAGCTGCATCACTCCCACTGTGTCGGGAAGATGCTAGGCCCTTTGTTACAGGGCACCTAGCCAAGTGGGTCAGCCAGATGTTTTCTTTCTATTTCAACATAGGAAGAAGGAAAGGAGGGAGGGAGGGAGGGAGGGAGGGAGGGAGGGAGGGAGGGAGGGAGGGAGGGAGGGAGGGAGGGAGGAACCATTGCCCTTCTCTAGTCTTCCATTTTATTGAAGCAGTGTGGCCTCTCCCTTAAAGAAGCATTCTCAGTGTGTGGATTACACCCACACCTAATAGATTCTTGAAGAGTTCCCCTGAGTGGATGAGCGCATGCACAAATGTAATGTGGATTGATGCCAAAAATGAAACATGAGGTTCAGAGGAGTGGATGTGGCTCAGATGGAGGGAGATGGTAGAGGGAAAGGGAGAATAACTGGGGCTTGTATGTAAAATGGGAAAAAATTAAATAAAAATATATTTAAAAAGCAAAAAATGAAAGTCAAAGTACAATAAAATAATGTAGCATAGTTCTTTTAAAAAGTAGATGACATTTGCAAATCTCTGTCTGGATGATTAGAAACAAAAACAACAACAAAGGCAGAAACACAAATTACACAAAACACCAAAAATGAGAGAGCTGATACTCTTACAATCGCTAGATGTTGAACAGTGTAATAGACTATGGACCACTTTATGCCTATACATTTAATCATGTGTACTAGCAAGAGAGTTTTAGACAAGACACAAACAACATGGTTTGTAAAAGACACTAAGAAAATCAGGGGCTAGTCCAGGGTATGGGAGAAAATGTGTGCTTGTAACAACTAGTGAAAGACATATGGTGAGAATACAGAAAAAACTCAAAATACAAAATAAGGCTTCAATTATAATGGGACAGGTCTGTTGGTGCAGTTCGGGGTGGGGGGGCTTGTTTACCACACTCAAGCCCTCTATGTTCATTCTCCTGCGCCATAAAAAAAGAAAAGAGGTGAGCAAAAACCTAATAGAATAATGAATTCAATTTAAATGTTTTCAACTTTTGTTTGTGAGTGTGCATGCCATGTGTACATATGCATGAGAATGCTGTGTATGAGTGTGTGCATGTTGTGTGTGAGTGTGTGCATACTGTTTGTGACTGGGCATGATGTGTCTGAGTGTGCATGCTGTGTGTGACTGGGCATGCTTATGTGAATCTGTAGGCTGTGTGTGCTTGCATACAGTGTGCAAGTTTGCATGCTGTGTGTGAGTGTGTGCATACTGTTTGTCACTGGGCATGATGTGTATGAGTGTGCATGCTGTGTGTGCATGGGCATGCTGTGTGTGCATATGCTGTGTGTGCATGCTGTGTGTGAGTGTGCATGTTGTGTGTGAGTGGGCATACCATGTGTGTGCATGCTGTGTGTGCATGGGCATGCTGTGTGTGCATATGCTGTGTGTGCATGCTGTGTGTGAGTGTGCATGTTGTGTGTGAGTGGGCATACCATGTGTGTGCATGCTGTATGTGCATGCTGTGTGTGCATGCTGTGTGTGAGTGTGCATGTTGTGTGTGAGTGGACATGCTGTATGTGAGTGTGCATGCTGTGTGAGATCTGTGTGTGCATGCATGCAGACATTACAGAACAACTCTCTTGTGCCACCTTTATGCAGGCTGTAGGGATGGCACTCAAGTCATCAGACTTGCTTAGCTGGTGTTGACAGAGGTTTCTGTCCTGCCTGGTCCTGCAGCCATTCAGTCCCAAAGAAACACATGGAGGCCTACATTAATTATAAACTTGTTGGCCTATTAGTTCAACTTCTTATTAATTAATTTTTACATGTTAAATTAACTGGTAATTCTTGTCTGTGTTAGCCGCATGACTTGGTACTTTCTATCAGATAGGCATTCTCATCTTGATTTTTCTGTGTCTGGGTGACAACTGCAGACTGAGCCTTTTCTCCTCCCAAAATTCTCCTATTCTGGTCTACCTGCCTATACTTCCTGCCTGGCTACCTTCCAATCAGCATTTTATTAAACCAGTACAATTGACAAACCTTTACAGGGTTCAAGAAGACCATTGTCCCACAGCAGGCTAGCACCTTTGTGCATTGAACCATCTCACTCACAGAAGAATTCAATTTACAATGAATATATTTAGCAGATCCTTCATCAAAGCATATATGGATAACAAGTATCAGGCCTTTAAGAATAACAAACGAAAACCTCTTTGAGATGTCAATGTGGACTCATGGAATGACTGGAGGTAAGGAGAATGATGGCACCATGCTTGATGAAGACTGGGCAACTGGGAACTGTATCCCCTGCCATGCTGCCTTTAGTGAGATCCCCAGTTCAATGGCACCCTCTTCTGTCAGCAGTGCAAAGTTCAAGCACTCCCTTGGCCTCTGAGTTCTTCCAGTGGTGGAAGGGAAGTGTGCATGCTCTGTAACTGTTAGGTTGGTTGTCTGTTGTGTTTGTTAGAATGATCCATAGAAACAGAACCACGATTGCTTTACAGAAATGACCTTTCCGTTGAGTGGGCAGAGAAAGCCCTCAATGTGCACACACAGTTCAAAGATGCAGGACCCAGGAAAACAGAAGGTGGGGTTGCCAGTGGGTCTCTCTGTCCTTGTTTTGGGCTCTCCATAGGTGGGTGATGATGCAGGCTAACATGGGGGAGACCCTCACAGCCATGCCCAGCCACAAACTGAGTCCAACACTTGGCAGTTCTGTGGCTTAGTCAAGTAGCCACAGTAAGAACTGCCCACTGCCTTCCAGAACAGAGACCTGTGCCCCCTTCCCTTCTTTGTTCTTTTATTCCCTAAAAACAAAAAGTCACCTTTGAAGGGTCAGTTGGCCTCTAAACTAGGTGTTAAACCTTTTTGAAAGATGCCCAGTTAAATCATACATGTTTTTAACTACCTCTTTATAATTCATGTCTATCAAAACACCTGTTAAATCTTTTTCAAACTTAGGGTCTCCCATTCTCCCTGAAGTGATTTTATATGAACAAAATACACTCAATTGGCTTTCATTTTTTGTTTTTTCTTCTTTCTTCCTTGTGATTTTTTTTTCTTGTTCTGGGGAAAAGAAAAGTCAGAAGGATGCAAGAAAAATGGGAGGGTCAGATAGGGAATTTGATAGAAGGATCAGATTACAGCTATTTGGAAGCTGGTTTGCCCTCAGCCTCCATGCTCCGCAGTGAGCATCCTTCCCTTGTGTTCCGATGTGAGCATCCTTCCTCTGTGTCCCACACTGGGCATCCTTCCTCTGTGTCCAATGTGGGCATTCTTCCTCTCTGTTCCAATGTTGGCATCCTTCCTCTGTGTTCTGATGTGAGCATCCTTCCTCTGTGTCCCACACTGGGCATCCTTCCTCTGTGTCCAATGTGGGCATCCTTCCTCTCTGTTCCGATGTTGGCATCCTTCCTCTGTGTTCCGATGTGGGCATCCTTCCTCTGTGTTCTGATGTAGGCATCCTTTCTCTGTGTTCCGATGTGGTTATCCTTCCTCTGTGTTCTGATGTGGGCATCCTTCGTCTGTGTTCTGATGTAGGCATCCTTCCTCTGTGTTCCGATGTGGATATCCTTTCTCTGTGTTCTGATGGGGGCATCATTCCTCTGGAGCTTCAATTCTCTTCTGCTCTGTTCCATTTCCAAAACTCATTGCGTAATGGACTGAGCAGAAGGCACCATTATCAACTGTTAGAACTTTCTATTCTTTTCTCTTTCTTGTAAAACATTTTATATCAATTGCAGTAAAAGTTTTTAAAAAGAACCAAGAGCACAGACGCCATTATAAAGTTGGAGTCTAACTTTGAGATGCAGACATAGATCCTCAGTAGAGAGTTTTAAAGAGGAAAGAGAAAAAAATCTATATTTTTCCCTTAAGTTAGATAATAGTTTATTTCACAGATGGTTATTATTGGATGAAACAGAATAGGAAAAATATTAAAAATATTGAGCAATTTTAGTGCTTTTAAAAATGTATCCAATATCTGCCCAAATATTCTGCTCTCCTAACCATGATCACTGAAGCGAAGTATGTGTAGGAAATAAAGATGTCTATGACCAGAAAGCAATCAAAAATGGATATTACCATTCTATAAAAAATTTCTCCTCCCTTTTCTAACAACTGGGCAAAGCATGCCTCTCTGTTATTCCTTTGGCCCTTGTAACTGCTGTGGTTTTATAACTATAATGCAGCTGACTTGAGAAGCATTTATCTTAAAGCAAAAGCTCTGTCCTCAACAAAATAAACTTGGGATTACTCAGAAATGGGCATGAATGTGTGTGCTTGGTTGGTTAGCACTCTTGGGATCTAATAAGGCCCCCATATTCATGTTCTTTCCCACAACAGTATCCCCTTTGCTAGCTGGACAGTACAGGACCATCATGGCTGCTCAGGTGAATTTCCCAGCTATGGAAAGGCAGGAGCTTCCACTTCTGCCAGGTCTTCTCTGTCCACTAAGCTGCATGTAAATACATTATAATTATGACACAATTCTACAATTCAGCAAGAACTTCAGTTTCAAGACTGAAGAAACCATCCATTTTTCAACATACTGAGCAAATGCATGAGACACATGTGTAAAGAGTTATTCGCAATTCTTTGTCGATAAAGAATGACAGGAAAGCTGAATGAATGGTTATCATAGATGGCAGCATTGTACGGTCCCCACAATACTGCTGCTTTGTCATTATTTTAATTTCTGGGGTATCTGAAGAGCTCTACGGTTAGCACACCACAGAAACACTTTCACATCACAGCAGCTAAGATATGGTACCAATGTAGACATCCAAATAAGAAGGATATATATATATATATATATATATATATATGAGATATATAGATAAATTATGTAATAGAAAATTCTTGATCATAAAGAAGAATACAATTACGTAATTTATGGGAAAATTGGCACAACTGGAGATCCCATTAAGCTAATTAAGCCACTCTCAGAAAGAATAGCAGCATATGTTTTTTCCTTGTTAGTGGTTCTATATATTAAATAAAACTAGAAACAAAATTGTCCATGGGAACATAGGAGGTTAGTGTGAAAGAGAGAGGTAAAAAAAATAGGAAATGAGAGGAGTAGGCAGATATGTTCAGGATTCACCATACACCTATCAGGAAACTTTAGACTGTAGGACTCAGAAGTGAGAGGCAGCTACTGGGAAACACTTGTGGCCATAGCAAGGCACACATGGAATCAGAGCAATGGTGACAGCATGCATAAGACATTCTCAAGTTCAAGGCAGGCCAAATCCCTTTATGGAGGTGGGAGGTGGGCTTGCAGTCCTTCTATAGCTGAGGAGCTATTGGCATGGGTAGCTGCTGGGGAAGGGAAAGTCAGTACTCTTTAAGGGGGTGACCCTCATAGGTGAAGCACACTGCAGGATTCCTACATGCCTACACAGACAGACCAGGTGAGTTATTTTGGTTCATATGGAAGAGGGATTGTGTCTGAGAGGAACTGAGAGAGGAGGTGAAAATGAACAAGATACACCGCCTTGAATGCTCAGACTATTAATAAAGTATTAAAACAGCTTGTTAAGATACATTGCTTCATTCACTTCCTAGTTATTTCTCAAATATCGTGCCTTGGAAATCAAATGAAACTGTTACGTCATTGCTTCACTCCTAGTAGCCAGTGATTTAAGAAGTCTGAGAGGAACACATGAAGAGGAGAAACAATAAAACAAAGTGAATCTGAGTAAACACTTTCAAGTCATGTGACTTTGAGGCTTCAGCCACCTTGAGTATACCCAATCTCCTCAAGGTGATGTCATTTTGAACAAGCATGTATGGTTATTAGCATACCCCTCACCTGGGAAAAGGTCATGAAATTTGGCTTAGATCTTAGCTTTGTGACTTACTAAGTATAGAATTTTTAAGCAAGTAGTTAAAATACTCTTGGCTTCGAATTCACAACCTGTGAAGAAATATAAGATCATTAATGTTGCCTGCTTGCTTTAATAAGTAAGATAGAAAGTAACCACAAAGATTTTCAGAATGTAGTGGTAGAAGGACTGGAAAGGAGGTGGTAAAGGGAAGGAACAGGAGCAATCCATGTCTGGTGTGGATAGAGAGAAGGAAATAAAGATTCCAAGATGTGTATGAACTAGCCAGGTAAAGGTTAAGTAAAAATCAATCAAATATTCTAGAAAGAAGGAATGCAGGATCAAAAGGTTGAAGGTAAGACAATACATTCTTAGAACTCAAGTAGTTCAGAATGGTTTGATGGGACAGGGTGCCTGGATAACGGTTTGAGAGAAAAGCTGAGCAGTTGTAGATGGGATTTTCTATTAGAATGCAGAATTTAGACTTGACCCTGGGGTGACGAATAGGCCCTAAAAGCGACTCATTTCATAGTTACAAGGGGCAGGAGGCAGAATACACAGTTAGGAGTCAACAGTTGAAGGCTGAATCAGGGACCAGCAGTGGAAACTGAAACCTACACCAGGACTGTTTCCAGAACCCAGAGCCATGTGTACTCCCTACCCACCCCAAATGCTTATCACACTAGCTTCAACTACACAGTAGGGTATGTTGCAAACAGACAGGAGCTCCAGCTTGTCTGCAGTTCTTCACACAGCTGCTGGCACATGGAAAGCGTTCCACGGATGCATACTGATCAGAGTATACAGCTGCCTTTCTGACCTCCCTTAGCCCTGCTCTCCTAACAACTCTTGGGCGTATGTGGACACTTTTAAGTACTAGGACTACTGAGTATCAGTCTCACAAACTATCTGTGCTGATTTTATGTGAAATTAACATAAACATTGAACAGTAACTAAATATGATATTATTTTTGCCCATAAAGCTCATACGTAAGATACATTTTTAGACTTTCAAAGAAGTTAAGCTACAGTAAATAAAAGTTGTTCTGTTCCCCTTTAAGCTGTAAAATCATTTAACCAAGCATGTTTGGAAGATCTGTTATTCCCAAATTGTATCATTATTTGTATAAACTTCAGAATGTCCCTTTTAGGATTTTTTTAAAATCATGTGGATGTGTGGGTCTTAGTGTATGTATGTGCACATGGATGCAAGTGCCCACAAGAAACAGAAGAGGGTACTGCATCCTCTGTAGGTGGAGTTAAAGGTGGTTGTGAACAGCCTCATGTGGAAGCTGGGGACCAAACTCAAGACTTCCACAAGAACAGTAAATTCTATTAACAGCTGAGCCAGTGCTCCATCCCCAAATTCCAGAATATTCTGAATACCAAAACATAATTAAATTGATTAGACTGAGTTCCCAAACTGTAGTGACTATAAAAGATGCTCTCACATTTTTAGAGAACGTTTTAGTCATTGTATACGTGAATATTGATTGAATGAAAAGGAGCACACATTTAAAAGGTACCGTACAGGTGCAAAGCCATATAGTGCTTTGTAAAAACAGAGGACTGACATTGCAGAAGAAAAGAATGCTACCAATATATGTGTAATTTTATTTATTTTAAGTTTTTAGAAGGAAAACAACTTTTGTTTCCTACTGTAACAGATTTATTTCCCACTGAAATTTATACTTTGCCTGAAATGTCAACAGTGGTTTCTCAGTTTTGCAAAACCGACTTAAGTTATAGCTCCCTGATATAATAGGCTTTCACTAATTATTCTCAAGTTTGAATAACAATATCAGAATATTAAATACTCTATTATAATCCATGCCTCTATAACACTTAAATATTTTGTGAAGCAAAGATGTGGCTATATCGTTCCACATCTTCCATGATGTGACTGAACAAGCAAGTGTCCCTGTGCAATGTTGAGAACAAATATGGACTTTACTATTCCTGTCTTGATTACAGAGTTCCAATACTGAACAGGACCACTCAGCACTGAGGATATGTACTGAAAATGCAATGAAATATTATTGTGTCATGTGCAAATATCAGTATTTAGTGCAAACATCAGTGGTACAAATCAGTCATTCAACCTGACCTCTTGGTACAATCAAAATGATCCAGTGAGCATGGGACAAATGAAGCTGCTATTTGTATAACGGCATACATAATTCTATTTTTAATTAGCAAAAATGAATACTATTTGTATATATTTATGAAGTATAATATTACATTTTTAGTCGTGTAGAAATTGGATACTGATAGACAGGATGGTTAATACATCCATCTTCCAAACCTTTTATCATTTGTGTGCATGTGTGTGTGAGTGTGTGTGTGTGTGTGTGTGTATGCACACCCATGTCCTCAAGTGGATGCCAGAGCAGAAGGCCGGTGTCTTCATTGATCATGTTCCACCATATTGTCTTGAGACAGAGTCTCTCACTGGACTGGAAGCTCACCATTTTGGCAAGGCTGGCTAGCTGGAGGGATCAGGGAGCCACCAGTCTCCTCTCTTGATGCTGAGGTTAGACTTTTCACAAGTGCTGGAGAGTAAAACTTGGTTCCTCAATGCCTGTAGAGCAAGCACTCCTGCCCTCAGAGCCATCATCTCAGCCCCTTGGTGTTTGTTTATGCAACCCACACTCAAAATTCTCTCTTCTATTTTGAGACATGCCAGAACTTATTCCTAAAATCTAGTTATATCATTATCAACTTTCATATAAGGAGTGCCCTCTAAAAGAGCAATAAAAAGTCGAGTAAATCCATAATTCAGCTGCCCAACCATCCACAATTATTATAGATTACCAGGTGCTTCACAGAATCACCTCGCTGTGCTTTCTTGGGACCGTCAGGGAGGTGGGGCTGCTTCCCAGCATCTCAGGGAGCGTGTGAGGGATATGCCACACGATGTCACATGGTTGTTGTGTCAGTAGGAGAGAGGAATTCTGCGGCTCCAGTGCAGTCTCACAGGACCTCACTGCAGTGTGCATTTGCTCTTGACCAATTGGTTGCTCCCCAGAGCATGATACATTTGCTGGCCACATAGGAGAATTCACAACTCTGGCACATGGTGCTCTATTATTCTTTCCACTGGTATTTTGTTTGGGCTAAAAGAGCAATACTGTACATTTTTAAATTCACTGATAAACTCCATGGAATTATTTATTTGACAAAAAGTTTTAATACAATAACTAAATAATTGCTGCTGTTATGTTTTCTTTGCAGTTTTGTTCAAATTCATACAGCATAGATCCATTATGAATTCTAAGAAAGTATATAAAATATTTGTCTGTTATGCCTGTCTGTATCTTTAGCCAATGTATAATCCCATGTATAATGTTTTAAATTTGTATATTCTTCATTTTCTTAAAGTATATGTAATGGAAAAAAATCAATGGAGATCTTGAGGTACTGACATTCAAACATGTTTACCATATGTGGGCTGAAAAAGGAAGTATATCAATACTAGGAAATGAAAATTTGTTCAGTTTTTTTCTTTCAAATATAGATATTTCCAAAGAGTGTTGTCATATCTATCATCCTATAGGAGGAATCAGATTGCTACTTAGCCTTATTCTTAGCATACATTTAGCAGAAATCATGTAACTATCGTCTCATTATTGCTGTATCACTAACTCATAATTAATCATGCGAATAAATATTCTTAGCTCAAACAGAATTTTAACTAGCTATAAGGTTCAATTTTTAATTATTGGATTTAATCTATTGTGTATGTGTGTATGTGAATGGGTATGCATGTTTCATGGCAACATGTAGGGGTCAGAGGACATCTTGTGGGAGCTGGTTTTCTCTTTGTGCTAAGTAGGTAGGTTCTAGGGATCGAATTCAAATCCTTAGACATCATAGCTAGTGTTTCTACTTACTGAACCATCGTGCCAGCCCACAGATTAAAAAAAATTCTTACATACAAAGAAATCATTTCTCTTAAAAGATATTATAAACCACTTGACATCCAGAATTATGAAATATTAATGATTCCCTGAAGTAATATATTCTGGGAAAGTTTGACTAATGAGTACACAGTCACTTTAGTAAGGAGTATTAGTGGGCAGGTGTCATTTTCCTTCTCTTAGCACTAGACTGAACTGCAGCTGAAAGTAAGGACTGGCAAGTACCTTTTCTAAGAAACAGGACACTCATATACTCTCATACTAGACTTAATCCAAAGCTGGAAAAAGTTCCATGCTTCAGTAAAAGTTTGGGATGAAAAAAAGAGATTGGGGGAATTCACCTCCAACGGTAGGCTAGTACATGTGCGGCATCCAGGAAGAAAGGAGATGTGGAAAAAGCAATGTCTGGTGGAAATGCCAGGGCAACATCCTGCTGAGGAGAGGCCTGCCCTCAGAGCATTCTCCTAAGGGAACCGATAGATGCTCTAGTGTCATTACATGAATTAAATAGCCTGAACAAAAGCTTGATTGTGCACTGAGAGGTCTTTCGTCCATCAACACAGCCTTCTGGTGCACAAGATGTTTTAAGCTGTGTGCAGTCCTAATTTCTATTTCTCAGACAAACACTCAGTCAAGAGCAGTTAAGTATCAAAAGAGGAAGCCGTCTTGCTCGTGTCTCATACAGGAACAAGAAGTTAGCAGCTATCCACAGGTCAAAGTATCTCTGTAGGATCCTTGGATCCAGGGAGGAGAATGTAAACCTGTGGGTGCCAAGACAATGATGGTTTCCTCACACAGAAGCCAAAAGCACGCCTCTCTTGGACAGATGTAGCTTTATTGTGTAGTGATACAGTCTATCTTGGCTAACGGATCAGTTCCACAGGTGACCTCGAAAGACAGCAGCCAAACTCAGGCCATATTCAGAAAGCAAATAAAACTGATGTTGTGTCTTTCCTATAATGAAAATTGAAATAATATGAATAGTTATAACTAAATGCAATTACAAATGAATGATACTTATCAAAAATTGAAAAGCCTGTATTATGAAGTTAAAAAAAATGTATTCCTGAATGAAACATAAAAGAAATCTAAAAGGTATAAACCAATTATGCCACTTTAAAGGCCAAAAAATAAATTTTGAAGGTCTTTAGAGCTATTCATATTATGTTATCTTTATGACTGATGAATTTTTATATAAACAATTATAAATGATGAAAAATGAAAACGAAAAGTAAGTATAAAGATGTTGAAAGGCTTTAACATAAGAAATAAAACTGGAAGAAACCATGAGATTATTTTGTGATCTTTGCTTACAAGCTTTGATAGGATTTGAAAAATATGAACCCTTTAAAAATTTGTAAGTTTTGTTTCATTAAAAAAGGAAACGTCTAGCCAAGCATGGTGGTGTACTTTTCTAGTCCCAGAACTCAGGAGGCAGAGGAAGGTCGATCTCTGTCAGCTGGATGGGCTGACACTCTGGGCTATATAGTGACAATCTGTCTCAAAAAAAATAAAATTAGAACCCTCTGCTCTTTGACAAACACGCAAGAAGATGAACACAAACAGAATAAAACAAAACACTACAGAGAAAATATTTACAAATCATTTCCCCAGTAATGAGCTTCTCCACAGATTACAAAAAGAGCTCAATAACACAGAGAGCATAATAGATAGCATAAGATTAAAATCTAAATACGCAGGGATGGCTCACCAGTTAAGAGGACTGGTTGTTCTTCCAGAGGACTCAGGTTTGATTCCCAGCATGTGGTGGTGCACAGCTCTCTCTAACTCCATTTCTGGGGAGTCTGACACTCCCTGCTGGCCTCAGTGTACATGAGACACAACCGTGGAGCACACACACACATGCAGGCAAGCACTCATACACATAAAATAAAAATAAATCTCTAAAAAGAAATAAATTTTCAAGTGTCCCATACATGCACAGAAAGAGCCTCAACATAATTAGTCATCAAGTGGTTAATTAAAAGTCCTTACTATGCCAATCTGATGAGATAGCGTACTACCTAGAGCTCACAGGCTGGTGGGATGCAAAGTGGTCTAGGCACTATGGAAAGTACATTTATAATTTATTATAAAGCTAAAAGCACATGTACCTTTTGACACACCTGGGTTTTTTTTGTTTGTTTGTTTGTTTTTGGTTTTTGAGACAAGATTTCTCTGTGTTGCTTTGGAGACTGTCCTGGAACTAGCTCTTGTAGACCAGGCTGGCCTCAAACTCAGAGATCCGCCTGCCCCTGCCTCCCAAGTGCTGGGATTAAAGGTGTGCGCCACCACCGCCCAGTGACATATCAGTCTTACTCCATGAGAAATGAAAGCAAGTTTGCTTAGTAAATTGAGCATTAGTTGGTGTGTGTGCCTGTTTGTTTGTTTTACTTTCTCAGGGACATCTTGGGAGCACCATGCACCCATTCTGCTCTGTAAAAAGGCCTGTCAGGAATTCACTTTGTGAGGGCCACCTACATACACATCCAAGTATGGGACTCCCATAAGTCAGTCTCAGAACAGCTCTCGTTTGGTCTTTACATGGGATGCACATGTCCATAGTAATTGAAACAAAAGAAGCATCTGTTTGTGGGAGTGCACAGACCTGTTTCAAGCTTGATTTCTTGAATCTGTTTGTGTACTTAAGTCTTTTAATTTGCAATCCAATGCTCAGCTAAGCATACAATGGAATCTCCTGATGTAACTAAAAACATTGTATAAAACGTTCTCTCAGTTCAATCTTAGCACATTATGACCAGATGTTTGCCTCACTGCTTAAAGAAAGTTCTAGACAGACGATGGAGTCTTTATCGTTTTTTCTTCCTTTTTCTGTGACATCTCTTCATTTTGCATTTTCAAGGGAACATGGAGATTTCTCAGTAGTAATGTATTAAATAAATCCCGATACAATGTGATTATTGTTTGACCCAGAGATCTGAGTTTGAATCCCACCTTCTCCACTTAGCATCTGGAAACCCAAATGTACTCCTTAGCCTTCGTGACCCTCGGCTTCTCAACTGACAAGATGAAGATAATAGCACCCATTTGTAAAACTGACCTGAGACTAAGACAAGGTATATCCACAGCAACCATCATGTTCTTGGGAAGCAAAAGATTTTGACAAAAAGTTTAGTATGGCTGTAGGAAAACATTTGATTCAATTCAGTGTCTATCAGGGTATTTTATAAACAAGTTGCTACGCATCCAGAAATAGAGAGGAACATATTCCGTTAAAAGAAACTAGGAAATGGAGTTAGCAATAGGAACTGGAAAAGTCTTTGAATGAAAAGAACAAGTTATTCAGACTCGTCCTGCAGGGGGCGCTCAGGATGGAGTTTCTGTAGGACAGAGGATGAAGGATGGATAAAGAATGGAGCTTTCAATAAACACTGCTGAGAAAATTGGTTTTCGTTATTGAAAAAAAATCAAAATTTTACATTTACTTAATAAACCAAAAAAATTCAGGCATAAAAACTGCTTAAATGAGAAAAGCAAAACATCAAGATTCTGGAAAACAATATGGAGAAAATAAATCATACCTCTGAGCAGGGAAAGAAAGAACTACTTCACATCTCAGAGCAGGGAAGAGTTATTTCACAAGACACACACAAATCATCAGCTAGAGGGGCTGAAATCATAAAATTGGGTGGGCTACACTTATAAGTTTCTTTGTGTTTTGTTTTCTGCCACTGTCACCCTGGTTGGCTCAAGTTTCTCTGTCTGCAACAGGCTGATCTCAGGCTCCTGCTCGCCTCTGCTTCCTGGGTGCTCACATTTAGTATGTTTTTAAACAAGTAAAGCCACAGATTAGAGACCATAACTGCAACACCAAATATACAAAAGCTTATAATGTAAAAAGGAGTCCAAAGAGGGCAGGATTAAAACAGCAGGTAGAGACAGCGGGTGGGGTGGGGAAGAAGGACAGGTACTTACTAGAGCGGAGAGGTAAAAGTTAGATCGGCTTTTTTATTCCTATTTTTATATGTACATATATATGCTTCTGTATGAATGTATTTTGTTTGTGTCTGTGTTTGTGTGTGTGTCATAGCTTTTGTGTGGATGTCAAAGACAGTTTGCAGGACTCTGTTCCCTCCTTCAACTATACGAATGCCCCAAATGGAATTTAGGTCATCAGTCTTGGTGGCAAGTACCCTTAACCTGCTGACCTATCTTGCCTGCCCTAGTCAGTATTTTGCATTGTTTTGTCTACAGATTATCAAACGGACAAGTATGTGGGAAACATGTTCAAACTCTTTGATAAATAAAATTAAACCCAAAATTTGGTAGCAAGAGATTTCTCCGAGATTTGAGAATACTGACATGCACAAAACAGTATCTTCAATAGGTCAAGCTGTATTCCTTACTTCCAAAAGTGACACACTGAAGTCCTAACTAGTGTCATTAAATATGATCGTATATGGAACAGAATCCTGACAGAAGTCATCAATCAAAGGTGAAGTTACTAGAATGGGCTCAAATCCAAGAGGAGCTTGAACTTAAAGATACCTGCAAAGAGAAGACATCCCTGAGGAGAAATTAAGACTGCTAATACCACAGGGTCAGATTGGTAGCATTCAGAACTTGAAGGTAAGAGAGTACTGTTGCAGAAGACAGCGAATTTGGGGTGCCTTGTTTCAGACTTTGTGCAGGGGTCCACCAGGCGATGCTCAGGTCCTGTGGGGTAGGAGGAGGAGGCCACTTGTTGGTTCCTGGCTGCCCTAGCTAGCTTAGTCCCAAAATAACCATATTAATTAAATCACTTCTTGGCTCATTAGCTCTAGCTTCTTATTGGCTAACTCTTATTCTAATTTAACCCATTTCTATTAATCTGTATATCGCCACATGGCAGTGGCTTACCAGCAAAGATTTGGCATGTCTGATCTGACAGCTCCATGGTGTCTCTCCCACCCCTGCCATCTTTCTCCCAGCATTCAGTTCTGTCTTCCCTGCCTACCTAAGTTCTGCCCTATCAACAGGCCAAGGCAGTTTCTCTATTCATTTATGATAATCACAGCACACAGAGGGGACTCCCACATGACTGTGGGGTGGGATACACACTGGAAAACAGCTTTAAAGCTCAGTTTTGCATTATCTGGTAAAGCTCTGTGTACAAGAACTAACAGTCCTCTTAGATGTCCAGCTGGCAGCCTGGATATGAAATAAAACTTGTCAAGGTAAAGTCATATTAATTAGTCCCCTCCTGTGTGCAATAGACTCAAATCAAATACTGCAATCAGGTATTTGAAGCATGTTTATCACAATTATATGAAGTTTGTGTATTTATGCATGCATGAGAGAGAAAGAAAAAACATAGGTAGATATGGGTGTACATGTGGACATTTTTGCACAAGTGTGTAGAAGTCAGAAGACAACTTTTGGTGCCATTTCTCAGGTGCCTTCTATAAGGCCTGGGTCTTTACCTCATAGGCCAAACTAACTGGCCAGAGAGCTTACAAAGATCTGCCTGTCTCTGCTTCCTGTCACTCTATGGCTGATTTGCAAGTGTGTACCACTGTGACTAGAGTCGTACCCGGGTTTGGATATCAGGATCAAGTTTTCAAGCTTGTGAAGCAAATGTATTACTGACTGAACATTTTTACACTGCATGTACATGTACGCACACGTGTATAAAAGCCAAATAAAACCTCCAGTGTCATCCTTGGGAATGCTGTTCTCCCTTGAGATGGTCACTCATCTACCTGGAACTCATCAGATAGGCAAGTCTGACTGAACAGTTAGCCTGGGCATCCTCTTGTCTTTTCCTCCCCGCACTGGCATTAGAGGCATGCTACCACATTTCTAAAGCATGGTTTCTGCAGGTCAAACTCAGTCCCCACATTGACTTCATTAACTGTGCCATATCTCCAGACCCTCCGAATTTCTAATAAACTTAAATAACATACAATGTGTTCTCATAACACCTAAAAATAGCATACACCATGTCATGCAGGTAAGAACATCCATAGCAGAACTGACATAATAGTTTAAACCTAGAAATAACACCACTACCTATTATCATAGAATGCATCAACCAGTTACGGAGTCTTCCTGGAATAAAAACTACACAGTCAGGAAAAGGAATGAGTACATAAAGTTGATGAATCTCAAAAATTATCACAAGAGCACACTAGGCACGGCATGGAATAATGCAAGTAGCCCAATGCATTTTCCTCTGTGCATGCTGCCTCGTCCTCTGTGCATGCTGCCTCAGTCTCTGTGCATGCTGCCTCAGTCTCTGCGCATGCTGCCTTGTCCCCTGTGCATGCTGCCTCAGTCTCTGTGGATGCTGCCTTGTCCCCTGTGCATGCTGCCTCAGTCTCTGCGCATGCTGCCTTGTCCCCTGTGCATGCTGCCTCAGTCTCTGCATATGCTGCCTCGTCCTCTGTGCATGCTGCCTCAGTCTCTGTGCATGCTGCCTCAGTCTCTGTGCATGCTGCCTTGTCCCCTGTGCATGCTGCCTCAGTCTCTGTGCATGCTGCCTCAGTCTCTGTGCATGCTGCCTTGTCCCCTGTGCATGCTGCCTCGTCCTCTGTGCATGCTGCCTCGTCCTCTGTGCATGCTGCCTCAGTCTCTGTGCATGCTGCCTCGTCCTCTGTGCATGCTGCCTCAGTCTCTGTGCATGCTGCCTTGTCCCCTGTGCATGCTGCCTCGTCCTCTGTGCATGCTGCCTCAGTCTCTGCGCATGCTGCCTCAGTCTCTGTGCATGCTGCCTCGTCCTCTGTGCATGCTGCCTCGTCCTCTGTGCATGCTGCCTCAGTCTCTGCGCATGCTGCCTTGTCCCCTGTGCATGCTGCCTCGTCCTCTGTGCATGCTGCCTCAGTCTCTGTGCATGCTGCCTCATGCACAGAGTTCATACGGGCTTTGCTCTTGTTGATTTAGGGCGCCTTGTTTTCTTAATGTTCTCAATGCCCTCTGGCTCTTACATTCTTTCTGTAAGGTTCTCTAAATCCTGGGGTTGTGTGGGGTTGAGAGAGCATCCCATTTAGGGCTGAGGGTTCCAGGTCCTCCTACTCTCTCTCTGGCTTTGGTCTCTGAATTTCTTGCCATCGATTGTAGCAGGAAATTTCTCTGCTCCTGGCTGGAAAAGGTGCTGATCTATGAGTAGAGCACATTGCCATTAGGGTTCATTTTATTGCTACTTTTGCTGTTGTTTTTTGTTTTGTTTTATTGTTTTTAGAACAGTAGTTTTTGGTTTGACCCTAGGTCTCTGGGCTATGTAGTCTCAAGTTCTTGGCCATTCAAGCAGTGTTGGATATGGGTACCATCTCATTGTACCTTTTACTCCTATAAGATTTTTGCCACCATTGCACCAGCATATCTTGCAGGCAGGACACCAATAAAGATCTAAAAATTCATGGCTGTGTTGGTGTTTACATTTCTCCTTTGGTAGCATGCAGAGTGACTTTCTGTACCCAAAACACTGGCATGTAAGGGTGAAGGCTCTCTGTAGACACTAGTTGGACTTCTCCATGTCCAATGAGCTGTGTAGGTCTTGTCTTCAGCAACAGGGCCTTGTCTTCAGTCTGTGGTGAGCAACCTATAGTCTTGGCAACGGCCTAGTTTGTTTGGGAATTCCCACAAGGCACTTTTGGGCAACAGCTCAATTAGATATAACCCAATCCCAGTACCCAAATCTTTATGTGATGACAAGAGATTTCCAGTCTCCCCATTATTTGGTGATTTCATTTTAATTGCCTTCATATATGTATATTTTTACGAAGATTCTACTGTATTTAGGTTTCCTTACTACCCATAAAATGGCCCTTAATTTTATATGTCTCTCATTGTATTCTCTCCCTTGTCCTCTTCCTTCTTCCACTATCCCCTTCCCCTCCTGATTTGATCCTTTGATTCCAGTGTCTCCAATCCATCTATAACTATCTATTCTGTTTTCTTTCCTACCAAGTCTATCTGTCCCACCTAATCCTTTACTGTATGCCTAATCTCTGTGGTTATATAAATTGTAGCCTGTTTATCATTGACTTAACTGCTAATACCATACCATATTTGTGTTTCTGGGTCTGGGATACAATACTTAAAAAGATTTTTTTCTAGTTTCATCAGTTTACCTGTATATTTCATGATTTCACTTTTAAAAGTTGAGGAATATTCCATTGTGTAAATGAACCACACTTTCTTTATTCATTCATCTGTTAAGGAAATCTAGATGGTTTCCAATTTCTGGCTATTATTACTACAGCAGCAATGAACATATTTGAGCTAATGTCTTTGTGGTAGGTTGAAGCATCCCTTGGGTATATGCTCAAGAGTGGTACAGTTGAATCTTGAAGCAGATCTATTCCAGTCTTACTGAGAAACCACCATATTGATTTCCATAATGGCTGTGCAAGATTGCACTCCCTCCAGCAATGATGAGTGCTACCCGTAGAAGATATCCTTGTCAGCATGAGCTGTCACTTGCTTTTGATCTTAGCCATTCTGACAAGAGCAAGATAAAATCTCAATGTAGTTTTTATTTGCACTTCCCTGGCATCTAAGGATATTGAACGTTTATTTAAATGTTTCTCAGCCATTTGAGTTTACTCTTTTGAAAATTCTCTCTGTATCCCAAGTTTTCTGAGTTCTTTATATTTTGGATATTAGCCCTCTGCCAGATAGTTTATTGCACATGTGTGAGTGTGTTGTCTCACAATAAAAAATAAGAACAAAGCTGTAGATTTAATCATTAATCTAAGGAATTCGTTAAGTTTAAGTAATTAACACCACTTTTCTTTCAAATGTATAAGATCAAAACATGGGAAATTAGTCAGCTATTGTCAGTAGTAATTAGATATTTATCTTCTTTTTTGTGTTGGAGTTCCTCAATTTAAAGGCCCATCACATAAGACCAGCACAAGAAGTCCTTACAACTGACCCTGCTGATCCGACACTGTTAACCAGAGTCCCATTTATAGAATGTACTCACTGACATTTTACTGTGGCTATGTTCTTCTCTCTCCACTGTCTGTACTCATTAATGGGATTTAAACAGAAAGTGAGAGTTACTGAGTCTATGAGAAGTCATATTTATAGTTCAGGAAGATAACAAGGAAGTGTCTACAAAGAAAATAATTATTATTTAATTAGGATGGATATAGCCGTAAAAGATGAAAATTCAAAATCTAGAAAATTCATGCACTTAGCTGCTTTGAAAGAGTTTTTAATTTCTCTTCCTTAATTTAATTTCTCATACACAATCAAAAGACTGAAAATTTTACACAATCAAAAGATTGATTGTCTAAATCAAAGATGGTGTGACTGAGTGTAGTTGGTGAGACAGATTTTTTTTAAAAATCAGAATGCAGAAACCTCAGTGGAACTCTGAAACACAGCTTGCTACAATGCAGAGAGGATCAGGAGGTGAGTGACGAGTCACCAGACAGGACAACCCCACTCTCTAGGCCCTCTATAGTGGGGCAAAACCCCAGGCCCATTTCCCACCTGCCTCAGCTTCTCTAGCCAGGCAGGAGAGATCTCTCCAGGTAGGCTGCCCCAATACCCACCCCATCTACTGGAACTTGCAAGCTGCAAGACCCATTCCACCCCAAACTCACTTATCCTCTTTGGAACACAGCTTGATATAATACAGGGAGGACCAAGAGGTGAGTAGCTACCAAGCCTGCAGGACACCCCACACTCTAGGCCCTCCATAGTGGGGCAAAATCCCAGCCTCTCCCCCACCTACCTCAGAACTAGCCAGCCAGCAGGAGAGTTTTCTGGAGGTGGGCTGCCCCAATATCCTGCCCATCCACCAGACCCCACAAGCTACAAGTTCCACTCCACCCCCAAACTCACCTATCTTCCTGCATCCTCAGTGGAACTCTGAAATACAGCCTGATACAATACAGAGAGGACCAAGAGTGTAGTGACCAATCACCTGGCAGAAAACCCCACTCTCTAGGCCCTCTGTAGTGGTACAAAACTCCAGGCCTCTCCCTCACCTACCTCCATTTCTCTAGCCAGTCAGCAGATGGGTTTCCTGCAGAGAAGACCAAGAGAGGAACTTCAAAGCACAAGCTATGACTGCAAAGAGCAGACCAAGAGAGCAAACCAGGAGAGCAGACCAAGAGAGCAGGCTAAGAGAGACCTCAATGGTTCCCTGAGACACAGACATTGACAGTACAAAGCAGACCAAGAACAGTTCCCAAATGCGCAGACAGCCACTGCAAGGATTGGACCAAGATGCAAAGACACTGGCAGCATATATTGAAGGAAGAGATGGGTAGGCATCAATGCAATAATTTGTCCAACAATCTAAAAAGCAACAAGATAACATCAGAACCCAGTGGTCACACAACAGGAAGAAATGGAGAAAAAGACAAACAAAAAATTGAAAGAAATGAATAAATTTCTCAAAGAAACCCAAGAAAAAAATCAAACAGGTGAATCAAACAGTTCAAGACTTGAAGACTAAAATAGAGGTAATAAAATAAACACAAACCAAGTGAATTCTGGATAGGGAAAATCTGGGTAAACATGCAGAAACTATAGAGGCAAGTAGAACCAACAGAATACGAGAGAATCTCAGGTGTTGAAGATACTATAGAGTAATGTGATTCATTGGTCAAAGAAAATATTATGTCTAACAAATTCTTAACATAAAACATCCAGGAAATCTCAGACACCACAAAAAGAGCAAACTTAAGAATAATAGGAATCGAAGAAGGAGAAGAGCTGCAGCTCAAAGGCACAGGAAATAAATTCAACAAAATCATAAAAGAAAACTTTCCCAACCATCAGAAGGATATCCCTTTGAAGGTACAAGAAGCTTACAGAACACTAAAAATACTGAACCAAAAAAAAGTATCCTCACCATAAAATAATCAAAATGCAAAACATACAGAATAAAGAAAGAATATGAAAAGCTGCGAAGGAAAAATATCAAGTAACATATAAAGGTAGACATATCAGAATTAGGCCTGACTTCTCAATGAAAACCATGAAAGCCAGAAGGTCCTGGGAAGATGTGTTGAAGACACTAAAAGACCACTGGTGGAAGATCAGGCTACTATACCCAGCAAAGCTTTCAATCACCATCGATGGAGAAAACAAGATATTCCATGACAAAACCAGATTTAAACAATACATATCTACAAACCCAGGCCTACAAAGAAAAACCCCAACCCAAGGAAGCTAACTGCACCCAAAAAATATAGGCAACAGAAAATTTCCCACAAGTAAAACCCAAAGAAGGGAAACACACAAACACTACCACCAAAAAAAATAGCAGAAATTAATAATCACTGGTTATTAATGTCTCTTAATATCAATGGACTCAATACACCTATAAAAATACACAGGCTAAGAGAATGGATACAAAAACAGGATCCAGTCTTGTGTTGTACACAAGAAACACACCTCAACTTCAAAGACAGACATTACCTCAGAGTTAAAGTTTGGTAAAAGTTTTTCCAATTAAATGCATCTAAGAAGTGCGTATAGCTATCCTAAGAGCTAACAAAATAGATTTCAAACTAAAATCAATCAGAAGCGATGGAGAAGGACACGGTATAATTTTAATAGGAACAATTCATCAAGATGAAGTCTCAATCCTGAACATTTACGACCCTAATACAAGAGCATCCACATATGTAAAACAAACATTACTAAAATTTAAATCACACATCAAAACCCACACATTAATAGTAGGAGACTTCAACACTCCACCTTCACCAATGGATAGGTCAACCAGACAGAAACTTAACAAAGAAATAAGAGAACTAACAGATGTCATGACTCAAAAGGACTTAGTAGACATTATAAAACATTCCACTCAAACACAAAAGAATATAGTTTCTTCTCAGCATCTCATGCAACCTTCTCTAAAATTGATCACAAACTCAGTAATAAAGCAAACCTCCACAGATACAAAAATTGGAGTAACCCTTTGTATCTTATCGGATCACCATGGTTTAAAGTTATAATTTAACAACACTACACTCAGAAAGCCTACAAACTCATGGAAATTGAACAGTGAACTATTTAACCACCCCTGGGTCAATGAAAAAATAAAGAAATAACTAAAGACTTCCTAGAATTCAATGAAAATAAAGGCACAACATACCCAAACCTATGGGACACTATGAAAGCAGTGCTAGGAGGGAAGTTCATAGCACTAAGTGCCTACATAAAGAAAGTGGAGAAAGCTCACACTAGTGACTTAACAGCACACCTGAAAGCTCTAAAGAAAAAAAAATGAGGGCTGAAATCAATAAAATAGAAACAAAGAAAATAATACAAAGAATCAATGAGACAAAGAGCTGGTTCTTTAAGAAAATCAACAAGATAGACAAACCCTTATCCAACTTAATCAAAATGCAGAGAGAGAAAATCCAAATAAACAAAATCAGAAATGAAAATGGGAACATAACAACAGACACTGAGGAAATCCAGAGGCTCATTAGATCATACTACAAAATCCTATACTCCACAAACTGGAAAATGTAAAAGAAATGGACAATTTTCTGGATAGATACCATATACCAAAATTAAATCAAGACCAGATAAGCAATTTAAGTAGACCTATAACTGCAAGGAAATAGAAGCTGTCATCAAAAGCCTCCAAACCCAAAAAAGCCCAGGGCAGGATAGCTTTAATGCAGAATTCTACCAGAAAGTCCAAGAAGAGTGAGTACCAATACTCCTCAAAATGTTCCACATAATAGAAACAGAAGAATCATTTCCAAACTCTTTTTATGAGGCCACAGTTACCCTGATACCAAAACCACACAAAGACTCAATCAAAAAAGAGAATTACAGACCAATTTCACCATGAACATAGATGCAAAAATACTGAATAAAATACTGGCAAACTGAATCTAAGAACACATCAAAAAAAATCATCCATCATGACCAAGTAGGCTTCATCCCAGAGATGCAGGGCTGGTTCAACATACAAAAATCAATCAATGTAATCCACCATATAAATAAACTGAAAGAAAATAAACATATGATCATCTCATTAGGTGCTGAAAAAGCATTCAACAAAATCCAACATCCCTTCGTGATAAAGGTCTTGGGGAGATCAAGGATACAAGGAACATATCTAAACATAATAAAAGCAATATACAGCAAGCCAACAGCCAACATCAAATTAAATGGAGAGAAACTCAAAGAAATTACACTAAAATCAGGAACAAGACAAGGCTGACCACTCTCTCCATATCTCTTAAACATAGTCTTTGAAATTCTGGCTATTAGCAAAAAGACAACAAAAGGAGATCAAGGGTATTAAAATTGGAAAGGAACAAGTCAAACTTTCGTTATTTGCAGATGATATGATAGTGTATATGTAAGTGATTCCAAAAACTCTACTAAAGAACTCCTACAGCTGATAAATACCTTCAGTAATGTGGCATGATACAAAATCAACTCAAATAATCAGAAGTCCTCCTATACTCAAATGATAAAGAAGCTGGGAAAAAAAATCAGAGAAACATCATCCTTCACAATAGCCACAAATAACATAAAATATCTTGAGGTAACACTAACCAAAGAAGTGAAAGACCTATTTGACAAGAACTTTAAGTCTTTGAAGAAGGAAATTGAAAAGGATACCAGAAAATGGAAAGATCTTCCATGCTCTTGGACAGGTAGAATCAACATAATAAAAATGTCAATCTTGCCAAAAAGCAATCTATAGATTGAATGCAATACACTCATCAAATCAAAATTCATCAAAATCCCAACATAATCCATCACAGACCTTGAAAGAACAATAATCAACTTCATATGGAAAAGCAAAGAACCCAGGATAACCAAAATAATACTGTACAATAAAGGAACTTCTAGAGACCTCACCACCCCTGACATCAAGCTGTATTACAGAGGTACAGTACTGAAAACAGCTTGGTATTGACATAAAAACAAAGAGTTTGACCAATGGAATAGAATGGAAGACCCAAATATTAATCCATACACCTATGAAGACCTAATTTTTATCAAAGAAGCTAAAATTATACAATGGAAAAAAGAAAGCATCTTCAACAAATGGTGGTGGCATAACTGGATGTCAACATGTAGAAGAATGAAAATAGATCCATATCTAACCCCATGCACAAAACTCCAAAAGTCCAAATGGATTAAAGATTTCAATATAAATCTGACCACACTGAACTTGATAGAAGAGAAAGTGGGAAGTAGCTTTCAATGCATAGGCACAGGAGACCACTTTCTAAATATAACACCAGTAGCACAGACACTGAGATCAGCAATTAAATTAAATGAGACCTCTTAAAACTAAAAAGCTTCTGTAAAGCAAAGCACACAGTCAATAAGGCAAAAAGGCAGCCCACTGAATGGGAAAAGATCTTCACCAACCCCACATCAGACAATGGACTGATCTCCAAAATATATAAAGAACTCAAAAAATTAGATATTGAAATTCCAAATAACCTAGTTAAAATGGGTATAGAACTAAACAGAGAATTCTCAACAGAAGAATCTCAAATGGCCAAAAGGCACTTAAGGAAATGTTGAACATCCTTAGCCATCAAAGAAATGCAAATCCAAACAATTCTGAGATACCATTTTATACCTGCCAGAATGGTCAGGATCAAAAACACCAATGAGAGCTTATGCTGGAAAGGATGTGCATTAAGAGAAACACTCATGGGAATGCTGGTGGAAATGCAAACTTGTACAGCCACTTTGGAAATCAGTACGGCAGTTTCTCAGAAAATTGGGAATCAACCAACCTCAGGATCTTGGGCATACACCCAAAAGATGCTCAATCATACTACCAAGACATTTGTTTGAATAAGTTTACAGCAGTATTATTTGTAATAGCCAGAACCTGGAAACAACCTAGATGCCCCTCAACCAAAGAAGGGATAAAGAAAATGTGGGGCGAGTGTGGCAGGTTAGAGGGGTTAGTGAGGCTCTGGGAATGAGAAGGCAGAGTCTGTCCCTGTGGGGAGCCTGCGCCACCCCTGCGCCACCCCTGCAGCCGGACTTCTTCATGGTCTCTGTCCTCCCCTGGGGCAAGAGAGGTCAAACAAGCTGTTTGGGTGGGAAGAGAGAATGGAAGGAGGAAGTTGACAGAGATGAGCAAAGCCCTTAGGGGCGGGGGCTGACCAGGAACCCAGCTTCCTGCTCAGTACCCAGGCATCCAGCCCCCAGCTCACCCCTCACCCCTTCCAGCCCCCATTCCCCTCAGGAACCCAGGGTTCCTGTCCTCCTTCCAAATTCCAGTCACCCCTCCCCCATCAGTATCTCTTCCCAAGACCAGGGATGGAGGCTGAAAGACCCCAGGAAGAAGAGGAAGGTGAGCAGGGTTCCCCAAAAGATGATCAGGGCTGGCCCCTGTGAACTCCACCACTGGGCCTTGGCGATCTGCTCCTCCCTCCCCTCCTCCTTCAGGGACCTGCCACACAGCCCTAGGCCCCCAGTCGGGCTCCCTGCTCTCCCTGCAGACAAAGCTCCCTCTCTATCTGGTGACTGAGGCCCAGTCCCGCTGCCAAGAGGATCAGAGGGCCACCTTCCACACTCCTCAGGTCCCCCCAAACCTAGCCCCAACCCCACCCCGAATTCTTGAGGACAAAGAACAGCTCTATAGCACCACCCTTAGTCACCAGTGCCAGCGGATGGAAGCCCAATGGTCAGAGCAGCCTCCCCACTCACCTCCGCCCTCCAGAGGACAGGAGCTCCTGAAGCTGCTACTGAGCATTCAGGGTGGAGGTCGAATGGAGGAGCAGAGATCCCGGCCCCCTCCACACACATGCTGAGACCTGAACTCCCAACCAGCCCTTTTCTCTAGGACTCAAAGCTGGGCCACCCGGCACACATGTCTTCAACCCTGTGTGGCAGGGGTACCAGAAACCAGAGACTGAAGACCCGGCAGTATTCACCACCCACTTCCCCAGGGAACTGGATTTGGGACAAGTACTCTAACCTTGAATATAAGCAAGGTAGCGTGGACATAGCTCCCTAAGACAGGTAAGAGTCTCTATCCTGAGCTGCCAAACTACTAAACAGGGTGTGAGGGCTGAGGCCTGCCCCTTTCTGCCTAGTAAGAAAAAAAGAAAAAGATTAAGACAATTGTGTGCCACTAGCACCCCAAGTCCGAAGGCAGAGGGGCCCAGAGGCCTTAGGGAACCTTAGCCCCGCCCACCCCACCCCCCTGCTGCTGAGTCTGTCTGATGTTTTGGTTGTATGAATAAATATAATTCCCCTCTGGAAAATGTGGGGCATTTACACATTAGAGTACTACTTGGCAGTAAAAAAAAAAAAAAAAAAAAAAAAAAAAAAAAAACAATGACATCGTGAAATTTGCATCCAAATGGATTAAACAAGAAAATACCATCCTGAGTGAGGTATCCCAAACCCAAAAGGATGAATATGGTATGTACTCACTCATAAGTGGATACTAGCTATAAACAAAGGATATTGAGCCTGTAGTCCATGCCTAGAGAAACTAAGTAACAAGGTAAACCCTAAGAAAAACATATATAGATCCACCTGAAAAGTCAAAATAGACAAGATCGCCTGACAAAATTGGAAGCATGGGGGTGGGTGGAAAAGGGAGGGTGGAAGAGAAAGAGAAGGGGAGAAGAATAGAGGTGAGAAGAACTTGAGGGGACACGGTAGTCGAGATGGAGGAAAGACAGAGACGAGAGCAAGGAAAAAGATATCTTGATTGAGGGAGCCATTATGGGGCTTGCAAGACACCTGGCTCTAGAGAGATTCCCCGGGAATCCAAGAAGATGACCCCAGATAAGACCCTAAGCAATAGAGGAAAGGGTACCTGAACTGGCCTTGCTCTGTAGTCAGATTGATGAATATCTTAAATATCACCATGGAACTTTCATCTAGCAACTGATGGAAACAGAGACAGAGACCTGCCTTGGAGCACTGGACTGAGCTCCCAAAGTTCAGCTGAAGAGTGGGAGGAGTGAACATAGATGCAAAAATACTGACTAAAATACTGGCAAACTGAATCCAAGAACACCTCAAAAAAATCTGAGCAAAGAGGTCAAAACCTTGATGGGGACATCCACTGAAAAAGTTTACCTGAGCTCACCAACTCCAGCCAGACTGGGAAGGAAAAAGCATCTGTCCAAACTAGTCTCTCTGAATGTGGGTGACAGTTGCATGGCTGGGGCAGACTGAGGGGCCACTAGCAGTGACACCAGGATTTATCCCTACTGCTTGCCCTGGCTTGTGGGGCGCCTATTCTCTTTGGAGGGATACCTTGCTCAGTCTAGATATCGTAGGGAGGGCCTTGGACCTTCCCCAAAGCAATGTCCCTTACCCACTCTGTGAAGTGGGTGGGAGTGGGATGAGGGGATAAGTGGAAGGAATGGGAGGAGGGGAGGGAATGGGAACTTGGATTGGTATGTATAATGAAAAAAGATAGTTGGTTTTCATTTAAAAAAACAAATAAAATAAAAAATTAGGATGCCAACACAAAGCCTACAGAAGGCTCAAGGAAAAAGAACATTACATCAAAATATTAGTAAGTCCATCTTAATTTATGGTTATAATTATGTTCTAACTTAATATGTTGATTTTTAAACAATCCTTTCTCATAATTTTTTGTTCCAAACAATGCCTTTCAGTTTTCCAGTTATCAATCAATAATAATAGTTAGAAGGCATCTGTTTAACTGTTATCTACTGTGTTGTTAGAAAGTACTTGACTCTTGTTTAACAGGCCACATTGGAGGAAAGAGGCAAAGTCTAGACAGAAAAAAAAATCAAAACTATTGAACACCTCTACTGTCTCTGTTCTTTCCTCCCAAATTCTCTCTTCAAGTTACTTTATCAGAAAGGTATATTTATGCCACTGAACACTTGATCAAAGTTATTACTGACTTTCATACTACAAATTCATTTTTATTCATTCCTGTTTTGATTGTGGTCCCAGAATTGATATTCTGTCTAGTCTACTTTGACTCCTGCCTCCACAATCCATTTCATAGTCATCTTTAAATTAAAAATTCCATCACCAGATCTTACTGACTCTTCTACTCTGAGATATATGGAAATATAAGAAACATTTGCAATTTAAATGTCCAAAGTGCTACTCAACTCCAGTTCCCCTATTCTCCAGCATGCTTTAACTCAGCAGATGGTAATCACATCTGCTTTGGGGTAGTCTTGATCTTTTTTTCCCTTCAGCTAATATCTGTGCAACAAGCTTCCAGTGGTCCTGTATATATCTGGAATCCACACACAGAAAACTGTGGTTTGCATTTCCATCAGCAGTGCTATGCTCTTCACAACAGATCCCCTCAGTGGTCCCCAGTGTCCATCCTTATCTCCTACTCAGAAATCTGTTTTTCTCAAAATAGAAAGTGAGACTGCAATCTTGCCTTGATAAAAGGTAGATAATCTCTAATCACTTTGTATAAAAATCCTTTCACGAGGTTTCTGAGGAGAAAAACCAAATAGACAGCTGACAGCTTGGTTAGATGTTGCTCCCTTCTCGCCATTTTCTACTATGTTCCAGAGACCCTGCTTTCTTTCCTTGTTGTTCCTGGAATACAGCAGGCCTCTGCCTGGACGGACACTCTTTCTTCTATAGCATCCGTAGAGTAGGGCCTGGAGACAATCTGCTAAAACTTTGGCTGGCTTGACGTTCAGCAGGTATTACAAAAGTAATCCCAGATCCTTCTCCCAGTAAAACAACCATACCAATTAGCAGCTCAAAAAGAACCCCAAGGATTCGGTTATCTACAGATATGTCTAGCTTCCCTACACATTTTGGTGCAAAGATGTGTTATACGTTTTACCCAAACGTTGTTTTCAAAAGTGATTCAACAAGCAATCTTGTAAGATAGACTGCCCCTCCTGCCCCTCTTCTGAGCAGAGGACCTGTCAAGATTCTTGCTCATTGCAACAGGTATAGGTCCACTAAACTCAGAACATTTCCATCATAAACCTCTCTGAAGGAATGGGTACCTTTGTGTGTCTCCTTGAGGAAATCAGGACATGGAATCAATCCCCAAACAGAAAACATATTGACTGCTGCCAGCGCTATAACAGAAACCTGTTTACCTGAGATCAAGAAGTAAATTAGTGTCTTTCCACAGCATCTATGAAACTAAGACAGGTTATCTTGCAGGTATTCAACTGGAAACCCGAAGCCATTCATCATGATTGACACCACTAACATTGTAGACTTTACCTATCTTCGTTTACGATTTTTGGGATCCAGAAAATTATGATTTTCTTTAACCAAACAAAACCAAATTAACAAAGTTAAAGTCTTGGACACTTCTAGACATCAAGAAAGGGGTGCATAAAAGGAAAACAACATTATCCATGATTGAATTACATGATGACCTATATTTGAAAAAACATCACGGTCACAGAAGGCCAACTTTCATAACTGTCGGAATGACTTGGCTCTCAACATATCCATCACCTTCTGTCACAGTAATTTGTATGTCAGGAGGGGAAAATGTTCTGGGAAGGATTTGTACCAAACAATTAAGGACTCATTGTCACATTCTTAACACTAAACAAAAACTAAGACACCCTGTCAGAAAACAAGTTTTGCTCTGGGGATTTTACTTCTCATCTTTATGTTGTTTATTCCTTGCCCAGATAAGAAGGGAAACATCATTTAATTCTCCACAAAAAAATTCTAAAGGAAATGAAGTTCTACCTCTATTAAATTGCAGTTTTATAAAATCTGTATCTTATGAATTCAGTAACTGTCTCAGACTCTGTGTATCCTGCTCAGAACTTCTGCATTGCTCTTTTCTGCTGGTGTAGAGAAGACTTTTATCCCAGGGTCTGGGGAGGGCTAAGAATAACGGATGTGAACATGAAAAGCAATGATGAACCTCACTGGACTTTGTTCAGAGTGGCTTTCTGTTTGAATGGCAAACGTAAAGTGAAAATATCAGAACCAAGGAGTCATTTGTGGTATTTTAAATCAGATACTGGAAAGTGGTTTACTCTGCTCATGTGAACAGAGAAGCTCCCTTTACATCTGGGTTTGCAGAAATTTCAGAAGCGAATTCTAATGGGAAGTCAAACAAGGATCATGGGATAAAACGCAGCCAAAGGAAAAAGTGTCTTTCCCTTTCTGGTGCCTGAGTTGGGAGGATGGGCCTGAGCTGCTCTGGCCCATCCAGCCTGCAGCTTATACCCTGCATTCTGACCCTAAAACATTTGCTTCAAATGTTGGTTTTGTTTCTTTTGCAATCGACATTGTCATCTTTCTCCTGAGTCTCTGTCATCACCAATATTTCAATTCAAGCTAAATGAGCAAAAACACACAGATGCCACCACTGGCTGGATACAAATAACTGCCCACTAAATCCTATTGTCTTGGCCACCCATCATATCAGGCCCTTTTAGCATCAATGTTAGCCTAAAACAGTAATACTATCTTATGCTTGGACCTTTAGCCTCCAGGAAAATACTTTAGGATCTACCTAGACTATGCCCCTAAGAATTTCCAGTGGCTATCAGAAAATTAAGCCCCTCAACATTTCACCATGGGTGGGTGAGAAGCCTTAGGAACTATTAACAATTAATGACTGCTGGGGTAGGGTGTAGTCACTGGTAAGTTGCCCGTGTTCTAGTAAATAATCTCCTGTCCATGCTTAGACAAAAATTTCCAATTAAACCTGGAAGCAACACTCAAAATTAACAAACAGGAGATGAGCTTGTTGAAAAGAAGAGCTCTAGTGGGAGGGGCGAGAGAAAAGAATGTGGGGTTAAATGGTTAAAATTATTATATAGATATTTAAAACCATGAGACAATAAAAAAGAATTTAAAGAGGTTTCCAAGGTATTTTTGCCTCAGTCAGTTTACCTACAGACACCTCAGTGGACACTATGTCTAAAAGGCCTTGTGGTCACCCCTTTTGGATCCACAGTTAGCATCAGAGTCAAACACATAGGAGTCACTCACTCCTCAAGCACGCACGTGACACTCAGCACGCCACAGTCGGCAGACAGTGAAGGGAGTTCTTGTTAAGTGTCTGTCTTGTACCCAACACTGTTGCAAGTGTTTATAACTTATAGGTAAAATGTTGAAAGAGTATATATGTGCACTCTCCGTGGAATGAAGGATTGGAAATGCTGATGTCTGCACTGAGTTTAGAGGGAGGTGAAGTCTTAACTACAGGTAACCAATGAGACTGATTCTAGAAATAAGCAGAAGTCAGCATCCCCGGCAGCCGGACCAGAGTGTGCAGTGCAATGGGTATGTGAGATAGTGTGCTGTGTATCCTGTGTGGTTTCACCAGGAAGAGCTGAAAGATGAAACTGCCTCCTCTACTTCTGCCTTTTCGTTAGGTGGGAAGTTGCATTGAGGTGGAATCAGCATTTTAAAGCTCTGTGTTTGCTTACTCTCATTTACAAAGTCTCTGTTTGTGTTGATGCTGTTCTTGTTGATTAACTGGGCACTTTTGGTTGTTCCAAAGTTGAGCAACAGTGAAACCGAGCCCCTTTCGGGAGAAACAACAGCCTGATTTTACTTCCCTCTTTAATATTTCCCAGACCTGCGGGACTCGGGGTAAGACTCTTGAGGACTGGCAATATGGTGGGTGGATTTCTCTGAAATAGTGAAGTTCACTGATGGCCTCTGCAGTCCCCCTCCCCAGCCCAGAACCAAGCAATAGGAGGAGGCAAATCAGAATCCTCAGATGAAGAATGGGGGTACGCAGAGCCACGCAATGAGTGGAGGGGAAAAAAATCCTCACATGAAGAAGAGGGAAGGAAACCAAAGAACAGCATGAAACTAAAGAACAATGGAATGTAGTGAAAAATAGCCTCTGAACTCCTGGCTGAAATGGATAGCCACTGGCCTAAAGAACTCACCTACCCCACACACCCATCAGCCCTCTACTCTACCCTAGTCTGTCCTCCTGCCAAGCGCCTATGCATCACCCTTTTGACTCCTTTCCTTTCTACCTTTCCTAAGCTTGCCTTCTTCTCTGTTTCAAAGTCAGGAAACAGCCGTCATGGCCCCACTCCACAGCCTGGGTTCTCTCCAGGTTGGATTATAACAGTGTTCACGGCCAGGTCTTATGTCTATGCAGGGCCACAGGAACATAGGTAACAACAGAGCAACTGCAGATTTTAGAGTTCGTTCCCTGACATGTGACTTATGTACTAACTCCCTTTTGGTGAAATAAGCCTTTCTCCCCTATTCTTCAAAGGCAGGATGCTTTAGGCTTGGGGTCAGCTGGTCATGGACCATATGGGAGGCTCTGTATTATTTCTTCCATCCCAAAATACCTTCCTTTTCAACTCCATGACATGGCATCCTACTCTTTCAACAAGCACTGACCCTCTCTGCCACTCCATATCTTTGAAAGGCTTCCTCTTTGCTCCCCAAACTTCCCTTTCCTGTCTGGGAAGGGTCCTGTGGGCTGTGTGTTTGCTCATGGTCTGAGCTTGGAGAGTAGTTAAGTTGATATTTTCTGTTCACAGTCATCAGTGTGAGTCATGGGCTTTTCCCTAATTTAGAATGAATACCCCTGAGCTCGTGGTACAGCCTAATGACACAAACTTACAGATAAACACATTACATCTCTCTGGGAGAAGTTAACATGGGAACATTGTGGAATCAGATGCAAACTTTTAATATAAAACAAACATCAAGGAATATTTGTGCTTACAGGAGGCCTGTACCAGATTTGTATGAGAGTAAGTCATTTTTATTCTGCAGTGGGGGGATATAAAGCATTAAGAATTTTATATAAATAAATTTATTTGTAAATCTTCAACACACTCTACCTCAGTGAGTCCTCTGGAATGGTTTCCCATGAAGTTATGAGTGTATACTTTTAGCTTTAATAATTATAACCTGCTGGGGACACAGCTTGGATGTTTTTCCAGGGAACTCAGAGAATTTCTTGGCCATATAACCAGGATTTTATCTAAGTGATGCTTTAAGATTTACTTCTCCATAAACTTACAATTATCTACATTTAATTCAATATTTCTTTTTTTTACAGTTCATTTTTAAAATGAGGGTTCTCTGTCTTGTGAAAAATGAACAGTTGTTTGCCCAGCACCAGAAATAAAATGAAGCCTGTAGAACATGGGGAATGATGTGACTGCTTTTCTTCAATCCTGTAGAACATGGGGAATGATGTGACTGCTTTTCTTCAATCCTGTAGAACATTGGGAATGGTGTGACTTAGCTTTTCTTCGAATTGATGAAATCACAGATTTCATTACATTAGCCTTAGAGAGAACAGAACTTTTTCAGCCTTGAATTATAGTCTCATGGAAACTGACCTATTGCTCATTCTAGGTCTTTAAAAATTATAGGCTAGAAGTTATATCTGGTCTGTGTCCTTTTGGATCATTCTGATATGGCAATCAGAATATCCCCATATGAAATCGTATTAGGAACACAAGGCTCTAGAGCTCCACAGCAATGATTGATATGGAGACTGCCATTGTCATGACGGGCAGCTTCACAGTCAGTATGTCTCCTACCCTTTCTACCTGTATTTCAGAATTCTTTATGTATTTTTTATTATTGACTAATGAATTTGAGTTGGCAAGACTGATTTTCTGAATCATCCACCCCTTCATCAGGCATATTTTGCATCTCATATTGTTCTAAAACTCACAAGCATAGTACCAAGCCCCAGAGTCTGCCCTCAGTATCCAAATGTTTCAAACATAGAGTCCTTGTGCTGCAGCATCAAAGAATTCCCAATCAGTCTCTCCAGACCATGACGGGAGCTCAAGGGGAAGCAATGTGGAATTCAGATAAAGCAGAAGAAAGAATTCTCTGAGGGGCACGCTGATAGAAACAAGGCAAGCATAGACCGTTCCAGGGAAGAGAAGAGCAGCAACAGCGAGCTGCAGCAACAGGCACAGCTCTCATTCACTGGTAAAACACAAAGACTGGAAAAAATGAAGAGAGTTGATACTGGAGACTAAGACAGCAGTCAGGCAGCAGGAGCCGGTAGACTGTGCTTGTTCCCCTTGGAGCATCTCATTGATTTGGTTGCTGCCCATGAGTCAATTCACAGAAAGGAAAGTTCTATTCTATTATGTCTCAATGCATGAACATTTTAACTTAATGAATTAGATTTTTAAACCTCTCTAAATGCATTGTGTACATTCCCCCCACTTTGATGCATCATGCTTGCAATAATGATCAAGTCTGTTTTGATGACTACAGGGTACCCTTATGTCAATGATACCTAACTGTCAACAAAACATCAATATTTTAAGTGGGTTTGGTGGTTATGGGACATTTGCTTCTACAGTATAACCTTCTGAGTAGCTCATCTTTTGAATAAACCTGCTAAATGAATTGATAGCAATGAAAATTACGAAGTCCTAATGGCTGTTTCTTCTCATTTGTTGTTCCTGGTATACCATAGGCTTAAGGCACAAAACAAAATTCATGAGGATCGAGAAACCAGTCTTTGGCTTAGGTAGGGTGGGCACTTATTAATTCTATGCATGATCTCCTTGAAAGTCTTTCCTTCATACAAAATTCATGCATGTAACACTTTCATGTTAAATTTCCATGCAAAGTACATTTAAGAAAAGTAAATCTTGTTTTTAAGCCTTGTATACTATATGTGATCTGGTCAAAATCTAAAGGGAGAAAAGGGTTTTGCCATGAATAGACATGGTATGACCTAGGAAATATATACTCTCTCTTTTAATACAAGAAGACTGCCACTTTCAGAGAGTTCTAAGGTTAAATTTAAAAACCTTAAAATTTATAATAATGATAATAATGTTAAATGGGAAATACTAAAGTACAAGTAAGAATGTCATTGTTTAAAACATATATAATGCATGAATGGAAAGATATGAAAGTATATGTATGCATATTGTATTATGTACATATACATATGTGAATATGTGTATTTAATGTATACAAGCATATAAATATATAAAAACTTATTTGAAAATTATTTTTTAAAATGTATGCAATTCTTATTAGTACATTGCTGGGAGACACCCGAAAGGTCAGAGGTGTGTTGTACGGAGTGGAGGTGATTGTCTGGATGAACAAGGAGATCTCAAGGGAAAAGAGTGTCCTGAGAAGCTAAGGTCTCATGCTACTTTCATCTTGACAGTTTCTAGTGTTTGTGTGTCTTCTTCTTCCAATTCTTCTGGGAAAAAAATGATAAAAGAAAGAGAAAGAGATATAAAAATAAAAATTCCAACTAAAGAGAGAAATACACACAGGGCGGAGGGACCTACAGGAAGTCACCCAGTTGAACGGGACTTGTAAGGAGCTGAATGAGAAGTATGTGCTTCGTGTTCAGTTGGGGAAGTTCCATCCTTCTAGAGGGCTATGACCTCATCCTAGATCCCAGAACTTTCCCAGGGCAAATTCCTTTGCAAACCATGCTGTCATCTTTCTCTCTTTTCTCTTTATTTTTCTATTGGTTGCGACACATGAAAATTCCTGTTTCTATAAAACTTCCAATTTTAGAATACCATTATAAATTAAAACATGAAAAGCAAATGACCTTTGTCTTTGTTTCTGACCCCTTCGATCTGAGTTTAGAAGGTAACATAAAATTCACCTTACTTGCCCAAGAGCATGGAGAGAGCATTGCGGATATGTACCCTAGCATCTAACTAATTAGGTTTGGATCTCTGCTGATTGAATACATGACTTTTTAAGGATTGATTCCCAAGTTTAGACTTTATTTTTCTTATTTATAACAATAAGCCTACATCATAGGGTTGCTATGGGATATTAAAGAGATTGTATGTACAAAATGCTTAAACTATTGCCTGGGACACAGTGTGTCCTTTAGTCATGTTTCCTCTGCCAAGATCTCAAGAAACTAATCAACATGCTGGCCCTTTATAACACAATATAAATTGATGGAGATTAAATAAAGCTAAAAATTGAGTTTCTCAGTTTTACTGTCATATTTCAAGTCTTCCATACCACAGAGGACTGCCACATTGGGCAGAGCAGATACAGAACTTCTCCACTATTTCAGAGGGCACTAGTACATGTTGTATTAGCAATGATGGAACAGAAAAGACTCTCAAGACAGGAGAGAGGACAAGGCTGTGATGGGACAATCAACTGTTCCAAAGCTGTACGTAATTCACTCTGGTACAGGTGATGCATAAATCACTTGGAGTTTCTGATTTGGGAGATCTAGGCAGGACCTGGTTATCAGGGTTTCCAGTAAGTTTCTAAAGGATGATCAAAGAATGCCATTAAGAAGCCACACTCTGGAAGACCATCTTTATAGAATGCAGGCTCATGTGTGGTGTGTGCCGTCTGTGAAGTAGGTACAATATCCACATTTCTTACTAAAAGTTCTTTCCTAATATTTTTCCATCATAATGTCACCCTGGTTCTTCTTCCCCATCTCACCTTTCACAATCTCGCTGCTGTCACATTTATGCTGTCTTCCTCTTTATGCTTTTATTGCTATCTTCCCTATCCCTAACATTAGTCTGATGTACAAAGGTCTCTCAAACAGTAATGTCTCCGTTCAAACTAAGACTCCTTTAACCCAGGAAGCAAAAGTTTCTCATCCATCTTTTCAAAAGGTGTATATCCAACAATCATTAAACAGTGAAATAAACTATTACTTATCAAATACATTGGGTTTTGACCAAAGCAGTCTTAACAGTGGAGGCACCCTGCCTGAGGTCAGCTTAGCTTGTTCCTTGGAATTTTTAGTAAGTTTCTTAATTCCCACACACATCAGATCTTCATCTCAAAGTGCAGGTGATGAGAAGTGCTGGGAGCATTGAGTAAGTTCATGTGTGTACAGTGCTAGAACTCTACCTTGTATCTAAGAAATGCTGTGTTAGCTATTGCTATTTCTGTTGTCATTGTTAATTATAGTAAAATCATGTCAAAATAATTGGTTAACAGCACTTATTGCTCTTGCAGAGGACCTGAGTTCAATTCCCAGCACCCACATGGTAGCCCCCAACAATCTCTAAGTCCAGTTCTATGGGATCTGACATCATGTTCTGGCCTCCACAAGCACTAGGAATGCTGTGGTATACTGTCATAGATGCAAGTACAACATTAATATGCATAAAATAAAATAAATAAATATAATTTAAAAAATAACTCTAATTTTTACATCTTAGGTAGACCTTTTGGTGAAACTTTAAAGAAAACTGTGTGATATGATAAACTCTGTAAAAAACAGTAAGATGAACTGAAGAAGAGCTTTAGACCATTCTGAGTTTCCCTTTCCTCTTTACACTTGGAAATGATATTGTCACTTACCACGTGCTTACAACTGGATTTCCTGTGAGTTTCAAACAAGCTAAAGTAAATAAAGCAAAGAACCAACAATATTTTCAGGTTAGAAAGTACAAAGTGCAAGCCCCTTAAATTTGGTAAAGACTCTAAAAGACAGTGTTCCCTATGACCTTTCCTGACTTCTTATACCTCTAGCACACTGGGGATCATATTTCATTAGTTCAAGATATATAGCTCTCCTATTTCTTTTAAATGCATTTTAATTAGAATAGAATTGTATCATTTCCCCCTTCCCTTTCCTCCACGCAGCCCTCTCCAGGTGCTCTCCCCGTGTCCCACGTGCCGCAGCTCTCTAGCTGTGTCCCACGTGCCGCAGCTCTCTAGCTGTGTCCCACGTGCCGCAGCTCTCTAGCTGTGTCCCACGTGCCGCAGCTCTCTAGCTGTTGGCTTCCTTTGCCTTCCACCGTCACTGTCACACACACAAATGCACCACAGATGCGTCCAGACTGCTGGAAAAGACAAGATCTCCTGAGAAAATTGAGAGCATGGGGGTCACCGGAGAGGGCAGAGTTGGAGGGAGGGTGTGGAAAAAAATATAGAACCCAATAAAAAAATTTTTAAAAAGATCAGCTAACAATTTCAAAAGGAAGATGAATGAGATGGGATCAGAGGGTTGAGAATGGTGGGAAGGGCAGAAAATATGTTCAAAATGCATAGTACAAAATTCTCAAAGAATAAAAAGTATTTTTATAGAGGGGGATGTTTTTTTCACGGAGCACTTCCTTGTTCGCTTCTTTGATTTTAAGGTTGGTTTTGAACTTTCCAGATGTGAGTGCTGGGAATTAGGACTGCCTCTGCAGTGCTCTCTTTGCTGGCGTGATAACATGAAGTAAGCCTGTCTGTTGGTTCGTAAGGGGCTAAGGTCAGAGAAAGCAATTCAAATGCTTGTCTGCCCATAAGAAGACTAAGACTGTACTATGGGTAGATGGCACAAGGTCTAGCAGAAGTTGTGGTCCCTGATACCCCTTTGTCGAATAGGTACTAACCATTCTAGAGTACTGAAAATCAAAGATTTTCAAGATTCACAGGCCATCCAGATTCAATGTTGTTTCCTGAGACCTGTACGTTGACACACCCTATACAAATTTCTACAAAATTGTTTCTTTTTATATCAGAAACAGGACCAAGAGATGGAATTTTAAAAACATTTTCAAGAATAAAACTAAACTGCCTTTATATTGGAGTCTTCAAATTTGGAATTAATGTCTCAGAACTGAAAAGAAAAAGCACTGTGCAGGCTGCTAAATGAGGGAAGTGAGTCGTGTTCAGTGGCAACACCTGCGGGTCACCGTGACCAGCATGTCAAGATGTACATGAATGTGCAATCAGCGCCACTCACATGTGGGTGGTCACAACAGCTCTCTAAGTGGACTTAAGACCCCCTCAGCAGGAGGGAAGTCACTCCTGGGACTAGAAACCTTGCCAGTTTCCCAGAGTAAGTGTGGTCATAGACCTTAGGAAGAATCACTGTTTTGCTAGGTCAGCATGATTCCTTATTGCATTCTAAACCTTATCTTTATACCCGCAGAAAAATGTAGCTATCATCCCTCATCAAATAAGTATCTCTTTACATCAAATGGAGATCATTACAGAAAACCACAGCTGGACATAATCGAAGACCAATAGAACATGGGGTCAGAATGCTGCTTAATGAACCTGGCCCAGCCCCAATGTCTACATCACAGCCTTTGCATCTATGTGTGTGGATCAGGGAACACCAGGAAAAAGAGGGCAGAAAGATTATGAGAGTCATAATATCAAGAGTTTTGCTGTGAAACTGTCTCTCCGAGAAACAGCTACATAGACAAAACCAGAACAGTGGCAATATCAGTGGATTCCTAATGTGGAGGGGGCTCTGCTGCGTCTCACTGGTCTGGGGGGGGGGCTCCACTGTGTCTCACTGACTGAGGGGAGCTCCACTGCATCTCACTGACTGGAGGGTGCTCCACTGTGTCTCACGGGTCTGGGGGGAGTTCTACTGTGTCTCACTGGACTGGGGTGTTCCACTGTGTCTCACTAGACTGGGGGGGGGCTTCACTGCATCTCACTGGACTGGGGTGTTCCACTGTGTCTCACTAGACTGTGGGGGAGGCTTCACTGCATCTCACTGGACTGGAGTGAGTTCCACTGCCTCGCACTGGACTGGGGGAAGTTACACAGCATCTCACTGGACTGAAAACTACAGGTGACTGATGCCCGCTGGGAGAGCTGGCTTCCCACAGAGATGGACCCTTTGTCTCTCCTACTTTAACAGCGCCAAAATGACACACGTCTTATATTGTGAGCCTTCTTGCTGTAGCTCAGTCAGCTGTCAACCATTGCCATGACGTAGTTTTAATCAGTAGTGCACGTGCGGACATTAAAGGCAACAGCCTCCAAAGGTTCAGTGTGGGTGGCAGTAGTTCAAAAATAAATCCTAGAAACAGCGTGAAATAGTCTTTTCAAACATAAAAAACAAATAAATGTGTATTTGTGTGTGTACCAGGGACTGTAGGGAGTCCATAAGGAACAGTGGCGAATCAGGTTCGTTTAAGAAGCATTCTGGAAACATATAATTATGAACTCAGTCTAATTGTATAGCATGAATCAATTTCATTATTTGAATTCTTTTTAAAAAACTATTCTAGGGGCTGGTAGAGGTGTCTCTGTGCTTAAGAGTACTTGCTACTCTTGTAGAGGACACAGATTAGGTTCCCAGTGCATCAGGTGACTCCCAACAGCCTGCAACTCCAGTCCAGGCCTAGTCTACACCCTCTCACGTTCTCCATGGGTGTCTACACACATAAAGAATAATAATAAAAAATAAATAAGTCTTAAAACTGCTTCTACACCAATGTTCTGTTCACCATTTAGAGCAGACATGTGTAGAAAACAAGAGTATTAAAAATTCTTAGTTAAAATGGGATTTAAGGGAGTCACTTCCTGAATGTGGCATGTTCATGATCACATAAAAAATTATTTTACATATGTGCTCTTTTATGTGTTCCTAAGTTATACTTAAGCCACATCTATATAAATTTAGATATAAAAGCTATTTCAACAGATATAAAATAAAATCTAAAACAAAACTGTTTCTTGAAAATGTGTACTTACTATTACCACTACAAATTTCAGCTGCTGAGAGTTACTGAGATGTGGGGTCCTGGTTCTCAAAGACAGTGAGTGCCTGAGGAATCTAAAGAACTGAAATAAATTAATGACATTGTCATTTTGGAGTAGTGAGCAGCCCTGGGTGTGACGACAGATCCTGGAGAAGACACTTGCTCAGCACTGTAAAAGAGCAGGGAATTTCCACCCAGCCCACAGATAGGGCAAAAATCTGTTTTAAGAATGCTAATATTTCAATAACTGGGGTGAGTATTATTTGTAGCAGTTTAACTACCCTTAGAATTCACCTCATTTCCAATTCTTATTGTAATTGTGGTAATTTGGGAGTTCATTGTGTTAGCAAGCCCCAGGGGGAGCCTCTCCCTAGAGTAGAAAAAGAGGGTTTTATGCTGGTCACGTCAGGACAGAATGTTCCAGGCACCAAAGTCAGAGCTTCTAGAATGGAGTTGTGAAATCTGCAATCAATCTTAGCATGACCATAGACTCACCTGATTTCTGGCAGTGCCTATCTCTGGGTAAATACTGTACAAACACTTTGTTGAGATAAGCAAATCTAGTTTTGGTTTGAGCTGTTTTTGTTTTTGTCTTACTGATTTTTTTTAGTTTGTTTTTGTTGTTTGTCTTGGTTTTTTGTTTTGAGAGCAAGAGAAAACACATAAATTTGGCTTGGGAGAAGCTGGCACAAGTTGGGAGAAAGGGAAAATATGGCTATTTCATATATTTCAAAATATATGAACAAATAAATAAAAACTTAGAAATAAATTATACAAATCCTGCAATAAACTCTAATTTCACAGTATTTTTTTAAAAAGATTTTTATGGGGATAGGTTTGTGTCTATGTGGGTGTAGGTGCCCACAGAGCCGAAAGAGAGCAACAGATCCCTTAGAGCTTGAGGTCTAGCTACCCTCTGTTGGGTTGGGAACTAAACCCTGGTCCTCTCAAAAGTAGTATAAGCTCCTGACAGTAGGGAATCTCTCCAGCCCTTCACACACTGTCACACAGCTAGTTTCTTTTCTTTTTTTTTTTTTATTAGGAAACTGGTACATTTATTTTTTTTAATTTATTTATTTATTAAGGATTTCTGCCTCCTCCCCGCAACCTCCTCCCATTTCCCTCCCCCTCCCTCGATCAAGTCCCCCTCCCTCATCAGCTCAAAGAGCAATCAGGGTTCCCTGACCTGTGGGAAGCCCAAGGACCGCCCACCTCTATCCAGATCTCTAAGGTGAGCATCCAAACTGCCTAGGCTCCCCCAAAGGCAGTATGTGCAGTAGGATCAAAAACCCACTGCGATTGTTCTTGAGTTCTCTACACAGCTAGCTTCTCTGACACAAACTTCCCGATGGCCAGAAGCAGTCTCTACACATCTCAGGAAAAGAGCACTTTGTATCTGTAGTTTCTTTTTATTTCTTATTTTATTTTAAAAACTGTAACATAATCCCTTTCATCCTTCAAAAACCCTCCTATATTCACCTACTTGCTCTTTTACAAATTCATTGCCTACTTTTTTATCAATTGCTGCATTCCTTTATAAATATACTTAAGCATAATCTGCTAGGTCTGTATAATGTTACTTATATTTTTTTTTTCAGGGCTAACCATTTGGTGTTGGGTAACGAATTGCTGTGCTCTTCCCTGGGAAGATATTCCTTCCACTTGCAGCATTCCTTAGGTGCCCGTAGTTCTTAGTGTACGGTTGAGGTCTTGCGACCTTTCCCAGTTCACTTTAGCTGTTTATGTTGTTCATGTCTATGTTGTTCTACTGGTTCAGTTCATGTTTAGACAGCCATGTTGGGGAGACTTTACAGAGTAGCTTCTGACATTACTAGGATTCCCAATCTTACAGCAAACTCCGTGATGCTCCTGTGCAATGTTCTCTGAATCTTATGTGGGGTGCTTTGTAGATGTATTCATTGAAACTGGCTTCACAACTCTGTAGTTTTATTGGCTGTGGTTTTCTGTCATGGTTTCCATATGCTTCAAAGAGAAATTTCTTTGATAAAGGAAAAGGAGTCTATTTACCTGTTAGTATTAAAACAAATAGAGTGTAGTTAGGGATTCCTTTGGTTTAGTAAAGTGATGGCTGTAGGTTCTTCTACAAGATCCACTACCATTAGTAACTAGCTAGGTTTCCAGAACGGGTCATGCTTTCCCTATTATTGAGCAAATCTTAAGCCCAATTAGACGGCTGTTGACTACAACCAAGATATGAATGCTACTATTGCACCGTTATCATGTCATGCTCTTCATTGTTGTGGTTCACACTTATCATATCTGGGTAGGACTATTGTTTGCCTCTCTCTTTTGAAAGCTCGCATGGTGCCTTTTGGTGCCATGAGACTCCTCAGGGAGGAGGCTGTCAGGACAGTTCCAGCTCAGGAGCCTCTGGGCCTTGTAGCTGAAGTACATGTGTCTTCAACAAAAGAACTTTTCTTCTAAATCTGGGGGAAGGGGTGGCAAATGATGGCAATAATAATACCCTGTGTGCTTTAGGAGTCTCTTGGACAACCCTGTATCAAAAGAGGGCCTCTCATGCTTAATTTTGGAGATTTTGTTAGGTGGTCTTTGGATTTTGAAGGGAGCTTTGTCAATCCAGATGAGAAATTTTTATTTAAACTATATACGTATGTTTCTGCATAATGTCTGTAACTTTTAGAGAGTTATGATCAATTTGTGGGTCTTTGTTAAATTTACAAGTTATCTATAGGACACTTATTTTGGTATACTAACTCTCCTTGGTGAAAAAGACTGGCCATATTTCAAACCTTCCTTTTACTATTGATGGAACCAATGGTGAAAGAGTCTTTGGTTCCTTCCTTTATTCCCATTTGGCTGCTGCAAACTGTGTAATGTTGGGCGCGTCCATCAGCCTCTTATCTGTGGGCTTTCTTCTTATCAGTAAAAATGTTGAATGCTCACACCTCACAGCTTGTCTTCCATTTGAATGACTAGTATCTGTGAAGCACAGAAAAGCCTACAATAAATTCTTCTTACGAGGTGTAATCAAACCATGCCAACAGAGATGACTAAATAAATTCCAAAGTTAATTAAAGGATGGGAGAGTCCAGCTTGACTCTGACCTTCAAAAATGAATAACACCGTGATAGGAAGAAAAAGCCAGAGTCAAATCGCTGTGCAGATGTCTGGTATTTTTCTCTATGTCTGTCTTCTCTTCTCACCTGCATATTACATGGATATAATAAGCAAAGCACAGGGATCTTGGCTCAGTATATCAGAACTACCATGTGACTCTCCAAATTATCGCAAGAGGGAAAAAGCAGAATGGACCGAAAATGGCGTGCTGAACCTCTGTGTGGGTACAGGATGATTATGTGGGGTGCTGAGAGGGTAGAGGCCCCTACCAGCCCTCTACATAGTGCGCCAGATGTACTTTTGAGATATACTGAGTTGGGCTCATGTGAAACTTAACAGCCTCGTAACTTCCTGCTAGTTTCTTAACATCTGTACATTTCATCATCGTTATTTGTAAAACAAACATGAAAAATAGATAAGTGGGTGCTTTCAAGAATCAACTCTAATCATACAACTAGACAAAGACTTACTACAGAGTAAGTATCCCAAAAATTAGCTCCTCAGATGTATGGAAATAGTTTTGATTAGTTGTCTGTAGAAACAGAAAAATGTTGTATTGTCTATAATTCTTGTTAGTATCTGTTCTACTCTTCCCAGAGCTTCAGTTAGCTGAATTGGAGGCCAGTTGTGTCACAATCGTGTGTAATGGGAGAGCTGGAACACTTGTTTGTGTAAGAATGCTACTCAGTCAACTCAATGGCAAGTCCTGAGAAGCATACCAAATTTAAATGTCAGAATTTAATTGAAATATGTTGTATAGATGAAGAAGTCCCCTTACTGGAACTAACAGAACACTCCTAAATCAAAAGCAATCACAAGTGGTAATTTAACTCATTGGATCCAATTATATCTAGCAGGTTAATGAAACAGAGAAGAAAAAAGAAAGAGTGAGCTCAGCTGAATGTCCTTTTTATGATTTTTATTCTCTAAAAGTCAAATCGCCCTGAGAAGTTACTTCTAACTACTCAGGGAGGATGGCTGTATGGAAACAAAGGAAGCACTGCTTCCTGAGAAGAAAGCGGCACTCTAAGTAGGACAAGTGTGGGCCTGTAACGCATCCGAAGACATTGCTCTCCCGGTGCTGACACCCTAAAGACACGTTTCCCAATAACCAGTGTTTCCCGGTAGTTATTGATTATTTTAAGTCATGGGAAGTTTTGAAATAACAGGTGTGTCTGTCATGCAAAGTACTCTTCCTGAGGTCAACAGTGAGACCCTCCTGTATGTACTGTAATGGCTGGGGGTGAGGTCCTCCTGTATAGTAATGGCTGGGCTGGGTGGGGGAGCTGATTCTAAAGGAAGCTGGGAACCAGAACCAATAGTGCTTTCCACACCTGCTTTCCCCTTAAGGTGCAGCTTCAGACTGTGTACTTTTCACCATTAAATCATGGGGAATAATAATAGCTGATGTGCATCAATACTTCTTTATATCTCTGGATTTGGAGTATTATAGATTGTTCTATTTACAAATTGTACTTTTTAATTTTCCATTGGTTTTTTTCCCCCAGGATTATAGTTTTCAGTAAGCTGTGGTGCTAAACAACCATAATTTCAGCACTCAGCAGGTTAAAGCAAGGTGTTCAACCTGCACTACACTGTGAGTTCAATGTTAGCCTGGACGAGCAAGTAAAGCTCTGTCCAGAAAGAAAAAGAAATTACATTTTTCACGGATAGACAATATATTTGCCTCATAGTTCAGTCTTTAGTGTTATTCATGTCATTTCAAAGGACGTAACAGATACTAGGGTTCTCACTGAATTCAAACACTACCTATATCTCTGTTTCCCTAAATATGATCTAGAAAATGGAATTAAATGTCTCTTGGGGGTTGAAGAAATGACTTACTGAGTAGAGTGTTTGTTCTGCACATGTAAGGCTCTGAATTTAAATCCCCAGAACCCAAGCCAAAAAATAAAAACAAAAATTCAGGTATGGTTGCGTGAATCTGTAAGCTCAGCAACAGAAGGTGAAGACAGGCTGATCCCAAGAGCTCACTAGCCAACAGCTAGCTCAAAGATAAACATACAGGTCAGTGAGAGGCCAGGTCTCAGTGGAAGAGTCAGTAAGAAAAGAACCATCAAGAAAGATAAGTCGTACTCTGTCTTAGACATGCGCCCGTAGGGACACAGGTCTTCACTCTCGTGCACATACACAGGCACACACACACAATTGTAATTAACTTTTAAAATAGAATTGCATTATTTTCTTTTTTTAGATTTATTTTTATTTATTTATTATGTATGCAACATTCTGCCCCACAAGACAGAGGAGGGTGCCAGATCTCATTACAGATGGTTCTGAGCCACCATGTGGTTGCTGGGAATTGAACTCAGGACCTTTGGAAGAGCAGCCAGTGCTCTTAACCACTGAGCCATCTCTCCAGCCCGCATTATTTTCTTTTTATATCCTCACACTCATATGCATGCACAAAATAAATCAATAATCATGTTTTTAAAAACGTTTAAGAATGAAACTGCTGTGTTTTCTTTTCCAGATGTTCTGTCTGTTGTTTCTTTTGGAGAGGTCACCCCTGTTCTTCTAAGCCTCGTTCTTTCCTAACGGTTTGACATTTTATACACACCAGCTTTACACCTTCCCCCTAACTATATTGCTGTTCTAGGTTCTCACGCTGCCATCATACTTGCTACTTAGTGGATTCTGCTGTTAGCTCACTCTCTCCAAGTTAACTGTTTCTGTGTGCTTGGTCACTGGCTGTAGGGAGCCTATTTTTAGCAGCCTTGCTCTTGGATGAATCTCTTAAGCAGTCAACATGGAGAGGACACTTCCTTCTTCATCAAATAGCGATTTACTATGCTAAGACCCCAAGACTTGAAGATCCCTTTGCCAACTAGGCACACAAAAAGTAAAAGCTCACATGGCATGTAGGCCCTTAAATTGAAATTCTCAAGGGCACTTGTCTTCCTGGTATTTACCCTAACTCTGCCGGTGGCCATTGTTTCCTCTGACCCTGTGCTGGTGGGCATCACTTGCCCTGACCCTGTGCTGGTGGACATCACTTGCCCTGACCCTGTGCTGGTGGGCATCACTTTCCCTGACTCTGTGCTGGTAGGCATCACTTGCCCTGACCCTGTGCTGGTGGGCATCACTTACCCTGACTCTGTGCTGGTGGGCATCACTTGCCCTGACCCTGTGCTGGTGGGCATCACTTGCCCTGACCCTGTGCTGATGGGCATCTTTTGCCTTGACTCTGTGCTGGTGGGCATCTTTTGCCTTGACTCTGTGCTGGTAGGCATCATTTGCCCTGACTCTGTTCTTGGGGGCATCATTTGCCCTGATTCTGCTGGTGGCATTTATTTTTTTTAGCCTAACTGCTTAGTATTATGAGAGTATTGGTTTCATTCAAGACATTTCTCAATTTTAGTTCTCTGCCTCATTTGTAGCTAAGACCTTTCCCACACTGCGTTCTTTCTAGCATCTTTATTCTTGACACATAGCAATCACTTATAATTTTGAGCAATTTAAATAATGTTATTGTTTTGTTTCATGGTACTTTTGATCAAATCCAGGACTTTAGGGATGTAGGTGAGCATCTTACCCCAGCCGCCAAATTACTAAAGGTTTCAAATACATTATTATGATGCACTGGCTACCACAGGGTATTTTTCACATTTATTTTTGGAAGGTTCATGTACTCCACAGCACACATACAGAAGTCAGAGGACATCTTTCCAGAGGCAGCTCTCCCCTCTCACAACATGGATCCTGGAGCTCAAACTCAGTAGGCAGCAAGTGCCCTTACCTACCCACTGAGCCTCTATACCCTGTGCTACAATAAGTTTTTATTGTTGCTTTAGACTTACTTTATTGGAATGCCTATAGCTTTAGTTTGTTGTACCTTGTCATTTTTCACAATCTGAACAGTAATAAGTAACAATTCAATAGTTTATAACTCAGTGATTAATGGAACTAAACCGACTAATCTCTACTGGTTTGCAAACCCTTTACATATGTGCAGATGCCTGAGATTCTCCCTCAGGTTCAGAGTCACAGACTAGAGAAACTTCTTTAATAAAAGAATTCTTGGCTTCTTGTCAGGACATGGGACTTTCTTGTTATTCATCCCTGAAAATAGATTACAATAGAATATACCATCTGCTTTCTAACTGAAAGTTAGAAAATAAGGCGCCATGGATCCTTCTTTCAAAAGTGCCATCTTTAAGATAATAACCCTTCACTTACCAAGGTTCGAGAATCTGCAATTGTCTTCCCCAAGATAATTTCCCACAATCCTCAGCAGGAAAGACTCCAAAACTATGTGTATAAACTATGTGGAATCTTACAGGGAAATCTCAGTGATTTGAGAAAATCTTGCACCTAAAGTGTACCAGTGATTGCCACAATTACACCAGTACACATTCCACTCTGAAAAAAAAAACTCCCATCCCAAGTTTAAAAGTCCATGAAGTGTTCATTTCTACCCTGTACCAAGGGAAGGCAATTTTTTAAAGCATTTTCTCCTGAATCACTTTTATTCAACTGTAAAATCTAAAAACTTTGTCAGAGAAGACACTGGATGAAAAATAACCCTGACCTCCATGGGAAATGATAAATTCGAGGAGAAAATCTTTAATTCTGGAGTGTGGTTTACTCTCAACATGACTCAGCGAGTGTCACCCATCAGGACCTGAGCCCATCACCAGATTTCTCTGCATCTGTTTCTTACCTATTCTCATGTAGTCTGAGATTCCTGCACCGAAGGAGAAAACACTTTTTCTCTAAGTAGTGTATGTCTGGAGTTCTCCAAATATATAATCGTTGAATACATAAGTTTTTATAAATTACAATACATAGTAGTAACTCAAAGGCCTTCATGATCTAGACAGTAAATTACATTTGAAGGCATTATGAAAAGTGTTCAAATAACTTGGAGTTCTTTATGTAATCTCACTGCTAATAATATAACCACAGATTTTAAAAGCAAATCACTTTCCTTAAGACAAAGAAATCAATTATAATAGATTGTAGAATAAGAACATTTAGTTAATGAGATCATCTAATTTTTTGAAGATGCAGATAGTTATCAAATCACTTAATTTAGCCAACAGGAAATGTTACTAAATAGCATTAGAGCTTGGTGAAAGTCAAGGCAAAGTCTCCCTATGCTGCCCAGACTGGCCTCAAACTCGAAGCCTTGAAGTAGATAAGGTTATACATGGGCGTCACCTACCTGCCATGGTGACGCCCAGACGTGTGGCTAACTAAACCCACTTAAAAAACCTGAGAAGGCTTAAAAATAAGGGAGAGAGTTTAACACAGATTTTTACTGTTTGTTGGTGGCGTGCTGTAGAGAGATTTCCTGATTCAGCAACAGCAGCAGAAAAAACGCTGTGTCATTTCAAAGCGTGGCTTCCTGGGGCTATGCCGCCAGTGCAAACTCTGGCTTTATGTTGTGTTCCCGCTTGGGATCGGAAGGAGAGTGCTCTGAGACCGTGACGATGACTCAGAGCTCCCCGCCTGCTCCTGGGCAGAAGGCAGAATCAGGCTTAGGCAGGCGGAAGAGCATGGCGGATTCCTGCCGCCATACAGAGATGTGTTTTCAGACTGCGCAGTCCTCTGCATGTCAGATTTGGATGTAACTTGGATGAAAAGAATTTCTGTGCTGCACGCTCAGTCTCAGAATTAAAGTGCTGAGTGCCGCCTCTATCTGGTAGCCCCGAGAGGCTTCCTGACTCAGCTTCAGCTGCAAAGCCTGCAGCTCATTAAGAGGTCCTGCCAGGAAACACTTAAACAGTGTTGACGAAAAGCTGAATGCATGCTTTTCGGTTTTCAGCCGTAGCAGGAAAAAGCTGCGCCATTTAAAAATGCCGGCTTTCTGGGCCATCCTGCCAGGGCAAACTCTGACTGTTTGAGGCAGGAGGGCCGGCTACAGAGAGAGGACTTGAGTGTTGTCTGTTGTAGCTCGCTGGCTGGCAGGGACCTTGAAATGCTATAAACATGGCTGCAGCCTGTATATCCGCCACGAGGCTGGAAAGCTAAGAAATGGACTGGATCTAGCTGGCAAAGCCACGCCTTTAGTCCTACTGATATTGCTTGGTAAATTAAAGGCTCTTGTGGTCAGAAAAAGAGAGATATACAGTAAAGAGAGATTCAAAGACAGAGAAAATTTCTGAATGGTTTACTGTGTGTTAAAAATATATGCAAGCTAAAAGTTAAAGTTCTTAAAGCAAAAAACAAAAAAAGGAAGAGAGTTGTTGTGTGTCTTAGTACACACCTTTAATCCCAACACTTGGGAGGCAGAGGGAGATAGACCTCCGTGACTTCAAGGTGTGGTAGCACACGCCTTTAATCCCAGTGCCTAGAAGGCAGAGACGAACAGATATCTGTGAGTTCAAGGTGTAGTAGCAAACACCTTTAATCCCAATGCCTGGGAGGCAGAGACAGGCGGATCTCTGAGAGTTCAAAGACAGCCTGGTCCACAGATGTAAGCTCAAAAAGCAAAAAGTTAACTTAGGAATGTCTCAGCTTAGATTCTTAAGCGCCTAATGATTTAAAGGCGCAAATCAAAAGTGCTCCTGGATAGTAAAAAATTGCAGATTCACAATAGGACAGATTCAGACCACTGAATGAGTCACACTGTTGGATGAATGTACGTAGGCTTGGAAGAGAGAAGAAAAATAATATAGAGAATAAAGTTAATGGTTTTTAAAAAAAAGGTAAAGTCTTTAAAGAGACAGAGTACAGATAATTAAGAGATTAAAAGAAATAAAGAAATATAAGCCGCGTAAAGATGGAAAATTCACAAAGAGTCTGGATTATGTACATTGTGTTTTCTTTAAAATTTTTGACTGTGAAGGAGCTAAGTACAGAGAGACATTTCATTATATGGGCTGCCAAGTGGAACCAGAACGGATATCATGAGGGTATGATTTCAGAATTTGGATCTAAGGATATGATACTTTGGAAAAGAGATTCTTCTTTTGTTTTCACAGAGGATGAGACTCTATGGATTTCTTCTATTCCGATTTGGTATGATGGACCACGTCCTCCTGAAGGGTTGCTGTGAACATCTTCAGAAAATTGCCTTGCTCAACTGCCAACTGAGATAAACCTGGCACACAGGTTACACCCTAAATAATCTGATTAACGACGCCCCCATTCAGCAGGAAGCAGTTTGGAGAGAAAAAACTGCGCCCATGTTCCCAAATATGGTTTATAAACGTTCTTTTACATTTAAAGGGGGAAATGATATAGGTATGAATAATTTGCATTGATAGAGATTTAAGGTCAATTTTGTTATATGTATAAATGTTTCTGATGTAACTTTTATTTATAACTGTTTTGTTATATGTAATTTTGCTATGTTAAAGTTAAAGCCTTTTTTTTGTTTAAACAGAAAAAGGGGAAGTGATGTGGGAGTGTCATATATCAATCTGTTGATTTCATTGTTTAAGCAATAAAGAAACTGCTAGGCCCATTTGATAGGCCCACCCTTAGGTGGGTGGAGTAAACAGAAGGGAAGGCTGGGAGGAAGAGGAAGTGAGGTCAGACTCTACAGCTCTCCTCTCTGGAGCAGACACTTCAGAGAGACGCCATGCTACCTGCTCCAGGGAAGACGCACACCATGCCCCAGCTCCGACCCAGGATGGACTTAGGCTAGAATCTTCCCGGTAAGCGCACCTAGGGGCGCTACACAGATGATTAGAAATGGGCCAGAGCAGTGTTTAAAAGAATACAGTGTCCGTGTAATTATTTCGGGGCATAAGCTAGCCGAGCCGGTGGCTGGGGTGTTGGGGGACGCAGCCCCGCCGCCGCTCCCTATTACTACACCATGGCTTCAAAGCAAATTTACAAACAGCTATGTTCAAAATGCTAGCATTTTATATCATTACTTTATCTTGCCATTTATCTTCTTGCTTTTAGTGTGTACTCTGTCAACAAGCCAACACAACATCTCCACAGACTTAGAAATGCAGGTTTTCCAGCTGCACCTAAGACCCAGGAAACTGAAGTCTTAGCAAAACCTCTGGGTGGCATATGCCCATCAAACTGTGAGAAGTCTGGGTCTGCCATAGGAGACAGAGCTTTTCTGGGCTGGGAGACGGGCCTACTGCACAGGCATGAGAACCCTAGTTCAGACCCCAGCACCCAGGTAAGCACTTGGTTCAGGGGTGTATGTCTGCCAGTCTAAGTAAAAAGGGTGAACCCCAGGGTCAGTGAGATACCCTGTCCCCAAAATGTAATGTGCAGAACTGTAAAGGAGGACATTCCGTGTCAATCCCTGGTCTCTACACACCACCGCGGGCAAGCACACACACACACACACACACACACACACAAACACGAGCACACAGACATATACCGCCCCTGCACACACAGACGGAGGGAGGCAAAGGGAGAGGGCAGGGGGAGAGAGAGATTTATAATTGGGCAGCAAATATAGCATTGAATGAAATGTCCTAAAATTAGCTGTTGACGATGACTACAAAACATAATAACTACTACATGTGCAATGCTGCACTGTACAACCTAAGAGGCGAATTTTACATTGCCCGAATTGTATCTTAATTTTTCAGACATGGAAAGAGGGTGGGTTATTATAGACGCTTTCGGCCTGCACAGCGCAGATGAATGGAACCACTTCCAACTTTTTTTTTCCATCCTGAAGAAAAATGTAGATGCCCCATTTCCTGGGGCTCAGTTCTCACCAGGAAAGCAAACCACAAAAGGCCCTGTTCACTGCCCAAAAACCAATCTGTCTGTCACGAGGGTCCCTCAGTCCCTGCTGAAGGGATAGAACCCTCCCTCCACTAGAAGGGGCCAAGCTGAGAAAGGCTTCCCAGAAAACAGCCTGCGAAGACTGTGACAGGCCAGGAAACCTGGGTACTCAGTCAAGCAAAGATTAATCAAAGGTGCAAAGAGCCTGGAATACTATCTGCCTGCTGCACATGCGGTCAAAGTCCGGGGTGGGGGAGGAAGAGGGGAAAGGAGGGGGAGTGGAGACTTTGTTTCTTTGTTTCTCCGCTCTCTTGTCTGCCTTCTGTCCCTTACCACCACCCCTGTCACCAACCTGCAATTTGGGTTTTGTTGTTGGTTGCTGTTTTTAAACTGGCTTTTAAGAAACCATTAGTAAGGAGCTCATCCTTATTATTCTTCTGACTCCTAACAGGCTCACTGTTGTCCTGCCAAGGATACAAAAACCTGAACGGGTCTATTTCCCGGTCTTAATCTCAACTCCAGGGTAAGAAAGAAGTCTGGCCTCAGAACTTCGCTACTTGCTTTTTGCCTAAGTAACCTGAAGCAAGACCAGAGGATAAGGCATTGCTGGAGAGTGCACTAGCGAGTTCCTTCCGCAAAGTGCATTCAAAGACCCTGAGTGTTCAGTTCATCTCTCCCACAAAGACTGAAGGAGCAAAACTGGAACCCGTTCTGGTTGTAGATCGTGCCTGTTGACCAGTGCTACAGGGTGGCAGGGACTGTAAAACCTGACCAAACATAGGGTCCCCTGTGGTGACCTGGCATCCCACCACAGGTGGTGGGGCGGGAACCTGGCGGGCTCACTCTAAGGGTGAGCGCACCCCTTAAGTGCCATCAGCATCCAGCCCAGTCCCACAGGAGCGCACGTCCTTGGCTGTCTGGATGTCTGGAGAGACATCGCTGGTGGGACACGCGCGGTACCCACTTGTGCAGCCCATGTCGCCCGCACCCGCACTTACTAGCTGGGGTAGTAGCCATAGGGTGGCAGCGGGAGCTGCGGGCAGCCGTTGTCTCCCAGCTCGTCCATCAGCAGATAGTCCTGGCTCTCGTTGCGCCGCGCACCGGCTCCAGGGGCTACCAGCGGAGACCCGCCCCTCCGGGCCACGAACCCGGGGCTCTGGCTCATGGCACAGCGCCCAGCCGGCCTGCACAGGGCTCCCGCAGATGGGGACCTGGGGAGAAGGGGCCGCGTCACCTACCGAACTGGCCCAGAGCAAGGCGCTGCCCGGGAAAGGAAGATGAGGAAAGGGATGCAGAAGCCGGGCTGGCTGGGCTCTGCCAGTGGCTTCCCTGCCCGCCAGGGTAGAAGTCACTTCTTAGGGGGTTGGGGGCAACCGTCAAGGGAACCTTGACCTGAGAGCATCTGGACCGGTCCAACAGGCGGCCGGGGCTCCCAGGCAGAGGGCACAGGCGGGGCCTCTGTGGCAGCCGCCAGGGAGAGCAGTGAAGAGTTACTATGTCAACCGCGACTCTCCCTCCAGCCCTCGCCTCCCGCCTTCTTCCCCCCACATCCTCCGTCACGATCCCCACCTTTAAAGGGATCGAAAGAACGGTCCAGAAATCCGCGGACCCCTGTCTGGAAGCCACAGCTAACAGGGCCAGAATAAACCTAAACTAGGCGGAGCCAGGGCACTCTTTATTTGGGGTTGGGAGGGCTAACTGCTCCCAAAGTAGGTTTGTTAAGTAACGCCAAGGGAGGGCTTTCTAGGAAGTTTCTTTTAAGTAACACTCAAAAGACAGGCTCCTCTCCTTCTTCCACACTGCCTTCATTTTCTTGGGATGTTTTTCCCGTTCCCAATCTCCGAAGTAATTTGGACTCCGCTTTGAAATGAAGAATCATCTGCGTTCTCACCGCCAAATGTTCTGAGAAAATCAGCAACAAAATGGGCATTTTCGGGTGGTGCCTGTTTGTTTGAGGGAAAAACCTCCCTCCGTAATTCGAGTGCCGGAATTGTTGCTCTGACTGGTGTGTTTTCTCCAACGTCCTAGCTGCTTTTAAGGCTTGGTTTAAAACTCTGATTAATTGGAATACATTTGACAAGTTAAAACCTTCTGAACAGGAACGTATAGGAATTCTCTCAGTAGTTAAAGTGCTGGAGGCAAAAGTGTGGGAACATGAATTGGGGTCTCCATAGAGAAGGACATTTCTAACTCCAGCGCTGGGGAAGAATAAAAGGGTCGCTGAGGCTCGCTGATCCGCTAATCTAGCCAAAATACAAGCTCCAGTATTGTCTCAAAACATCAGATAAAGAGTTCGCAAAGACAATTTAACTGACCTCTGACATCCACATGGCATCCAGAGCTTCCCTGTGCCTGAACACACACACACACACACACACACACACACAGAGAGAGAGAGAGAGAGAGAGAGAGAGAGAGAGAGAGAGAGAGAGAGACAGAGAGACAGAGACAGAGACCAGAGAGACAGAGACAGAGACCAGAGAGACAGAGATCAGTATTCATAGTAGTTTATTTAAGAGGAGTCAATTAAGAATCCATTCATTCATTCATCATACTTAATGAATGCCTAGTGTATACCAGCCAACATTTCAGGATCCAGGGGCTCTCGTGAAAGAAAAATGGTGGTTAAATAAGTAGAGTGTGATGCTCACACTTCTAAAGGCTGCCTTTGGAAGCCTGAGGCAGAAGATTGGAAAGGGTTGAAGACTAACCTTGACTGTGCATGAGTTCTAAGCCAGCCTGGGTTATAGAGTCAGACTCTTCCTCAAATAAATATAAAATAAAAAGCAACTAAAATTTACAGAAATTAATTAGGTTGATGTGTTTGTCCTGAGAAGATGATTACAAGATGGCTTCTGAGAAGCTGTTAATTGATTTGAAACACACATGGCCGGGAGGTAGCCATGTTAACAGTAGAGATGCTTTGTATCTGAATTGAAGGAAGAATGGGCAATAAGATGAGTGTTGGGAATCATGGCAATGCCAATCACATTGAAAGGCAGAGGGGCCAAAAGCGGTTATAAATCAATAAAATACTGACTTTGTCAAACACTAAGAGGGGTGGAGAAAAAGCACCTAGCTTTGTGTTTGGCAAATCCCCTGTGAATATAAAATGTCACCCCTAGAAGCCTCATGTGTTAGAAGTCTTGGTATCTGGTGTGGGAGAAATGATTCAGTAGTTAAGAGCACTGCTGTTCTCTGGAGGACCAACGTTCAGTTCCCAGGACCCACATCAGGCAGCTCTCAACAGCCTTGAACTCTAGCCCCAGGAAATTCAATGCCTTCTTCTGCCTTCTGTGGATACTGTACAAACATGCATGTATACCACACACACACACACACACACACACACACACAAATAAAATTTTTTCAAGACTTGATAATGCCGTGTTCAGAGGTGGGGTTTGAGGATATAATTGGATCATGAGGCTCTGACTTCGTGTGGTGTGTGTGTGTGTGTGTCCAAGAGCACACACAAACTTGAAATTTGAGAGGGTTACTGGTAGGTGTTGGGAAATTCAGGTGGAGTGGAGCCGGAAGAGTGATGTGTCAAAGGCATGCCGCTGAGGGTGGATCTTGTACCGCACTTCTCTCTCTCCCTGCTCTCCTCTTTCTTCTTCATGGTCATCATGAGGCAAGGCAGCCTTTTTAGCACTACGGGTTGAGAAACATAGAGCCAAGTGAGCACGGCCTGAAACCTCTGAGATGGGAGCTAAAGTGAGTCTTCGTTCTCTTCAGTTAGCCTCTCTGGGGTTTTGCTACAGTGGGAGATAGCTGATCAGCTATCACAGTGATGTGGGATTCCTCTCTGTATGCTAGGAATATGGTTTATTACCGTTGGTTATTAAAGAAGCTGTTTCAGCCAATGGCCTAGCAGAGTAAAGCCAGACAAGAAATTCAAACCGAGATATAGAAAGAGAGTAGGCAGATGAGTGGGGTATGAAAGAAAAAAAGGTCCTGACCCACAAAAATCACATCCACCCTGAGGAACTAACCTAAAGCAGGTCATTCTGATTTGAGAGCTTCCTGTTAAACTCTCAATATGTGAAACTGATTTAAAACTGTAACTGGTTTTTATATGGTTATTATACCCAACCAAGAGAATCTGCTTGAAGTTGCGTGGCTTGTGGTAATTCTAAATTGTTCTGTTGCTGTAATAAATGCAGTGACCAGAATAGACTTGGGGAGGGGAGATATGGGACTTCCACTTCCACAGCGGTCATCACTGAGGGGATTTAGGCAGAAACCTGGAGGCAGGAACTAAACCAGAGGCGGCGGAGGAGTGCTGCTTATGGCTTGCTTTTTGTGGCTTGCTCAGCTTGCTTTATCACACAGCCTGGGACCACCTGCCCAGGAAAGTACCACCCACAAAGGACTGTGCCCTCCTACGTTGGTCACTAATTAAGAAAATGTCCCCTACAGACATGCCCACAGACCAATCTGATAGAGAAAATTCTTCACCTTAAGTTCCCTCTTCCCAAATGACTCTAGTTTGTGTCAAATTGAAAAAACCTAGCAACATAGTGATCATTGTTATCGATAAGTACCCAATAGCTTTGGAACGTAAATAAATTAATGAACAAATGTCTCATTAAACAAACGTCCAGGTAATCTCATTGGAACACCAATATGGGAAACAATGGAATTGGTGATGCAACATGCAAACCTACTCTACTCAACTCAGATTCTGTAAACTGAAGCAAAGTTAGAAAAATCCAAAGTTGGTTGTTGAAGTGTTAGGCTTTGCTTTGAAAGAATTCCCAGGGAATTTGTTTTGTTGTTGCAGTTAGTTGAGCTGTTTGTGCCTTTTCTCAACACTGTTTTTCATTTACACATAACAACCTTCACACTGAACGAAGTTATTAAATTTATACTGTGACATTAATATATCATTTGGTAGAGCAAAATATCTTTTTTTTCTCTTATTTGAAATATAGTCAACACTACACCAATATAAGGGCTTTTCTGTGGTAGGGGGACAGGGGTATATAAATGAATCAAGGGTTCTGAGAATTTTATACAATGAAACAGAAGATCATGTGATGTTTGAGTATGAAATGTCCCCATAGGCTTATATGTTGGCGTCTTTGTGATGATCTGATGGGCTTTGGGGGACATGATTGCATGCTAGAGCCCCTGACTTACTAATTCTTCAGTGGATACAAACTGTGATGGCATTATTGGGAAATAGTGAAAAGTCAAAGAAGAAGCCTGGTTGAAAGAAGCAGGGCACTGTGTTCGGGGAGTTGTATATCCTCCAGTCTCACTCTGGTTTGCCTGTTCTTTTAGTCTGCCATGGGACAAGCAGCCTCTGTCACATGCTTTCATGACCATGATGTTATGCTTTATAACAGGCATGGAAGCAACAGAACCAGCCATGACAAGTAGATTGAAACCAATACTATGGAAGGAGATAAAACTTTCTTCCAATTTAGTTTTCTGAGTAGTTCATCCCAGCAACACAAAGTCTAACAGACAAACAGATAGAAAGGACAAAGCCCTAAGTTTATGTGTTCCTTTGTGGGGGCTGGAGGTTTAGATAGCTCAGAAAGGCCACCAATTCACAATGCCCCTGCCACAGTCTCTTTAGCTCTGAGAACAGAGCTGCACACCAGGGCATATGACTTAGCCTCACTAAGCTGGGTGATATCAGATAGCATCTGATGTCTCTGCATCATGTATTGTTAAACTGTGAAGTTGTGATTGCTGAGGGCAACTCTGTCTCTAATGTCCTGTATTCTATGTTCATGTACATAGCAGTCCTTTCATGGTTAATCTGGTAAAAAACAGGAGAGAAATCCTTCCCCACCAAATGCTTCTGAATCGTGTATGGAATATTGAGCAGATTCAGAAAAAATAAGAAGGTGAGAACAGAAACATCTCAAGAAGAAAAATTATTGGATGAGGGGACTACAGTTCTCACAGTTGGACATTTTAATTCAAGCCTGTAGTGTGTTTTGGTTGTAAATGTTGAAACATGAGGCTCAATATGAGTTATGTCTTGAGAAGAAACTTTGCCTCTGTACACATATCTGTCCTATGTGACTGATTTTACAAGAATTGACATTACAGGACTGGAGAATGCTTGCTGCTCTTCCAGAGAGCCAAGGTTGGTTCCCCAAATCCATAAGGATTGTTGTGGAATGGGAGCTGCTTGTTCATCCCGGCGGCCCAGCTAGATTAGCCCTGAAATAACCACACACAAATTGTATTAATTAAATCACTGCTTGGCCCATTTGCTCTAGCCTCTTATTGGTTAACTCTCACGTCTTGATTTAACCCATTTCTATTAATCTGTATATTGCCATGTAGCTGTGGCTTGCCAGCAAAGATTCAGCATGTCTTACTCTGGCTGTGGCTGCATAGCATCTCCTGACTCTGCTTTTTTTCTCACAGAATTCAGTTCTGTCTTCTCTGCCTACCTAAGTTCTGCCCTATCAGGCCAAGGCAGCTGGCAGTTTCTTTATTCATTAACCAATACAAGCAACACACAGAGTGAACTCCCACATCGAAGGATCATCTCAGAAACACTGTAACTCCAGCTCCAAGATGTCTAACACCTTTTCTGACCTCTACAGGCACCTGTACTCACAGTTACACTCATGCAGTAATGCGGAAGTCAACGAAGTTCATACTGAAATATGAAACAAAGTGCAATGTTATATTATTGAAGCAATTTTGTGTGTGTGTGAGAGAGAGAGAGGGAGAGAGAGGGATCTTTTTACTTCTGTGTTTTGTTTAAAATATGACATACTATTTTCTTCATGTGTCCCGTCCTACATGATGTCAGAGAATAAAGTACATAATTATGTTTGAGTATTACTTTAAGTTCTTAAGTCCAACTACAAACAAATATATGAAAGACTAATTTCTGATTAAGTATCCCAAATATAAATGATACCAATGTAAAAATAATGACCTGAAGTTGTTAAAATGATATCTGTGTGAAAAAAATCCATTTTAATTAAAACAAAAGGAATCAAAGGCTTTAATGTAGGACCTGAAACACTGAAAGCACTAGAGAAAAATATGGGAGAAATATTTCACAAAATAGGCAAATGTCTTTCTAGATAGACTCCAACAGTGAGGAAAATAATAGTAGTAATTGGTAGAGAGAGAATCTACAGAATGAGAAAATATATTTTCTGAGTATTTAGCCATGGCGGATTAATATCTAGGCTATATAAAGATCTCAAAAACATCAAAAGACCAAATAACCTAGTTGAGAGTGGGCAATTGAATTAAACAATCTTGAAATGCAAATAGCCAATAGGTATAGAAGGAAAATAGATAACGTCCTTAGCCATCAGGGAAACATGGATCAGAATTACACTGACGTTCTCCTTCATATCTGTAGAAAACAAGCATCAGCTGTTTCAGAGGAACAGAAGGAAGGGAACCCCCAAACCCTGATACATTGTTGGCAGCAATGTAAGGCAGTCCACAGAAACCAGCAGGAAAATTTCTCAACAACTGAAAGTAAAACTACTACACAGTCTAGTCATGCCCTTCCTGAGCACATCAAAAGTCATATCCATTGGAGATTCATGCGCATCCAGTTCACCGTAGCACTATGTACACCAGACAAGTCATTAAATCAATAAGATGTCCTTCTATGGATAAATAGACATTTGAACTATGATACACACCTGTTTGTGTGTGTGTGTGTGTGTGTGTGTGTGTGTGTGTGTGTGTGTGTGTGTGTGTTTGGATGAGAATACTCCCTATATATTTGAATGTTTGGTCCCCAGTTGATGGAAATATCTGGGAAGGAAGAGGAGATTTGACCTTAATTGAGGAGGTGTGTTACTGAAGGATGCCAAAGGCCCATACCATTTCAGCTTTCTTTCTCTTTCTCTTTCTCTCTCTCCATGCTTCATGGTTATTGACTCAATATTTAAGTGCTCAGCTTTCTTGATCCTGACCATGATGGCCACGGACTCTACAACACTCTGGAACCATGATCCCCAAATTCTTTTATAAATTGCCTTGATCATTGTTTCTCTTCCCAACAGTAGAATAATGACTGAGATACTAGATTTTGAGAACAAAGTCATGTTGTTTGCAGATAGAGGAGCATAACAAGAAATCATTGTGCTAAGTAAAAGGAGCAGTGGTCTGCCAACTCTGAAATGCCTAAATTTGATGACCATTCTGTTCTAGTTTCAAATACAACTGGTATAGATTCATCAAAAATCACAAATAGATTTGTCTTTGAGAAGTAGGCAGGTTCTCAGCGAACCTTCTGCTGTGATGGGGTAGGAGGTGTTTGACGTGTTATTTCTTTTGCAATTTCTATTCTGAAACAATTTCAAAGACAAACATAAGACATATCTAGAAAATAAAAGGAACTCATACTGTTTAGTTAAACTTCCCAATTATTTATGTTGTATATCATAAGTACTATAGCATCATGTCTCTACAAAAAATAATTAGATGTTTTCCAACCAGTTTTATAATAAACAGAAAATATCTAGTCTTTTACCTTGAAAGCCTTCAATGTTAATAACCTAAGAACAAGAATATAAAAGTACTGACTGGACTGAGATGACGTTAACCGCACTTGCTGCTCTTGCAGAAGATCTGGGTTTGGTTCCCAGCACTCACAAGGAGGTTCACAGCTATTTGTAACCCCAATTCAGGAGATCCAACACCCTCTTCTGAACCCTTTGGGTACCAGATATGCATGTGGTGCACATAAAAACAGACAGAACACATGCATAAAAAATAAACACACTTTTTGAAAAGAATAATTAGGTACAACTATCAAAGCCAACACTGTATTATCTTATTGCTAATATCCAGTTCTATTTTTAAAAATGTTCTAATAATGCCCTTACTGACTGCCTTAAGCTTTGGTCCAGTAAAACCCAGGCTCATAAATTGTCTTTAGCGTCCATGATTTTTTGATCTGGATGTTTCCTATTTTACTTCAGTGCAACATTTGGCCCTTTTGAAGGGTTCAAGTCAACTCTTTCATAGATCCCTTTAGTTGAGTTTCTTTGATATTTTATCATTAGGTTGAGAGTTTGCATTCTGGATAGAGATATCACAGAACTCATGTCAGAAAACATAGGATATCAATTTGTTTGTGTTTAGTAACATTTACATTGGTCACTTGGTTAAGATGGAGCACTTTGAGGGCATCAATTTTTGTGGTAGATAAGCAGTTTATGAGATGGTACTTTGAGTCTATGCCCTCATGAAACTTTTCCCTCTAGTTTAAGCATCCATTGGTAACTTTTCTTGAATCATACAATCTAACACAGCAACAAAATGGTAAGTTTTCTTTCTTCCTACTGTTTTTAATGTTTGTGTATTCATTTCTTTGTATGATTATTCATTTATTGATTGGTGAGGGTCTCACTCTGGAGCCCAGACTATGTCTGTTCTTTCTGTGGACTCATGTTGGTCTCAAACTTGCAGTCATCTTAACTGTCTTTCAAGTACTGGGATCAAAAGTTTGTTCCACCATGTCCGGCTCTTTTTCAAATTAGTATATGTAACATTCACAAAAGCCAATATATGGAAAATAGTGATGTTTCTAAAATCATTAGTTTCTTCTTGGTTAGCCATTGTAATAAATCACCTTTTCTTACCATTTGTTAATTTATTCACTTTATGAATGTATTTATCTTACTCAAAAGACTATCCTCTAAGCCGGGCGGTGGTGGCACAAGCCTTTAATCCCAGCACTCGGGAGGCAGAGGCAGGCGGATCTCTGTGAGTTCGAGACCAGCCTGGTCTACAGAACTAGTTCCAGGACAGGCTCCAAAGCCACAGAGAAACCCTGTCTCGAAAAACCAAAAAAAAAAAAAAAAAAAAAAAAAGACTATCCTCTATCATGGTGGGTTATTTTGATGTTCAAATGGTTCTAGATTTGACACTTTTAATCTGCTTCAAAAAATCATTTTATATTAGTTTATTGAGATCCTCCTCAATAGTTCTAATATATAGTTTTCCACTAAGTAAATGAGGAAGTTATCAAGTTATAAACTGAAAATTTGAGCCATCATCTACTTTCAAATAAAGTTTTATTGTCACACAGCCATGCACATTTGTTTGTGTGCCCTTTATGGATGATTTTGTGGTACAAGCACAAAGTTAAGTAATTGCCATAGAAACTCTCTGGGCCAGAATTTCCATGGTCCTTTAAGAGAAATTGGGTGTCTTTGGGTAAAAAAAAATTAATCACAATTTATAAGACAATATCCAATGTATTAGTACTAAAGATACATCTATTATATTTGACCTATTAATTATGACAGTATTGAATTAATAGTAAGTGAATGGCCTGTGGTAAAACTGATAGGTTCAGAGTAGGTAGAGTTTCCTACATCTGAAACTCCTGTTCCTTGATAAATTTGGATGAAATTTGCCAATTTCATATCTGAAATTTTTCAATAGCTCTTGTTTAAAGTCCAAACAAATACCCATTGCTTTACTAAGTACCGCCCCACAGTTTCTTGATAATATATTTACTTTAAACTATTTCTGTTTTTCAGATAAACACACTTTCTCTTTAACCTGTGCATAAGCTCTGGGTCTTGCTTTGGCAGCTCGGCGTCGCTGCTGTAACTGTTCAATAGCGTTGTCAATCTGTCACTGCTCTGTTCATCTATAGCTTTCTTTGAATACTTGTTGATTAATTTTTATTTTAATTTCACCTTATAAAGAGTTGCTTCGTTATGGCATTTTTCAAAGAAATTTTGCTGCTGTTTGTTTTCTCCTCCACTTCTGGCTAGGGTGTCAAGTAGTCAACGACTCTCGAAATCCCTCCAGATGCTGCATAGAAAGTTAAAAGCAGAACCTACTATGAGACTCGGCTGTGCCACTCATAGGCGGATATCCAAAGGACTCTCCAGCACACCCGGAGATGCTTGCCCGTTCATGCTCATTTATGCTTTAACTCATAGCAGCTAGGATAGGGATCTAACTAAGATACGATCCACCAACAGGGAAGAAAAATACAGCAAGACAAATAGCAGAATTTTATTTAGTGCTAAGAAAAAAATGAAATTCTGATAATTGCAAGAAAATGAGTGGAACTGGAAAACAATATAATAAGTGAAGTAAGTAACCTACTCTCACATTCATATCCTAACTTCTAAGGTTTCTCTGTGTGTAAACAAATTATTGTGGAATAGCTAGGAGACCAAAAGAGACGAATAAAGTGTTAATAATTGGGGTTTAGCAAAAAGGTCACGTGACATGAATATTTTTAAAAAGGCAAATAGGAAGACACAAAGGAAAGAGAAGAGGAATGAGTGAAGATAAATGTTAGTAAATTTTTAAATAAAGAAGATAATAAAGATAGAAGAAAAAGACTGCTTTATCTTGATTTCTACATGTGTATGTATGTATTGCATACATGTTCTGCACATGTCCATGCGTGTGTGCATACATGAATTTGCAGGTGCATGTGCAGGTATCTTCCTCAATCACTCTCTACCGTCCTTTATGAAGTAAGGTCTGTCACTGAACCTGAAATTCTCCAGTTTAGCTCAGCTGGCTGGCCAGCAAGCCCTGAAGCTCCTCCCTGCCTCCACCTCTCCAATTTTGGAATTTGATTTTTTTTCTAAAAATAGATCATAACTTCCTTGCCTTATATTCATTAATTGACTTGTACTGTTTTAGAGACTTGAGGAGAGTTGAATATTTTTGGTTTTTTTAATTTTTATTTTATGTACATTCTGGTGTTTTGCCATGGGTGTCTGGTCCCCTGGAGCTGGAGTTACAGACAGTTGTGAGCTGCCATGTAGGTGCTGAGAAATGAACCCAAACTCTCTGGGAGGAGCAGTCAGTTCTCTTAACAACTGAGCCATCTCTCCAACCCCATAAAGCAGTGAATTTGGTTGAACTTATGTTGTGAACTGTTTTTTTCTTGAATGGCAACTCAAATCTCAACTCCAACTTTTGATGTTTGGCACTGCGCTTGGAGTCTGCCTCATTCAGGCACAGTTCGTGCCGGAGACTTGCTTGAGTTTATTCACAGAATTTGAGAAACATTTCACTCTGTTGATCTTCTTTAAACTTCACAGTCATCACAATCTTCACGGATGATGACTTTCCATGGAGACTTACACCCAAGATGTCCTCTGATGAGTTATAGAAGAGACAAATGCCATGTGGTCAAGGCTGAGGACGTTCTCACTCATGCTCAAATGACTGCTTTGTATATTTCCCAGAGTTCAGAGCAAGTCTTGTGCAAATCTTATTTGCCTTGTAGCTGTAGACATACATTGGTTAACTGTTTAAAACCAAAACCAAGAAGGATATGATCTCAAAGCAAAGATCATGAAGCATAATATATCATACTCATAGGATTTAAACTCAAGGCAATTACCCAGTGAATTCTATTTGTCCAGCCAAGAAACAAAGGTATAAATTATTTAAATCTTACTAGTCAATTATCCAACAAGGCCAAAAGACAGTGTATAACTTATTTAACCTCACTAGTCATTACTCATCGATTTTTTTCATTGGCTGGCTAAGAGACAATGGTATAACTTACATAAATATTACTATGACCCAATATTGAGTTATTACTTTTTCCTATATTCTAAGTCAGGGGAAGTTACACTTTTTAGTACGGATGTGACATCATTTTTCTATCTATATATCTGGTTTGCTTAATAATGTGTTTGGTGTAAACTTTGTAATGAATTTTCTCTTTTTATAAGTAGATGTTCACTTATAATATAGCTTTCATAAAAACCTACACTCCAATCTCAATGTTTTTAAATACTAACTCTATCATATTTAAAAGTCAAAGCATTCATAGATTTATATCTAGATATGCTGGTTTAAATAAATGATGTTGCTTATTCATCTGCAACTTCTACACTTTTAGTTAGCTAGCAATCTTATTTTAGTATCTTTGTGACACATGTCTCATTCCCTAGTGATTCTTTCTAATTTTCCAATTATTCTTCATATGAACTTGAGTTTTGATTATTTTAACTCCAGGAAAAAATGTTTGTTGTCATTTTTTTTCAGTGATCATAATTAGAATGTGGTCTTTGTAATGTTGACTCTTTCTAGCTCCTGATTTCAGAGCTACTTCAACATTCTCTTTAAGTGAATTGAAGCAAGCTGTGGCCATACATCTACAGGACCCCTCTTGCTGCTTCTCAAACACCCCAAGATGCTTCTGCTTTGGCGCCTTCATTCTTCCTGCATTTTGGTCTGGAAGGGTTCTCCCCCTGGGCATCTGGTGTTTTTGTCTCTGCATATGTGGTATTCCATAATTTTGTTGTTTTTACTTCATCTCTGTCTCTGTAATAAAATAACTTGACTAAAAATCAATGTAAGGGCAGAAGGGGCTTATTCAGCTTACTATTCCAGGTTACTGGTATGGGAAGTTCTTCTGTATATGTGGTACTTTTTTTTTTTGTTTCTGAAAGTTTTATTGGTTCCTTTTCATCCTCTCCTCAATTACCATAATTTTGGAGGAGAGGCATTAGCATACTTCTTGCTGCTTCTTTTTTTTTTTTTTTTTTTTTTACTGACTGTCCTTTCTTTTTTTTTTATTGATAAAAGGAGGATAAAGAAAAGAAAAAAAAAAACAAATTTCCACCTCCTCCCACCAGCCTCCCATTTCCCTCCCCCTCCTCCCACTCTTCTCCCCCTCCTCCCACCCCTCTCCCCTTCCCCCCACTCCTCTCCCCCTCCCTTTCCAGTCCAAAGAGCTGTCAGGGTTCCCTGCCCTGTGGTAAGTCCTAGGTCCTCCCCCCTCCATCCATATCTAGTGCTGGCTTGGTGGGAGCCTAGCCAGTCTGGATGTGGTACTTTATTGGTTAATAAAGAAGCTGCTTTCAGCAATGGCTTAACAGAATATAGCCATGTTGGAAGATATAGATAGATAGATGATAGATAGATAGATAGATAGATAGATAGATAGATAGATAGATAGATAGAGTTGATGTGGTGAATACCATTGATTAATAAGGAAACTGTCTTAGGTCTGTGATAGGATAGAGTAGAGCTAGGCAGGGAAAACTAAACTGAATGCTGGAAGAATGGAGGCAGAGTCAGGGAGAAGCCATGGAGCTGCCTCCAGAGACAGACATGTCTGAACCTTGTTGGCAGACCATAAGCCTCACGGTAAAATATAAAATAATGAAATTGGGTTAAATTAAAATGTAAAAGCTGGCTCCAAAGCCACAGAGAAACCCTGTCTCAAAAAATATAAAAAAAGTAAGAGCTAGCCAATAAGAAGTTAGAACTATTATGCCAAGCAGTGATTTAATTAATACAATTTCTATGTGGTTATTTTGGGAGTATGAGTGGCTGGGAAATGAACAAGCCACTTCCTACTACAGAGATTAAGCAGATTAGGGAAAAGTCGTGTAGCCACTGCCAGAGACAGACTCGTTGGAACTTTAGCCAGTAAGCCACAGCCACATGATGACACACAGATTAAAAGAAATGGGTTAATTTAAGATTTAAGAGTAAGCTGGAAATATGCTTAAACTATTGGCCAGACAGTATTGCAAATAATATAGTTTCTGAGTGATTATTTTGTGGTCTGGATAGCCAAGAAGAATGAACAAGCAGCCTCCATCAGCAAGTTACAGTGCATTATTGATGGGAAACCAAGGCAGGAATTCAAGCAGCTGGTTATATCACATCCATAGGCAAGAGCAGAGAGGAGGGAATACACCCATGCTGCTGCTTGCTGATACATCTGCTTCCTCTACCTTTCTCACATCATATAGCTCAGAGCCCAGCCCATAAACTGGTACCACCCATAGTGCTCTGAGTCTTTCCACATCAGTTATTAACCAAAACAGTCCCCCTCATGCCTACTCACAGGCCAACCTGATTTCTTCAACTTAGGATCTCTTCTCAAATGACTCTAGGGTTCAGCAAGATAATCATAGATGGCATCCTTGAGTATCAAAATAAATCATATTTTCTTGAAAAAGAAGTTCAAGACACAACTCTGTTCCTTCCACTGTAACTACGAGGTCACCTGTGGAGGAGGTGTTTTCTGCCTAGTGACCAAGTATTGACCAAGAGTAAACATGGAGTCATCTTGCTACCTAGGCAACAGAATGACTGTATGAGTTCACCTCTTTTGTATAATATTAATGAAGCTTTCTTTTTTTACCTTTTTCCCCAGTTTATGTTTTGTATAAATGCTGTGGAAAAATAAAAACAGATGATTTTTCGGGAGCTGAATAATCCCCCAAACTTCTTCCCGATACTGCTTTATGTTTTCAGTCTTTTATTTTTATGCGTCTTGTATCTTTCACTTATATTTCTTCAATTCCCACTCATCTGCCCTGGCAAGAAGTGTTTTTTTTTTTTTTTTGTTGAGGTTCATCCTCAAAAGATGACTATCTATTAATCTATATTTTTTAATTATACATTACATTTTTAAATGAGCTTCACAAACATGATACCTTAAACAAGAGCAGAAATACACATACACAGTGTAACAAATCAATCTCAAATTTGTATCAATAGAGCAAGATCCATACCAATGCAAAGTATTCATTTTTATATCATATTTCCCCGCTTTCTTAGAAAGAGATTGACTGTGACCTTTTAACCATTTATAATCAATGCCCTTTAAATAAAAACAAACATTTATAAACAATGATTTTGGGAATTTGGGCATAGTTTTCTCCAAAATGCTTCCTGCTATTTGTTGGGAGAAGTATTTTTAGGGTTCATGGAGACCTTTCAGGGGGTCTTGTTCCAGCAAACCACATTAGCCTGGAAGGAATCCACAGGTTCTCATCTTCTGTGGAAATAAAAGCAGAACCTCTTTTCCAAAGTAACATAGCCTTAGACTCAAATTTTGACGTCAAGATACCTTTGAAATATATATGTTGGTTTAGTTTAGCAGCCTCCATAATCAAATGTTTCTCTGAAGTTAGTTTATTAATAATTAAAAATTTAAAAGAAAACAAAATAATATACATAATCCAGACTCTATGTATATTCCATCTTTATATAGCTTATTTTTACTCTATTACTTTTTAATGTTTACTTTATATTTTAATCTATGACTGTCTGCACTCTTTTATAATACTTTCACTGTCTCTTTAAAGTTTTGTTTTATTTTTAAAACAATATCTTTCTATAACTGCCTATACCCATTTTCTTTTTTTCTTAAGCCTATGTAAATTTTAAAATACACTGTGACCCATTCAGAGGCTTATTTTTTGTCTGAATCTGTGTTTGCTGCATATCTGTAGTTCTTTTCTGACCAGGAACACTCTCAAAGTGGTAAGTAACTTGGTAGCAGTGGCCCTGGATGCTGCCTCCACTTCTCTTGACCTTTTAACATGGTGGAGGTATGTTCGTCACCAGTTCTGAGAGCACCAGAGGGAGCCACACTTACCACCTCAAATCTGGGAAGCAGTGTGCAACACATAAACCATTTTTGTCTGAGTAAAAGCTAAATCTGCCATGAAGCATACTGAGTGATCTGGAAATGTCTCTGTGTATGGTGGCTCAAATCCACTATGTTCTCCTGCCCATTGCTTGCCCAGGCAAGGAGTGTTAAGGGGCAGGAGGGCTCTCAGCTACTTTCCTTCTAACCCTGATCAGGCATGCCAGCACCCAGCCACAAAGTGTGTGGTGAGCTATAATGGTTAGCCCCATTTGGGCTCCATTATGTAAATGGAGACTATTATTTCATTTTCCAGCTGCTCAGACATTAATAAACACAAAAACTATATCAATTACAAAACTGTTTGGGCAGCAGCTCAGACATATTCCTAGCTAGCTCTTATGTCTTAGATTAACCCATTTTTAATAATCTTTGTATTGCCAAGGCAACTTCCTTATTAACCAGTGGTAATAAAACTTATTCACAGGATACAGAGGGGAATCTCACATCACCCAGATAAAGCACTAATGAGCAAGGGCAGCATATGTAGTGATAACAATGAAGAAAGTACCATGACTAGAGTGAAAAAATGTATATTTGAAAATAAAACCACAACACTCAAATGTGTACTATTAAATGAGATATGAAATGTTCAACGTAAGGTGACCTATAAAATCTGGAAACAGAAAAAAAGGAAAATATTTTAAAAACCTAAATTCTTTATTTATAACCAAAATATTTAGAAGATGAGAAAGTTGTTGTTTGCAAAGCTGATTACACTATCAATAGTCAGACAGATGACAAAGGACTTGGTGTATACCGTGTGTGTGCATGTAATTAAAGAGAAACACAGTGTGTGCCTCCCCAAAGCTGAATTCTGAGAATGGCTTACAGAGAAGACTCAGTGCTGCCAGCAGCCTTGTCTGTCTTGTTCATACCACAGACATGCTTTCATGGCATTAATGGAATAACTAGATTTTTTAAAAGGAAAACAAGCTATGTATAACAGGAGAAATAGCCTGCCTAACTGGGCCTAAGTTAGTCTAAGCTATTTTTAGTCTGTGATTCTGTCCTAGTGGGCCCCTGAGAATTGGAGGAAATATGGATAGAAAAAAAATTTGCTCTTTTCCCAGCTTAATGATACTGAGATAGTCTTGAAATACATTTAATACAGTCTTGCGTTCTAAAGATAACTCTATTTCTGTCAATCAAAGAGAAACTAGGAAAGTGGATGGTTTATTCCTATGACATGGCATTTTCTCCAGGGTGCCTGCTCTGTCTTCCTGCAGGCAATGGAGACATACTAGGGTATCTGTGAGTAAACCAAACGGGTAGGTTAGACACAAACCTGGCTTGGCTTTGCTAGGGATAAATGCTTGTAAATTCTGTCTGATGCGTCTGATTCCCTTCCCAAACCCAATGCTAGATTGTTTGTAGTACCACACTACTTAGTTAATATCTTCTTTTTTTAAATGTTTGTATTTTGTTTAGTGTTTGGCAGGAAGAGTGAAGATGTGATACGTCGGTTCTATGTTATCAGTTCTAAGAGGCTACCTCAGCTTGGGGCCCTGGGAGTATGACTGCACTCACATACACGTAAGATAACGGTAAACACAAAACAGCATGGGTATGAACAACTCAGGGGCCTGCTCTGCTTTTAGTGTTAGATGTGAAATCATAACATCTAACATTAGGAAACTGAAATTGGATAAAAAGTTGTGCTTTTTTTTTTGGTACGAGGAAAGCTAGCAAGAAAGGTTCTGGGCTCATGAAAAGCTCAATAAGTTTTTCCTCTACAAAAAATTGTTTGAAGAGATGGATAAAGGGGGGCAACCTCATTCCTGAAAGAAATTTACCTTCATTTTCTGAGGCATGTTTTTCTCTGTGTAAGTTCTTGTTCTTTGAGTGGTATTTAGACACAAAATCTTTTTTACTAACTTTTCTTCACATTCTTCTCCATGGAATTTGATTGCATTCATTCTTTTTATTCCAAAGTCTTACTAGCCTTTCAGAAATCAGGAAAAAAAATGTTTTCACTAAAATACTGAAAACCTATCCCTCTCTCCATCTCCCAGTGGTTACTGTACTGTAAGGCTAGTAGGTCCCCAACTACCTTCCCTTCTCAGGTACACAGAGCAATGGAAGATAGCAAGTCATACAAAGGGACAAATAGTCTAATGGAGAAATATGTATGTAGCAGGGTTACAGCTAAGGTCATCAAATTTGAAAGAAAACCATCTGGAATTCTGAACTAGTCTTTGAAATCCCACATGATATTTTCCTAATCTAGATGATTGCCATAATAATATACCTTTTATATTACTGCGTAAGTCTTTATGCTGATACAAATGAGTAAAACACTAAACAAACAAGGAGGAGGAGAAGAAAACTACAATAATATGACTTGAAAATGGGTATTAGCAGTTGATATATAATCTTTCTTCTACAAAAATTTCCTGTATTTGGGTGAGTCAGGGACCTCTGAGGAAGGCCTAAAACAGAGACCTCTGCTGGACTAGGCTCAAGTCAGGGACCTTTATGGGAGCAGGCCCAAATCAGGGACATCTGTGGGAACAGGCCTGAGCCAGTTACCTCAGCCAGAGCAGACCTGGGGCAACAACCTCTACAGGAGCAGGTACAAAAGAACCCCTGCTGAGAGAGCAGGCCCATGCCAGAGACCTCTGAAGGAACAGGCCCAAGGCAGCCTCAGTGGGAGCAGCCCCAAGCAAGCAACCTCCATGGCAGCAGGGCCAAACAACCCCAGGCTTACAGAGCAATATCCCAGGGAGTGCTGAGCAACCTCTGGGAACACTGAGTGACCTCAAGGGTAACTGGAACAGTGGCCCTGACTGCACAACGAGGAACACCCATCTGAGCCTGGGATCCACTGGCATCTGGAAGATGGATGACCAAGAGACACAGACAGCCCCACATATACCAATCAGAGGAAATGGTGAGTAGACAAGGTAAAAACACACTCAACATCACAAAGAAGAACACAACACCAACAAAAAACAGTGGCACTATCACAGTATTACTTGAACACCCAAATATACATAGAACAGAAGAAAATAACCTAAAAAAAACCTTTAGGAGCATGTTTGAGGCCTTTAAAGATGAAATGAAAATTTTTCTCAAAGAAATGGAGGAAAAGACAAAAAATTTCTTAAAGAAAACCAAAAAAACATAATCAAAGATGAAAGAAACAATTCAAGACTTGAAAACTAAAATAACAGGAACTAGCAATCACTGGTCACTAATATTCCTTAATATAAATAGACTCAACTCACCTATAAAAACACACAGGTTAATAGATTTGATATGAAAACAGAATCCATCCTTCTGCTGCATACAAGAAACACATGTCAACTTCAAAGACAGACATAGCCTCAGAGAAAGAGTTGGAAAAAATTTCCAATCAAATGGATCTAAGAACAAACTGGTGTCGCTATCCTAATATCTAACAAAATAGACTTCAAACTAAAATCAATCAAGAGAGACAAAGAAGAACATTTCATATTAGTCACAGGAAAAATCCATCAAAAGGAAATCTCAATACTGAACATCTATGCCCCAAACAAAAGGGCATCATCATATGTAAAAGAATCATTACTAAAGTATAACTCACACATTAAACCCCACACACTAATAGTGGGAGGCTTCAACACCCCCCACTCTCACCACTGAACAAGACTATCAGACAGAAAATTAACAGAGAAATAAGGGAACTAGCAGATGCTATGAAACAAATGGACTTAACAGACATCTATAGAACATTCCATCCAAACAGAAAAGAATATACCTACTTCTCGGCACCTCGTGGAACCTTCTCAAAAATTGAGCACATACTAGGTAACAAAGCAAACTTCCACAGACACACACACACAAAAATAGAATAACCCCATGTATCTTGTTGGATTGCTATGCCTTAAAATTAGAATTCAACAGCAACACTAATTTCAGAAGACCACAAACTTAGGGAAATTAAACAATGCTCACTGAAATCATCAATGTATCAAGGAATAAATAAAGAAATAAAGAAAGGACTTCCTAAAATTCAATGAAAATGACCACACAACATACCCAAACTTATGGGACACAATGAAAGCAGTGTAAAGAAAAAAATTCATAGCACTAAATGCCTGTATAAAGGAGCTGGAAAAAAAAAACACCTGAAAATTCTAGAACAACCACAAAAGAGAAAAAACTCACCCAGGAGGACTAGACAGCAGAAAATAATCAAATTAAGACCTGAAATCAGCAAAATAGAGACAAAGAAAACAATAAAAAGAATCAAAGAGTTGGTTCTTCAAGAAAATCAACAAAATAAGCAAACCTTTATCCACACTAACCAAAAGGCAGAGAGAGAATAACCAAATTAATAAAATCAGAAATGAAAAGTGGGACATAACAATAGACATGGAGGAAATCAAAAAATTAGGGTTTATTTTGAAATACTGTACTCCACAAAATTGGAAAAGTTAAGGGAAATGGACAATTTTCTGGATAAATATCACTTACCAAAATTAAATCAAGACCAGATAAGCAAATTAAATAGGCCTATAACTGCTAAAGAAATAGAAACATCAAAACTCTCCCAACTAAAACCAGCCAGGGCCAGGTGGCTTCAGCGCAGAATTCTACAAGATTTTCAAAGGAGAACTAATACCAATATTCCTCAAATTGTTCCACACAATAGAAACAGAAAGAACATTGCCAAACTCTTTTTATGAGTCTACAATTACCCTGATAGCCAAACCACACAAAGACATTCTAAGAAAGAGAATTACAGACCAATCTCACTCAAGAACATTGATACAAAACTACTCAATAAAATACTGGCAAATCAAATCCAAGAATACATCAGAAAAATTATTCACCATATCAATTTCATCCCAGAATGCAGGTATGGATCAACATATGAAAATCTGTCAATGTAAACCACCATATAAACAAACTGGAAAAAAAAACAGAATATGATTATCTCACTAGATTCTAAGGAAACCTTCAACAAAATACACCATTCCTTTATGATAAAGGTCTTGGAGAGAGCAAGGATACGAGGAACATACCTAAACATAATAAAGGCAATATACATCAAGCCAACAGCCAACATCAAACTAAATGGAGAGAAACTCAAAGCAATCCCACTTAAATCAGGAACAAGACAAGGTTGTCCACTCTCTCCATTTCTAGTCAATATAGTACTTGTGCTTCTAGCTAGAGCAATAAGACAACAAAAGGCGATCAAAGGGATACATGGATCTACATGGGAAATAGAAAAAAACAAGATGTCCTGAGTAAATTAGGAGCATGAGGACCATGGGAGAGGGTAGGGGAGAGGAAGGGAGAGGAGTGGAAAAAAATATATAGTTCAATGAAAACAATTTTTAAAAATCTATGCAGCCCCTGGAGGGATTGTTCAGCCATTAAGAGCACTTGCTGCTCTTCCAAGGAATAGAGTTTGCTTCCCAGCCCTCATGCCCTAACAGCATGTAACTCCAGCTCTTCAGGGCCCAGCACCCTCTTCTGGACTCCACAGGTACTCACACATATGTAGCATACACTCATGCATACACACACAACATGTAAATTAAAAATAAATCTTTTTAGAAATAAAAAAAAATCCTGGATTTGTTACTGGAGGTGTAGCTAAGTTGATACAATGCTTGCCTCATGTGTATGAAGCCCTGGTTCAATCCCCAGAATCACATAAACTAGGTGATACAGTGCACACCTATAATCCTGGCACTAGGGAGATGAAAGCTGGAGGAGCAGAAGTTCAAGGTCATGCTAAACTAAATAGTGAGCTCAACACTAGACTGAGATATATGAAAATGGGTCTCACATAAAAAATAACATTTTAAGAAATAGCATATTTATTATTAAACTATATACTACTCTGTATCTCATTTTAAAATCTACCAACAGTTGGCAAACATCTTCATGTGTAATATAAATATTGTTTTATAATAACATGGCATTCCATTTGTGCTTGACTATGTGTGATATGGTTCCGTTCATTTTCTATGATCTGATTATTCATAAACACAGACTCTTGTTTCTATGGCAAGAACGTGAGGTGACATTAGACATGAAGGAAAAGGAATATAGATTCCAGAGTTATGACGTAAGTAAGATGAAATTTTAAAATCTGACCTATGGCTATCTAGATCTGGCACTCTTTATATACACCTGCTTAATTTAATTTGAAAACATCTGCTATAGTTTATATGTGTCACTCGGTCTCTTGTTCTGGATAGTTATTCTACAGATGGTGGCGTTGTCTGGGGAAGCTATGAAAATGGGGGCAAAGCCTGGCTGTAGCTTTTGTTATTCCCCACCATTTCCTGCCTGACCTCTGCCACATGTTCCCACCTCAATAATGTTCTGCCTAAGCACATGAGGCTGAGAAATCATGTGTGAAACCCTCTGAAACTTTGGTGAAAACAGATCTGCCCTCTTTTCAGTGGTAACAGATACCATTTGTGATGCTTCCAAAGTACCAAGCATATATATAAAATCCTGATTCCATTTTACCCAATTCACCTTAATTCACAAAGCTCCAGTGAAAGTGTAACATCACTGAAACCTAAAGTCCTGGGCTCTGGCAATCTCACCAGGAAAAAAAATATCCACTAAAGAGCCACTGTCCCCTCTGCCCACATATATACAGCCTTTCCAGTGAGGTGACTCTCTCATTCTGAGAAGAGCCTCAGGCCAGCAATGACCCATGTGATTTCTTCCAGTTCTAACAAGGCCTCGAATCTCAAGTGTATCCCTCTGTGACTTCTCCACCAGAGAAAACCATTAAAGCTCAGGGGACAATCACCAAAGGAGTTCCTATGCAAATGATGCAGATGCCCTTAGTCTCTTGCCCCCTCCCCATTACCCTTAGTTGAAGTCCCATTGCTTGCCATACATTAAACTTAGTTGAACCTGAGCCAGAACCTTGTTTTCCAAGAGATTTTTTTCCATTTTTTTCACTGTGACACTGAAGAGTCTGTGTGTTTCTTATGGAAACTCAAAGCTGGATCCGAAAGCTTCGGACTTGTCTGGAAAAGTTCATGAAACCCACAAAATCTTCGCCCACCTTTGGTCCTAACATTTGGTCACTACAAATACCCCTGTGGATTTTCAGCTTGATTTCTCATTTATCAGAGTCCTGTGCTCCCATATTTTGTTGCTAATAATTGCTTATTAAACTGCAGAAATTCAATACTCAAGTTTAAATTTTATATCACATTAGATTATCTTTCAAAACCATAGAAGAAGGATCCTATTCTTTGGCAGGCTAAAACTCAGTACCTTAGCATGGCTCGGAGCCTCGGGTTACCTCTTCTGCATTTTCTTAACATTGTTCTTCAGCCATGTGTTGTATACTTTCCCCTCAGTTTGTGTCCTTTGTCCCTAAACATGCAGATAACTCAGAGTCCCCAGTCCCTAATACACATTGCGTGTACCAGGTTTGTCTCTCCCTGTACTTACTGCCAGGGCAAGAATGTGGTTAGCTCAGGTACTGAATGCTTCTGACATATAAGCTGCTAAACTCAGGAATGAAGCTTATAGGATTCACCCATATTTTCCTTATTTTCACTTCTGATGAAGAGTAAGTGTGGTCATGCTAGAAGAACTGTGTATTGGATTGCCGTGATTTAAAGTAGACCTCCTTCAACTTGTAAAGTAGACAGAGGGGTGGATTTTTCCTGTAGGAGAGATGATGGGACTTTAGGATTTGAGGCTCTGTCACCCATCATGTGTCTGTGACTTAGAGGAAAGAATACCTGGATTCTTCTAACACTGTCTGACATGTGTGCCTGCTATTCAAAGACCATAAAATATATATTAAAATAAATAAATGCATTTTGTGCCTTTGTCTGTCTATTAATCTCTTGAGACTTCTTTCTTGCTACAAGGAAATGAAAACATTAGGTTATTTGATTTTTAAGGCCTCTGTAATTCTAAAATTATATGAGCTAACAATAATTCTTTCTAGAACTCATTCCTACCCTCATGCTAAACCCATTTGAGAAAAAGGAAGTTTGTAATTAAGCCAACTGTTCAATAAAAATATCCTATAAACCTCATTTCCACAATGTGGGTGTTGCAAGAGGAGAACTTGGTGATCTCACTTCCCTGATAACTGTTTGAGCTGTTTTGCTGATACAGCATGCTCTCAGAAATGTGGTCCTCTACCTCACACTCTGTTTCTCTGTTCCCCTAGCAACTGAGCATTAACCTGATAGGTTAAACTCTAGAAAGACAGAAAAGATTCAAAGATGACCATCCTTGACTCATGATGGGGACACACCAAAAGTGATGGAGGAATGGCTGCCAAGTTGCTGCCACATTGCCACAGAGAATTGTCCAGGAGCATGCAAGTGTTTTCTAACCCCAGCTTGTCTTCCATCAACCCTCAAACTCCCTGGGAACCCCACGGTACAGAGCTCTTAACTGCTTCCATCCATGTGGTCTTCCTCTTGCTAGGCGCTCTCATTGATCTGCGCATCTGACCGACCATCCCTTCTTCCCCTAAAGCACCTAGAGGTGGGAAGAAGAAAGGATCAAGTCTAGACAACTCAGCAGGTCTTTAATCCCAGCACTCGGGAGGCAGAGGCAGGCAGATCTCTGAGTTCCATGTACAAACAGAGTTTCAAAACAACCAGGGCTACACAGAGAAACCCTGTCTAGAAAAAAAGTCAGCTCAGTTTGTATAATGATCTAAAAGAGTGTCACCTTTAACCCTCTTCTGACATTCCCTTTTTAAATTAATTAATTAATTGTTGTAATCGCTGCCCATATGCACACATTTGTAAAGTTAGCCACTGGAACATGAATCACCCATAAAGGACCACATCACTGAAGACAACTGCCTTTCTCTACCATGGTAGCCATCAACTCCTCAGATGAGCGTAGGGCCTCATGAACTTCTCTCATGCCCATGTTAAAGTGATGATTGGCTTTATGCTATTTCCTGCTGGAGCAATGACCAACCTTTCCTCTAGCCTTTCAGTTCTCACAGTGAGGTATTCCAATAATGTCTGGGACATTCCTGCTAATGTAAAACCACAGCTCTCATCTTAAAGGGAATGAGAGATAGTTTATTCTGGGACCATTTTGAGTGACCCAGGATTTAAGTTACTCCAGTTCCAAGTTCCAACTTGGAAGCAGTTTCATGTCGTTTTATGGTTTAACAAAACAAGGAAAGTCATGAATAAAGGCAAGTTTAAAATACACCATTGGGCACACCAAAAAGGTGATTACAATAAGATGGAGAAAGTTTTCTAGGCCAAGATGCTCTCCGAAGGCAATCTTAGCTTTTGGTTTGGTGGAATTTGTCAATGGAGCCCTTTCATCTATTAGTCATAGATGTTAGTTCTGACAGGGAGACTGCACGGAATGGCTGCTCTGGAGGCTAGCCTGCTTGCGGTAATCAGTCTCCGGGCCTGCAGCGTTCCAGTCTCTCCACAGTGCTAAAAGCTCGCATCAATAAGTCTCTGCAAATGCAGTTTCTCTTCATTGACACCACTGTGCACATTTCTTACATATGAAACAAATCACGGCTTATATTAAAGTCTCTTCATTCTAATAACTGGATTAAAGTAGAAATGCATGCCTGTGCTTCCGTGGATCAAATTTTCTTTCTTAAACATCGTCTCAATGGTCACTCATCTGTGGTTTTCAGGGAGAAAAGTGAGTGAGTTTACACTGGTACTGGGCTCAGGAAGTGCTTTGTTTCAATGACTATGTGGAAGTGATATTTACATATGCAGAGTAAGACACCGGCTTAGCGGTTTGTTTGAATTTGACTTGCTTCCCACCTAGTCTAGGGTTCCGTGCCTCCGGTATTCTCAGTGTAGAATCTCAACATTTCATACAGATGCACTCTATTTAGAGTCCAGCAGAACTCTAAGACTGCAGCAGTAATATAACCCTGACATTCTCAGTATATTTAGCTTTGCCTCTTCTCTCTCTGAAGGAGCAAAGACAGGCAAGGGTGACCTTTACAATATCGCTTAGGCAGAACCTGACTGTGGGCTCTGAGCCTCTCTCTGAGGAGTAGCTGGACATTCCACCACCAGTCCTGTGTCCAGGATTTACTTGTTCCATCCCATTGGCCTGTCTTTTCATGGGAACAGAATGAATACTTAGGGGAAGAATTGGATTGATTCTTGTTTCTCTGAAATAGCTTGATCTATTCTGATGAATTGAGCTTTAGTAACAGCTAGAGCAGACGTTACAAAACATTGGAAATTTACTTTCTATGTGTTGGTAAGAGAGCACAGAGTTTATGCTTTGTACGCTGAGGACAAAATGAATAGTATTTAAATGATTGGAGAGAAAGGAAGCAAAACAGGTGACTCAGTCTGTAATTCAATTCTGTGAGTGACTAAGCACCTACAGAGAGCTCCAGAACAAGTCTGCTTTTCTCATCTTGGCGTTTGGATCTAACATCAGGTTATGCTATGACAAGTATGAATTATTGAGCAATTGTGATGTACCAGAAATTGTATTTACTAGATGCTTGCACTACAATATTTCAAGAAATTTGCCTGGGCTTGGCAGACGTGGTAAACCGGTGGTTTCTAATACAAATGATTTGAGGGCAAAGTCTATGATGTGACATGCATGGTGGGGGTGTTTTTAACCTGTCCCTGTGATGAGCCACGCAGTGTGACAGGATTAAGGATGCTGAGGATGGGGAATGAGTCGGTGATGAGATGAGACATTTCATTAGGCTGCAAAGGAGAAGGTGGCAAACAGATTACGTATTCTGTAGAGTCTGCCCTCTCAACTGCCTCAGTTACCCAACAGGCTATATAACTTTTAGATCACTCTTAGCTTCCAGTGCCAATCAGAGGAGTATATATTAATGTCCCGGTGTCCTTACATATATTAAGAATTTTATGGTCCCAAGTAAAACAGAAAAATAGGACATTGATAATTTTATATAAACTAGAAACATAATATGATTTCATATCTCACATTCCAAAAAATTCCTATCTTATCATTTTAATTTTCAAAATCATCACATTACACATTCCAAGGGAGAAAGTGCCTTTTTGCTTTGAGTTTGACGTTTGTTTGAGACAAAGTGCAAATATTCTCTGGTAGCAAACACCTTCAACCCGCATTCTACGCAATGCAAGGTTAAGTGCAGGTGATCAGAAAGATGCTTCTGCAAGGCAGGACTACAGAGTAAAGACAGAAATAAAACATGTATGAGAGAGTAAGGCAATTATCACTACAATTCTGCCTGGAGTCAAGAGCCTGTAGTTAGAGGGTGATGATAAAGGACCAGAACATAAGTATCTTTCGGAGGAAGAACAAGGGGACCCCATGGCTTCAATGGCTCAGCACAGTGGTCCGCCTGCCCACTCTTGAGAGAACATTTCTAAAAATGGTTGATACGTAAGTCAGAAAGCTAAGTGGGGAAGATATTCTCTGAAATGCGGGTGACACCCTCTAATAGATAAAGGAATTCTGGATGGAATTTAGAGAGTACAATGAAGAGAAGTTTGCATGGATGCTCACATCTCCATGAACAGCTGTGGGTTTTGCTTCTCTCGTCACCCAAGGAGCTCATAATTCAGATTCTTCAGCTTTGGAAAACAGACTTGAGCTAGCAACTTTAGGAACTTCCGGGTCCTCAAATTCCCACCGCGGACTTTGCTGATCTGTCTTGTTCTGAAGCTCCAGTTTCTTACACCGAGCTGTTACCGGCTTCCCAGCTTTCCAGTCTGCAGCTGGGCATGGCTGGGCACGACGGACCTGTTCAGCCTCTGACTGTGTATGTCAGTCTAGTCCAGTGTCATCAGCTATAGACAGAGAAAGATGGTTAGAAACAAATCACTCTAATAGCATTAGCTAGCCAGCTACCCTGAGTTGGTAGGTAACTCACTGCCTATGAGATTTCCACACAGTTATGAGGAAAACAGTCAAGGGCAGCCTCCTTGAGGGCCATGTATTCTACCAGACTCAAGACTGAGTGCTATCACTATATGGCTTTCCTTGAGCCACATCATGCTTGAGTCCAGGCGGGTGTAACCCACACTGCAAAGGCAATGCTGATAGTCAAAAAAGCTAATTTCCCATGATTGGAAACTGACAAAGTCAGGATGGGAATGCAAGCAGAAGCATCATGGAGGTTCAAGTGGTTGATTCTGTGGCCTGTCCTTAGTCAGAAACTCTACATCAATCTCATTTGCATAACCCCTTTGAATTAAAGAACAGCCCTGTTAGTATACATATTCTGCAGTCAGTAGGAGGGGAAAAATAACTTCAATACTCTGCAGCACAGCAAGATTACTGTGATTAATTTTGTATTTCAATGTGGATGGTTGAGAGAATTTTGAATGTGACTATGGCAAAGAACTGGTAACTATTTGATAGGCCAGTACCTTCATCTGTTCAATACACATTGTATGAAGTGAAAATCCCCATTACACCTGGAAATGTGTATAGTTATGCATCAGTTAATATAAAAGTATTTCTTAAAGAACATTACGTAGCTAACTTAGTGATGGGAAATTGGCAAACTTTGCCACTGTGCTGCCAGAGGGTACCCCTAGTTCTCAGAATCAGAAGGTGAACAAGTTGCACCGTGTCTAGAGGAGCTTTGAAGCCAGCAGAGAGGTACTAGCATCAGCAAGCGGCACTAGACCTCTGGAGCACCACTTAACCCACCCAAGCTGCCTGTAGGAAACAGCCAGGCTCTTGGGTTTCATGATCTGCAAGACGAATGCATCGCATATATACTATACCGGCACGTCAGAGAAAATCCATTAGGACATAGGGTTGGATATTCTGAGACAGTAAATTTTCAAAGCAGCATTATAAAGTTATGAATATTTATTTTTTTAGTTGAAAGGGGCCTATTAATCATGTTCTGTATTTGCTAAGTCAAACATTCTTTAATTATGACCCCATCATGGAAAAGTGGGTATTTCTAGTGTAGGCATCTAGTTTTACCAGGAAAATCTTGCATTGCCTTCTTTTTATCACTGGAAGGACTAAAATGTAGAATTTCAGGAAGGATCCATCACTATACGTTTTAAATAATTAGTGTAATTTTACTTAATAAGGAATATTTTTATCAAATGATGTAAACCTCAGTTAAATGCAATGAAATTGAAAAGCTGGTCATAGTGGCACATACCCCAAATCCTGGCACTTGGAAGGCAATTTGACTGAGTTTAAGGTCAGTCAAGATTGGTCCCATCTCTCATATCTGAGAACTGAGCCACCCCTCAATGGTCGCCATGGGAAAGAGAGCTGGTCCCCATTCCATGCTGACCTTCAACTTCAGCAGTAACGTGGGCACCAGAGAGCAGGCCCTGCCCCTCAAGGCATGATGGATGCAGGAGAGCTGTCCCTGCCCCTTCCCAGCAGCAGCTCTCAGGAGAGAGGGCTTCACCCTCACCTGGGCAACACAACAGAGCTGGCCACAGTGGCATGGGCACAGATGAGCCAGCCCTGAGGGCATGAGAGCAGGAGAACAGTCTGACAGAGATGGCCCTGGTGGTATGGGTATGGGAGAGTCAGTCCCACTCCTTGCCAGCTGCCACACTCCGGTGAGCTGGTCCTGCCCCTCACCAGGCCAGTGCTGCAGAGCTGTCCCTGGTGGCCTGAGCACAGGAGAGCCAGTCCCATTCCTTGCCAGATGCCACAGGAAGGAGAGCTGGCCCCACCCTCGCCTGGACAAAGCAAGAGAGCTGGCTCTGGTGGTGCAGGTGCAGGAGAGTGGGCAGTCTGAATAACTTAGCAACAACCCAGGCCCAGACCCAAGACTATCCCAGCATCTACACCATCCATGAGCTGTTGGAGATCATGAAGAGGCCGGTCCTGCATCACCAAAGCTTCAGGATGTCCATGACACAGGGCAACAAGATATCCAAGAGGAGTCCTGGTGAGGATCCACTACTGACGGTGTAGCAGAAGCCAGAGGCTCTAGAACCAGACCACTGATTTATTGCAAGGAACATTCGCAAGTTAAGCTGTTTGGACAAAAGAGTATACTGTGTGACAGGCCATGTCATATGACAGCTTCCGGGGGGGGGGTTGTTTGGAGGGCTGCAAGGGTCAGAGCACAGAAATGGAGGAACATAGAGACGGCTGGGATTGGGGTGATGATGTGAAATTAACAAAGAATTAATAAAAGGTGTCCTGACCAGTGGGACAACAAACCAGGATCCCTGGTAACCTGGAAAAGAGGGGAATGAAGGGACAAGAGACACGAGAAATGAACAGCAAGTCTGTGTTCTGATCAAACTGCAAATTTTATTTTTTTTCTCAGGAGCATTATATAGCAAAAAGGGCAGGGGGGAAGGGTGGGATGCTGGAATGTCAGGTCTGGAGGCATCCTCTAGCTGATAGGAAGAGAAAAGGAGATGCTGGGGGTCTGTAAATACTTGCTCACAATGGAAATGCTAATTACTTCTGAAGCCTGGGATCCACTGGTCTCATGGGGATCTTAACTCACAGGGAGATAAGGGTTATCCTAGGCCCCGAACTTGCCCTCCAGAGGCTTCTGAATAGCTTCCTTAATTTGTGACTAAGATAGCTGTAACCAATTTACAGGTCTTTGCACTCAGCAAAAAGGTTTTTTTAAATAAGATCAGCTAAAGTTGCATAGCAAGATCCTGTCAATAAAAACAAAGAGGGGTGGAGGGAAAGAGTTAGAGGCAGGAAGGCGGGAATGAGCACACTCAGGGTAAGTGTTGCTCAGGGAGGGCATGGGAGACAGAAGCAATGAGTTGCTGAAAACTGCTTCGGAACAAATCTTATTTTTTTCTCCACAGAAACAACAAATGTATGAGATAAGACATGCACTAATTAGCTCAATTTGGCCTTTCCACAATATATTTTTCAAAGAACCATGGAATTTTCTATATAAATATAATTTTATCCAATAGCTAAAGTGTAATCTGCTTGTTTCTCTACATAGTCCATGTTCGCATGGCTTTAAAGTTTGTCATTCTCCTGCCATAGCACCTGCTCAGGAACAGGCTCCCTAAGGCCTACCCTGCTCCCAAGTCTTTTAGTCATTATTTTAATGAGCATGAAAAGTAGTAGACTTTATATTGGCATTTGAATACATAATTGGTTTGCTTTGACGCTCTCTTTTCTCTCCAAAGCCATGTATCCTTCAACCTCCAGTCTTCTGCTTCCTGCTCATCTGACCTACAACCTCCCAGCCCCTTTCTCAAACCTTTTTCCTCCTCTTATATTCTGCTTTCTAGCTTCATGGCCTATACTCACGGCCACATATACATTCATAAGAATCAGAAGCCAAGATCTGCACACGAGAGAACAGCATTTGTCTTCTCTATTTGGGTTGCCTCACTCAACACTCTGCCTTTCTTCAATGTGACCACGTACTCCCTTTGCAGACCCACCCCACACAGCTCTCAGGTATCCCAGTGATGTCACATCCGGTTTCATCCCTAAAGGCCCAAGAGCTCCCACTTTTTACTTAAGGCCTCTGCAAATGGTGGGAGTAGTTGCCCTTAAATCCATTTTAACTCTTGCCTTTCTGTGCCTATATTGCAGGAAGGAACTTTTGTGATGTATCCCCCAAGTCCTGAATTCAACCATTGAGAGGGCTCCTCTGAAGACAGGGATGGGGAAGGACCAAGAAGGAGAAGTGAGAACAGAACTCTCTCTTTATCAAGAACTCACTCTCCCGCTCCCCTGCCATTTTCCCACCTTGCTCATCTTTCACTGAGTGACTGTCTAAGGACCCTTTCCTGGTCCGTTAGGCGAAGGGAGGAGTGGTTTCCTGCAGCTGGTGCCCTCTGATGCCTTCTCCCCCTCCTCTTCCACCCCATGGTCTTTGTAAATTCTCTACCAGCCCAGTAACTAACTCAAATTTGCATAATTCTTCATTTCATTTTCTGTTTCAAATGCTCAAAGTGGCATCTGCCTTACTAGTTGGGCAAATACTGACGCAGTGTTCAAAATTGGGAGTTTGTTATGTGTAGGATACTAGACTATTTATATTCATCTTCTTACTACATGCTTGTGAGAGTTCAAAGGTGTAATTGTTTTCATCCATACACTTTGGAAAGTAAAGTTTTCACCCTTGTAAGCCTCAAAAACACATAGGAAATGATAGAACCCAGATTGGGACTAAGGTCCAACGCCTCCTCATCCACAGCCACTTGCTTGTTCATCTGCACCACTAGGCCACAAGCTCTGTGAAGTGCAGAGCTAGTGATTCCTGTGCCTCTGCTCTTGTGCCTGGCACCATGAGGGAAGCATGATCTGTGCGATGGTTAGTACTAACGGGCAACTTTACAGTATATGAAATCACCTAGAGGACATGTCAGTGAAAGAATTTCTAGGTTGGGCTAACTGAGTTGGAGAGACAGAACATCCTAAGTGTGGGCAGCACTCTTCCATGGGCTGTGATCCTGGAGAAAAGAATGAGAGCAGGAGCTGAACACCAGCAGTCAGTGTTTCCAGACTATGGGTAACCAGCTGCTGCTGCCAAACCTACCACAGCATGACAGACTGTGCCTTCCAACTGTGAGCCAAAGTAGACTCCTCCTCCACTAAGTGGTCTTTGTCAGCTATTCTGTCATAGCAATGAGAACAACAGCTAATACAAGTAGAGCCCCAATAATTTTTATTGATGATTAGTTGCATAACAAATGCTCAATAGTAGAGCAAACTTTGACCACTTCTGGTACTTTCTTTTATTCAGGATATTTTCTCATCCTGTCTGATAGAGGGGAGACAATTGCCAGGAGAGATGAGGGACCAGGGTAGGAATGTTGACATAAGAAAGTTGGGCATGACAAATTCTTAGGGTTCAAGAAATAAAGTTTCAATGTGGAATGATTAAACACAGCCAAGAACAGGCACTGTCAGTCAGTGATGTGTCATGGGTAATCTATGAGACGAACCATGGTGTGCTCAGAATAGTGCTTAATCTGAAAAAGCCAAGCTGGGCAGGAAGGAGAGAGGAATGCACGTCTCAGCCAGCTGGCTTGGGCAAAGTACAGGATGACGGATGCTGATGCAGGACCTAGGAGAGAGAGATCTGGAATACAGCACAGACAGTCCTCTGTGGAAGGAGTCGTTAATTTGCCACTAAAATTCACACTGAAGAACTAAACTCCTTCCCATGGTCAGTCCTTCAGTGCGAAGCTGCGCAGATCCCTTTGAACTACTGGCAAGGAGGCAAGCACACACTGCTAGGCTCCCTGCAATGGGCAATTATCTACATAAAAGCTGGCCTATAACCAAGTCAGAGGGGGACAGACAGCACCCACTCAAGCTAGAACTAACTAGACTAGATTTGTTTTCATTTTCCAGAGAAATGTGTTAGCTCTCTCAAGAATCTTAAAGGCACTCATACTCTTTTCGTTGACACAAAACTAGGGTGAGAAACATGCTCAACTACAGCCAAAGGGAGATGGTTGTCGATATTGGGACCAGCTTCTAATTCCTTTCCCAGAAATGGGTTTTTATTCCTTCTCATAGGCAATAACTTCTTTTCTCCTTATCAATGACTTTAACCCTGGGCTGGAGCTGTGGCTCAGTCATGCTTACTTTACATGCATGAAAACTTAGTTTTATCCACAAAATTCACATAAACAAGCTGACCAAGGTGGCACACTTGTTATCAATCCTGGGGACAGACAGATTCCAGGGAGGAGCTGGCCAACTAGCCCAGTGAGTTCCTGGCAAGACAGGCTCCCTATCTCAAGATAAGGTGGGCAGTTTCCTGAGGAATGTTACCTGAAGTTTGGCCTCCAGCTTCCACACATACATCCACATATAGAGAGAGACGCCATGCTATGGGATGACATACTTCCTCCTTAAACACAGAAAGGAAGAGAAGTTCAGGGGGCCTAGTCCCATCAAGATATGTGAGGAAATACATGAAGGAAAGATCAGAAGAGTCAAATCCAGCAGTCAGGTTTTGTAAGGGGGAGGAGAGGGATTGTTGGATTTGGTAGAATGCATTCCTGAAAACCCTTGCAGCATTTAAGGACAATAAGGGTAAAATTCTGATTAAGGTGAATTACAGTAAGTAGGGAGACCAGAAGCATGCTCCCATTTGAAGAACCTTGGCTGAGAGAATGAAAAGGAAAGTCGGGTGTTAGAGAAATATCTGCGGATTAACTGATGGAGGCCATGATGGCAGGAAGACATCTGAGACCCAGGAGATTAAAGATACTTCTGTTTGAGTTTGAAAATTCTTTTCCAAAGGAGGTGAGAGCAAGGACTGGTGAAGCAAGAAGTTCTGTAGAGAGGGTGAAGGGCAAAGGTCATAAGTGGGTTCCTCAAGTGTTTCTCACTAAATTCTCATCTCATTCTCATCTTCTTAGCTCTGAGGCAGGCTATGAAACAGCATGTATAAGATCAGCATTCCATTTCCATCATCCTCCCCAACCCCACCCTATGCCTTGCATTGTTACTGTAGGATCCCATCTCCTGGGACCTCTGCCTCCCCGTTTTCTGGGAGTCTGTGACAGGAGTGAGACACTGGAGGACAGGAAATAGGACACTCCTTCCTCCTGCTTCCTGATTCTTCTGGTGACGTGAACCAGTTAAACCAGCTATACTTTCGCTGGGGTGTAAGATCTCACCAAGTGAACTTACTCCCCCACCCTATCTTGTCATTAAGAACCTTTTAGAGTGTCCTATCTGAAGTCAGTCATCACTTCTGCTTTCCCATGCTGCTAATCTCTACACTGTCTTGCCATCTCCTTTTGGCTTTTTGCCATTTCTATTCCTATATAAACTATTTCTTCTATTGTCACCTCTTGGTGAGGGAGAATTATCTGTATTCTGTCAATCATGTTTTAAATAAATGCTGACTGGCCAGGCAGGAAGTAGAGGCAGGTCAACCAGACAGGAAGTAGAGGAGGAGCGATGGGAACAGGAGAATTCTGGGAAGAAGGAAGCTCTTCCCTATGTTCTGCCCCGATCACAGAAGAAGCAGGATGTGACCTGCCCTGCTGAGAAAAGTACCAAGCAGCCAGGCGGTGGTGGCAAACGCCTTTAATCCCAGCACTCGGGAGGCAGAAGCAGGTGGATCTCTGGGAGTTCAAGGCCAGCCTGGTCTACAAGAGCTAGTTCCAGGACAGGCACCAAAGCTAAAGAGAAACCCTGTCTTGAAAAACAAAACAAAAAACAAACAAACAAAAAAAAAAGAAAGAAAATTACCAAGCCATGTGGCTAACATAGATAAGAATAATGGGTTAATATAAGTGATAAGAGCTAATAAGAAGCCTGAGCTAATGGGCCAATCAGTTTATAACTAATGTAGACTCTGTGTGATTTTCTTTGGGGCTAAATGGCTGCGGGAACTGTGCAGGACATAAACCCCAACTAGCAGACCCTCATGTTACAACCTCTCTTTGGCATACCAAGGGTGTTTTATCCATCCCCCCCCCAAATCATTTACAGAAATACATGGGAGGTGTGACTCCAGCTCTCAAACAAGTTATTCACATGTCTAAGCAATACACTCAACTATAGCAAAGTATAGGCCACCATTTGTGACAAACTGTTTCCAAGTTGTTGCAGGTGACAATTGCCCATGACACAGCACCCATTCTGTACAGAGCTCTGCAATCTGAAAGGACTTGGGGCTGTGGTTGAGCATCTAGTCTACCTGCACTCATTTTCTGTTACTGTTATTTATTTAACAATGAAGTACAACAGCTGTCTCCATTGTACAAGCACTGTCTGTGGCTCTGTGGAAATCCAGACATGATTAAACAAACATGGAATGAAGTGCACAGATTGTTAGAAAAAGTTTGGTCTGTAGCAAACATGACATGCAAATGAGTCTCCACAGACTTGTATTCATCCTCTCAGCAGCACAGAATAACAATTACATTCATAGCGTCAGGTTTTCAGTAGACACTTACAGTGATGAAAAACACTGGGACATGCCTTTTTCCGTAACTAACTTGAGTGTCTGAGGATATTAATATCTGTTAGGGAGGCTAGAACAAACCTTCCATGGATACCAAAGGAGGGTGGTGATTCCTGTATTGTTATAGAGCAGTGGTTCTCAATCTGTGGGTCTCAACCCTCTTTGAGGGTTGCATATTAGGTATCCTGCATATCAGATATTTACATTATGATTCACAACAGTAGTAAAATTACAATTATGAAGTAGCAACAAAATAGTTTCAAGGTTTGGAGTCATCACATCATCATGAACTGTATTTTAATACTTTTTAGGGTCACAATATTAGGAAGGTTAAGAACCACTGTTATAGAGCATATAATTGTTATTTGTATCTTGAAAGCTCAGGAAAAAAAATTCCCCACATGGTAAGGACAGCCTCTGCTGGCAAACTGGTTATCTGTTGCTCAAGGTGGAATATAAGGCTTCAAAGGCAGCTGGGATAGTTTGAATCCCTGAGACAGAGTTTGGGAGGAAGAAAGCACGCACCAGTGAGGTGAGTGTGATGTTACTTATAGGAGATGGAGGGAAGGAGGGAGAGAGGGAAGGAAGGAGGGAGGAAGGGAGGGAGGAAGGAGGGAGGAAGAAAGGGAGGGAGAAAAGAAACACTCCCTTCTCTACAGGTCCTGGATATGGGACTGAAAAGGACACTACAGAGAACTGCCCACTGTCATCTTCTCCCAGATGTTTAGCTCTGGGATATGTGAGGGCAACCTCCTCTATCCTCTGAGAAACTCCTCAGAAATTTTTGTAAATTTTACTGATACATTTATATGCATGTAAAGAGCTATAGAAGAAAGGTAGCAAGTGGGGGACATTTCTCAAAGAAATGCCCAAGTTGTTTTAACGTGTTATCTCCTTGGTGCTTCTCTGGATTTGAGCATACAGAATAGTTTCTCTGTAGACTTCACTCATCCATCCACAGGCTGGCTTGATGCCCTAGATGCAGTGAGAACATGATCATGCTCTGTACTCACACACTTCTAGGATTGGAAAATGATGGCACCAGATTACAATATTCAGACTCATTTGATGTGCTAGCATTTCATTTCAAGAGTAAGTATGTGCAAGCTGAGACTGCCCTTTGTTTCCTGGCTGCCCAAATCCGAATAATCACACAGAAACTATATTGATTACAAAACTGTTTGACCAATGGCTTAGGCGTATTCCAAGCTAACTCTTACATCTTAAATTAGCCCATTTCTACTATTTTAGATTTCATCATGAGGCTCATGGTTTGTTATCTCACATCTTGCTTCTTGCATGGCTATATGGCATCTGCCTGACTCTACCTTCTTTCTCCCTGTATTCAGCTTAGTTTTCCTGCCTAACTCTATTGTGCCCTGTCATAGGCCAAAGTAACTTCTTTATTAACCAATGATAATAAAACATATTCACAGCATAGAGATAGGAATCTCACATCATCTCTCCTTTTAGGTCTAAATAACAAAGAAGGTTTTAACTTTTACATAGTAAAATTGCATATAGCAAAACAGATATCAAACAAGAATTACAGTTCAATATTTAGTTTATTTGTATCTGGAAAAATTAAAGAAAATATTCTAACATCTCTTATCTTTGTAAGTCTAAAGTTTCATATTTATCTTTTATTATAACTAAGAAAAACTATAACTATACCTATCTGTCTTTAACTACATCAAAGACCCTAGAAGGATATAATATTACCTAAGGAAATAGAAATTGCATTGTAAGCAAATCCCAAATCTCTAGAATTGACAAAGACATCTTGCTAACTGGACAGTCATCCAAATTTCCTCTGTATCATTGGAGCATCCATCTTCAACCTATAGACCCATAGTATCAGTCAGATTTTTCTACAAAGCAGAGAATTTGAAAGACCATTTAGCCTATATAGGCAGTTTATCAGTAACTTTCTTCTCTGTCTTGCAGAATATCTGACAGACTCTTTAATGAAGCAGGAACCCTGAAGGACTGTCCCACCTTCTTTAGGCAACTCCAGCAGTCATTTTTCTATGGGTCCTAAATGTAACTTTATATAGCATATCAACAAGCAGTCCAGGCAAGAGGTTTCATGCCCACATGGCTATCACTCTCCATAAAGAGCCTCTTTGCTGCCCATCATCCTCTTGAAGTATATTGGTACTGCCAGAAACAGACATGTCTCACTGTTTAAAAGAGTCTAAGTTATTAAGACATTCTAAATATTATATTCCATAGGTCTTTGAAGTGTTGAAGATTATCTAACTAACTGAAATAAACCTCTGTATATCTAGAGAATCTGACTAATGCAATTAAAAGTTTGATTATTATAGATGATGATCTATTAATCTGTATTTTAACTATACATTACATTTTTAAATGAGCTAGATAAACATAATTCCTTAAACAAGAGTAGAAATATATGTATATATAGATGTATACAGTATGACAAAATTGACCTTAAATTTGTATCAATAGACTGAAATCCATACTGAAGTATCTCTATATCATCTTCCCCTTATCTTTTTATTTTTAGAAATTAACTGTGACCACTAACCATTTATAACCAACCACTTAAAAGTGAAAATCAGCATTTATAAACAATCAGTTTTGAGAATTTGGGAATAGTTTCCTCCAAAATGTTTCCTGTTGTTTGTTGGGTCAAGTATTTTTAGGTTTCATGGCGATCTATTGGGGGTCTTGTTCCATCAAACCACATTAGCATAGAAGAAATCCACAGGTTCCCTTCCTCGGTGAAAATATAAACAGAACCTCTTTTCCAAAGTAGCATATCTTATGCTCAAATCTTGAAATCAAGATACCTTTAAAATATATATGTTAGTTTACCTCAGCACCTCCTAGACTCAAATGTCTCTCTGTAGTAAAAAAAAAATGAAAGAGAATACAATAATATATAGTATCCAGACTCTTTGTGTATTTTCCATCTTAACAAGGCTTTTTTTTCTATTTTTAGGCTTTATGTGACAGTATGTTGCCCCATGTTGGGTGCCATTTGTAAGCAGAGACTGTGCTTTTGTTCCTGGCTGCCTAGACCTGAATAATCACACAGAAACTAAATTAATTACAACACTATTTGGCCAGTGGCTTAGGCATATTCCTAGCTAGCTCTTACATCTTAGATTAACCCATTTCTATTATTTTATATTTTACCATGAGGCTTGTGGTTTGTTATATACAGTACATCTTGCTTCCTGGGTGGCTACATGGTGTCTGCATGACTCTGCCTTCTTTCTCCTTATAATTAGTTTAGTTTTCCTGCCAAGCTATATTCTGGCCTGCCATAGGCCAAAGCAGCTTCTTTATTAACCAATGGTAATAAAATGAATTCACAGCATACCGAGAGGAATCCCACATCAGGTGTGTGTGTTCTTCACATGAGCCTGAGGAATCAGGAGCAGAAGTAAAGTCATAGAAAGCTATGATGAAAATTACTACACAGACCACTTTTTCTTTTTTTATTGATTTTATTGAGCTTTACATTTTTTTCTCTGCTCTTCTTCCTGCCTCTCCTCTCCCTTTCTACACTCTCCTATGGTGCCCATGTTCCCAATTTACTCAGGAGATCTTGTCTTTTTCTACTTCCCATGTAGATTAGATCCATGTATGTCTCTCTCATTGTTGTCTAGGTTCTCTGAGGTTGTGATTTGTAGACTGGTTTTCTTTGCTTTATGTTTAAAAACCATTTATGAGTGAATACATATGATAATTATCTTTCTGGGTCTGGGTTACTCACTTAATATGATGTTTTCTAGCTCCATCCATTGGCTTGCAAATTTCAAGATGTTGTTATTTTCCTCTGCTGTGTAGTACTTCATTATGTAAATGTACCACATTTTCCTTATCCATTCTTCAGTTGAGGGCATTTAGGTTTTTTCCAGGTTCTGGCTATGATAAACATTGCTGCTGCTATGAATCTAGTTGAGGACATGTTTTTGTGGCATGCTTGAGCATCCTTTGGATATATACCCTAAAGTGCAGGCCACTTTTTCTATGACCAGGCTGTGGAGGAAATGTTTTCTCTTTTGAGAATATATTCACTTACAATTTTCTGGGCACAAAAATCCTGATGATAGTGTCCACTTTTCCTTTCCCATGGCACCCCGAATGAGTAGATGTTCTGAGAAGTCTGGGCTTGGAGAGATGATTGGGTCAATGCCTAGAGGTGGTCAGACCCTTGAACCCTCACTCATGCATGCTTACTATCACAGCAATGGGAGATGTGGGACAGGGACATGCTCTTTTTCTGTGAAGTAATGTAGGAAGTCACAGCAAATTCATGAACAATTTTTACTTCTGAGACTATAAGACCTGAAAACCTTCTGTATGACACTTTCCCTTGTGGGAAGACTTTCATGAGAAGCTGTCCACACTTTCACAGAGCTGTTACATTCATGTTTTAGTTTCTTCATGTGCAGTCAAGGTAATTGTGTCAAGAGTTCTGTGGTATTTCAATGATAAAAGGCTCTTGGCTCAGCTCTGGAGATACACATACTAAATACAGAGGAACTGCAGCAGAGTAGAAGATGATAAATACTATTACAGAGATTTTTGTGATAGTGATCTTGTTGTGTCTTACTGTTTCATTTTACAGAGGAAGGAGAACCCTCTGGAGTTACAGCTCAAGACCAGTTTGATAAGGCCCTGAGATGAAATGCCCAAGAGTTCATATTCTGAATCCTCTTTGCTATCTGCTATAATAGGGATGGCCTGACAGTCATTACTAGTCACAGGAATATGACTTTTCATGGTGCAACTGTGACAAGGAGTTTGTAGGAAAAGGGGTGGTAAACAGGGTAGTATGTGGGGAGGAATGAGACTTGTCTATCTGCATTATGGACATATGTGAAATTGTAAGAACAAATTCAATTAATAATTGAAAAGAACTGTTTTCTACATTGGTCCTGGCATGTTTTGTGGTCAGTCAAAGTCTCCGTGGGTTGTAGATACAGATTTCATAAACTGGAATTAGGCTGGCAGTGGACAAGAATAAAGTCAGAGCATATATAAGAATGTGTGGTAATGTAGATCTATTTAATGAAAATTTTGTCAGCAGTACTATGCTTATGGCTTTGAGTGCTACCTTTAGCCCTCATGACCGTGCCTAATTAAAGAAGTTATTGTAACCAGCTACAGACTTTTAAATCGAGCTTTTCAAAACTGCCTGGTTTGTCTAAGGTGAACCCTGGCAAATGGCTGGCAGAGCTTTAATCTGAAGCTAATGTTCCTTTCAATAACAAAAACAAAACACCACTGCTGCTAAAGACATGGTTATTCCTAAATTTCCTTGTCCATCATTTTAAAAAACACCTTTACTGCAATGCCACATGAAAAAAAGAGATGGGTGAGGAAACACACAGAATAAGGCGAACATGTGTTCTCTTTTCTGTCTACCTGTGCAAATAGCATCCAATGAAAAAGAAAGACAGGCTCTTTATCTCTGAGTGAAAACTCAGTAACTTTAGAATTGAATTTTCCATGTGCTAAACATTCAGTAAGATGTTGGGATTCTACTGTGTGTGAGAAACATCACCACCCCAAAGAACACATGGTAGTGAGGGTAAAGGAACACAGTCTTAATCAGAAACCAAAGATGCTCACTCTCTATGTCCTACATTCCCTGGATGGAGAGAGGCAAAGAGCTGGTTTGTTAGATCTCCCGTGTTTTGTTCAATCATTCTATCCACCATCCATCCACACACACATGCATGCGTGCGTATGTACACACACACATACCCACACATACATATATGTGTACATACTTAGATACACACATCCATACACCTATTCATCCATATACCCACTCCCTCCCACACCCCTTCACATTTAGTCAAGATACTATGCGCTAAACTCTTTATAGGATCAAGAGTTAAATACTCAAATAAGAAGCTTATTCTCTTGCTGAAAGCTAAATGTGTCCCAAGTACTTGGCTAAGAGAGTGGGCGCTGTGGGACTCAAGAACAGAGGATGTAATTCAGCAAAGGAGTCAAATGGTGCTGAGGTTTCCTGGAGGAGCAAAGCTGTGAGCTGTGCTGGAGACAATGCTTTCATCCTGGAATAGCAATAGGGAGAGGTGCTGTTTACTCAGCTGTTGTGGGGGAAATGGAATGCTGGGTGGCTTCCTTCAGGCTACCAGATCTGAATGATACAATCACAGGCTTTTATACGAGATTGCTGTTGCTTTTGTCTTAGAAATGCTGCTTGCCCTCTCTAGCATGAATTAAAGGCAGCTGCTTGTCTCTTCTTCTCAATAGAAAGTAGCACCATTGTTATCCGTGCTTTCCCCACTGTGGCTAGAGTTAAGGATCAACCAAGACAGAAATAATGTGGAGAGTGAGGCTGCTTTCTGTCAGGTCTCGTTTCATTTCTTCTAGTTGTAAAAGACCACAAAGATTTGGAATCTAAAAATGACTCCTTTAATTTTTTTTTCATTGAAGCATATTAATTTTATTGGCCCAATGCTGATTAATGTCACATACATTAATATTGAGATACTGTCTCAAGCATAAGAAATGATTAAGTAAGAGTATAAATATCACATGGAGACTTCTGAATGCTGTGGAGATTGTGGGAACAATTTCCTTTTTAGAAGGATCATGTACCTGCATGTGGAGCTTTATTTTCAAACCTTTCAGAAATATTGAGTCAAAACATATTTTCTAGCACTTAAGTAATAGTAAAAGAAGTTAATCATATCTTCCCTTAGCTTACTAAGCAATTGTTCTCTTTAAGTCTCTGCTGTTACATGCATACAAATAGTAGACTAAAACACAATCCCAAGCTTTAAGAGTCTCGATAGTTAGTCATATAGAAGACCAGGAGGTAAACCAACAGTCACTTAGCAAGACATGAGCAGGCATGCCAAGCAAATGGAAAGGGAGCATATGAGAGATATATAATTTAAGAGCCCATGGCCCTTGAGAAATGGCTCAGAAGCTGAGTGCACAGTGCTCTCGCAGAGAACAATTTCAGTTCCCAGAACCCACATCAGGGGACTCAGAATCACATGTAACTCCAGTTCCAGGGGATCCAATGCCCTCTTCTGGCTTCCTTAGGTACCTGCACTCACATTCACACTAACACACCAATTCATTAATTCATTAAATGAAGTATTTAAAATATGGTTAAAATAAATGAAGTCCTTAAGGGTGAGGGTCATCAGAGAAGCTGACATTGAGCTATACGTAAAATCAGCACAGCCTATGCCACGAGAATGAAGTAGAAGAGTGGGTAGTAGACATAGTGGGATGTGTGAGGACAAGGGGACAGCAGATGGGGCAGACCCTGAGAATGGCTGACATACTGAGCCTGGATGGGCTGGAGGAATTGCATGGAGTGGGAGTTGGGAGAAGTTTCTGTAAGGCTTAGTGTGGCCCCAGAGTACATACTGTGTGAGCAAGGCTCGGCATAATCACGGGTGGGCAGACATGAGCAGATGAGTGGAAAGGAAGGCAATCGCAGTACACATCCAGGGACTTGAATGACAGAGAAGTCTGTGGCCAGTGCATAAACACTGATGTCACTAGAATTCTTGGGGCTGCAGAGGAAGACTATGCATGTCTACCTCTTTTGTCCAGGAAGCCAGCTGTTGCCAGAGAAAGCTGCACTGCCAAGCTGATGGGGCTTTTGTGATTTCCAGTAGCCCTTATCTTAAACCCTTCACGTTCTTCCCAGCCTCTGAAGATCAATCATGTTTTGTTTTTCTGCATTCACTTCCTCCTCACCCTGCTTCATGTGGCTGACCTCAGTCCTACACTACCTAAGACCTTGCCTGTGTCTCTCTTCTGTGGTCTCACTTTGCTAAGCTGGGAGGAAAAAATCATCCATGCCTAGCAACATTCAGGGCTCCCCAGCCCATGTGATAGGTAGATGGGTGTGGCACTGGAATTGGTTAGACAGTCCTATTGCTGTTCTGATGGCTGTCTCTATCTCAGCACTTGTCCCATCACATGCCCAGCATCTTCTCCTCAGCGGACGTTGTCAGTCCACACACTATTTTAACTGTGAGGAGCAAGAATCCTGCAAGAGTTTGATTTTTCTGTCAACCTCTCTTTTTCCTTCCTTCACTTTCTGGCATACATTTATTCTTTCACAATGCAGGCCCACTTTATGAACACATCTGATACGTGGTTGGTTTGTTATCAATAAATATGTGTAGAATTAATTTAAGTGATCTTCATAAGGATACAATATTGAGAAAAACTGAATAAGTTGCAATCTTCTTTAGGGCCCAGTATACTTTAGTACTTAAGGATCACTATGTCTGAGCAATGGTGATATTTGGGAAAGAAAGTTGCCTGAACCCATAAATAAAATATATGCACCCAAGCTATCTTTTCTTGATATTTTTAAGTGTAGTGTTTAACATTATTCAGATTTTATCTGCTCTCTGTTTATTAATAAAAAGAGATAAATTAAATTAGAATCATCTGGTTTATTATAAATTATTTCATCTATTTTATTTGAGGCTAGTTCATAAAATAAAAATAGGGAGAGAATGGATGGGTGGGTGGATGGATGGATGAATGGATAGATGGATGGATGGGGATCATAGTTAATTTACCATTTCAAATAGTTCCATCTGGTTGGGTAAAGGAGGTGTGATACCCTTTCATAACTCTGGCATCAGTGGGAAACAAAGAGTCTTTGAGTGCCCCACAGCTGGTAGTGATCTGTGGAGCGAGGTGCCTATTTCAAGTAACTCAAATCCATGATTAGTATTCACAAGACTTACCATTATAGCTCAACAAATACCTCATTGAAAAGTCCCACTCTGCTTTCTCATCATGGTCTTTGTGTGCCAGGGCAGCAGCATCCGCGTTGACAATAGGAACAGCTTCTCCGTGTCTTGTTACTGTAGTACTGCAAAGAGTAGCACTGTATTTCTGGGCACGCTTCATTCACAGGACTATAAATGGACTTCCCACATCTGTTTCATTTACTCATTTATTCAATGATAGACTTGCTGATGTAGTCATTCACATTTTCACATGTGCTCTGAACGGAAGAGACCAGATTGTCCTTTCCAACCCCGTAAACGAGGTTCTACTGATTCTTTGCTTTTGTTGTTTTGTTTTTCAAGATGATTTGTCTGTGTAACAGCTCTGGTTGTTCTGGAAATCACTTTGCAGACCAGGCTGGCCTTAAACTCACAGAGACCTGCCTGCTTCTGCCTCCTGAGTTCTGAGTTCATGTGCTACCACACCCCTTAGTGAAGTTTAATCACAGTATTCTCAGCACCGTCACATGGCAGCCAATCTGACTCGTGGGGTCACTAGCTCCTTCCACTCCAATTAGGCCTTACTGCTGCTCACCCACCGCAGGTATTCTGACTAGTGTAGCGGGGTGCTCCTGTCATTGCATGGTTTTTCCTGGTAAGACATGAAGACCTGTCTTTTCACACCCAACAGGGTACCAGAATCAGACCAAATAAATGATTCCTCCTGAACCTAGCATGGTGAGCCTGCTAGCCTTACTTCCATGGGTGGCGCAAAGACAGCAGTGGCACAGAAGAGCCTGTAGCAGTTGAGTCCCTGACTCTGAAATCTGCATCCCTGGAGCTCCCCCAACAACTTCTCACATAATTACTGAAAAGTATACTCTTCCCCAGAATTATTTCCTGCTTATTTATATAGCCTCAGAGAGGGACTCTGTGAATCATGTAAGCTTTCTGTGAGTGCTTAAGACTTTCTCCTGAGTTTGACGGATCTCTCTCCCCACCATGTTCCTTCACGAGGGAGTACTTCAATCTGGAGGAAGCAGCTACACTTACTAGAAAACAGATTCAAGGCAGGGGTGTTACCTGAAGCTGTGTGTAGTCCCTGCAGCACTACCCACCAGGTGAGCGTGTCTCATCGCTCTCCACATCTAGTCTCTGCCCTTCACCTCTGCCCAATGCAACATTTAGAAACACTCCACCCAGGATGCCTGGATTCATCTTCAGCTTCAGTCACATAACTAAGAAGCCTCCACAGGCTTCCTTCAGATGACCCAGTTCCATCTGAACTAAATTTAGCTGGTTCTCTATTATTTTCCCAAAACCACCCCTTTAAGTTTTAGCCATGGTATTATTTTATGCATTGTCAATTTAAACAAATCACTCTTCTCCAACCTAGATCCTGGCCCAGCTGGAGCCAGATGAACAGGGCACGTGCCAGAGGCATGATGGAGGATCTGGAAGATATCTCTGCTCAAGCTCTGAACCCTTTTGGTACCTCTGCTTCCAATGTTTTCTTTCTAAAAACTTTTCTCAGTTACTAACTGCAAGATTTATCTTGTTTTCCAAGGCTTGGCTCCAACATGCAAGGACCATCCAACAGGCTTTCATGAGCTAGGACATTGAAGGTTAAATCTTATATGCATCCCTTCTCCTCTTTATCTTCCAACCTGAAGACTGTGTCATCTAGTGGTGATGTTTCGGGAATTCACAGAGAGATTGTACTCTATATGGTGAACATCTAAGAGATGAAGACAATATATCAATAAAGGAGACCATGAGACCAAAACTTCTCAGAAACATTTAATAGGTCAGGATTCAGGCTCACATTCATCACTTCAAAGGGAGTGTTCTCTCATTGTTGCCTTCCACCCTAGGAGATGCCACCAGACACAGAGCTGCAGAAACAGAGCTGTAGAGTAGCAGAGCCATGGGAGAGAGAAGGTTAGGCTGATGCCCAGCCCATTCCTCTCTTGACCTGACTTCTCTACCATAGATGTGGATACCAGCATCTTGTTGAGCTCTGCATGCCTCACCAAGTTCTGCAGAGTGGACAGCTTGCACAATGGTTATCTTCTCAAGAACTCTGGAAATTGGATGTCCACTGCCAAGTTGGTAACAGGTTTGTTGTTTCTGCGCTTCTCTCTTTGCTTTATTGGTGACCACCTTCTTGTCACATGGCCTGTTCTCTGTGTGTGTCCTAACCCGTTCCAATAAGAACACCAGTCAGACTAGAAACCACACAGGAACTTCATCTAGTTTTAATAATATCTTGAAAAATCCTGCCCACAACCATTCGCATCCTAAAGCACCATTCACATCTTAGAGCACCATTCTCATCCTGGAGCACCATTCTCATCCTAGAACTACATTCTCATCCTGGAGCACCATTCTCATCCTGGAGCACCATTCTCATCCTGGAGCTACATTCTCATCCTGGAGCACCATTCACATCCTGGAGCACCATTCTCATCCTGGAGCACCATTCACATCTTAGAGCACCATTCTCATCCTGGAGCTACATTCTCATCTGAGAGCACCACTCACATCCTAGAGTACCATTCGCATCCTGGAGCACCATTCTCATCCTGGAGCACCATTCACATTCTAGAGCACCATTCTCATCCTGGAGCTACATTCTCATCCTGGAGCACCATTCTCATCCTGGAGCTATATTCTCATCCTGGAGCACCATTCACATCCTGGAGCACCATTCTCATCCTGGAGCACCATTCTCATCCTGGAGCTACATTCTCATCCGAGAGCACCACTCACATCCTAGAGCACCATTCGCAGCCTGGAGCACCATTCTCATCCTGGAACACCATTCACATTCTAGAGCACCATTCTCATCCTGGAGCTACATTCTCATCCTGGAGCTACATTCTCATCCTGGAGCTACATTCTCATCCTGGAGCACCATTCTTATCCTGGAGCTACATTCTCATCCGAAAGCACCACTCACACCCTAGAGCACCATTCTCATCCTGGAGCACAATTCTTATCCTGAAGCGCCATTTGCATTCTGGAGCTACATTCTCATCCTGGAGCACCATTCTCATCCTGGAGCTACATTCTCATCCTGGAGGACCATTCTCATCCTGGAGCACCATTCACATCCTGGAGCTCCATTGTTGACAAAGGTTTCTGTCCCGCCCAGTCTTACAGCCATTCAGTCCCAAAGAAACACAGAGGCCTACATTAATTATAAACTGATTGGCCTATCAGCTAAGGCTTCTTATTAACTAACTCTTACATCATAGATTAACCCATAATTCTTGTGTGTGTTAGCCACGTGGCTTGGTACCTTTATCAGTGAGGCATTCTCATCTTGCTTCCTCTATATCTAGGTGAGGAATGTAGGCTGAGCCTTTGCTCTTCCCATAATTCTCCTATTCTGGTAGCCTTGCCTATCCTTCCTGCCTGGCTACTGGCCAATTAGAGTTTTATTAAACCAATACAAGTAACAAATCTTAACATGATACAAGACCATTGTCCCGCAGTACACCATTCACATTCTGGAGCACCAGAGGAGGAGAATTTTGATATGAGTTTTAAAGAGGATGTGATTCACCCCAGGAGCTAACAACACCACCTTCACAGAAGTGTCAATAAAATAATGAAAAGTGTTAAAATTAAAACTCAATATCCAGGCATAATGATGTGTATTTATAACCCTACCACTTGGAAAATGGAACCAAAAGGGTCAGAAGTTCGAGGCGAGCTTGTGCATCACATGCGTGTGGCTAGCCTGTACTCCATGAAATTGTGCCTCAAAGCGGGGGGGGGGTAGGGAGAAAAAACCAAAGTCTGAACATGAGAAGAACTCGTCTATGATGTGTTTCCTAAAATAGCTAACCTTTATTTTCAATGTTTACATCTTTACCCACAAAGTAAATGATTTTTAATACCAGTAATTTTTTCATGATTTTAAATGTACACTTTTCTGTGTGTGGTAAATATGTGTATGGATGTTGCACATATTGTGGGCACTCACACACATGGGTGAACATATGTTGCTATCGCCTACACACACAGGATTGCATGTGTACATGTGTTGCTCTCTCTCTCTCTCTCTCTCTCTCTCTCTCTCTCACACACACACACACACACACACACACACACACACACACACCCCTAATGATTGAAGATAAAAGGAAACAATAAGATAACACAGGGAAAGAGTTTAACATTGCAAGCTGCAACATGAGCTTATCTGAGTCAGTCAAATGGACCCTCGGTCTGGAAATTCCATTATTGAGGTAGAATCTAATAAAATTTGTAAAAAGTATCATAAACTTTCTTATTACAACATCTTCATTCTCCATGATTAATGGAGCTCAAGGTCTTGGATTATGGTTTGACCCTGGAAATTGAGAAGTAGAGGGTAAATATGAGAGATACAATAATAAGGAAAATGCCAGAGTTTGAAATCCTCAGAGAAGAATATGAAACACAAAGTGTGGTTTATAAATATTCCCATTTTTGCAGCTGCCTGAGATAAGCATTTGTGTAACTTATTTAGGATGTTAAGCCGTTTATCTCGGGAAGCCAGAAGGAAAGGTCATTTTGCTGATTCCAGGTTCACAACTGCTGTCCACAGTATGATATATTCCACAGCTGACACGAGCTGGGGTTTTGTTGTATACAAATCATGGGTTTCTGCTTTCTTCACTTAGAATGGAGTTTAAACCATTGCCTTACAACATTCAACTACACACTGACCTTGGTTCCTTCATATGTGTATTCACAGTTTTAAAACAATATTCAACCTTAATATGGGTTTGAAATCAACTGAAATGCATGTATTCTGAATGAAAATGCTCATGATGATAGCCTTTATTGAACACTTAGTATGGAACAATCGGCATGCTAATGATTTCCTGGTCTTGGGCTAGGAAGGTGACCCAGGCTAGAAACACTTATTTCGGAAACCTGGTAATCAGAATTCTATCCCAGGCCCACCAAGGGCTAGACACAGCAGCATGCACCTGTAAACCCAGCAGTTCTGTGGTGAGATGGAATCACCCAGATGGTAGCCTGGCATCTACAGAGAAACGAGAGAGCCTGCTCACCAAGACGGCAGCAGAGAACCAATTCCTGAAAGCTGTCCTCTGACTTCCACACACGTGACGTAACAGGCATGCCCCTCCCAATAGTAGCAAAATAAATTCCCTACTCAGTTTGTTTTGCTTATACGGTGCAGATGTTAATGGATAACAATTACATGCAGTAATATACACAAGTGTCTATGATTCAATAAATTGTTCATTCTTACAACCATGGTGCTACCCGGTGAGGAAGAAGTACGGTCAACTTCCAGTTAACAAGACCAAGAGACCAATACTACCTGTTTTCAACCCTCATATGAAAGGAACCACAAGCCGAGGCCAGCTCTAAACTTCTTCCATGCCCTCCATTGTCACCCAGTCCCATAACTGCCTCTCATCCCTTCAACTAATGTTTGCATTTGGCTTCAATTCAGGACTAAACATTGTTAAAGTTGTGATTTTATCCACCTCCCTGGAAACATACTCGGTGCTGTTAACCCCTTACCTTTCAGTTCACCGGGTGGCTGTGGACTATGTACAGTTTCCAGTCCGCCGGGTGGCTGTGGACTATGTACACTGTTTCCAGTTCACCGGGTGGTTGTGGACTATGTACAGTTTCCAGTCCGCCGGGTGGCTGTGGACTATGTACACTGTTTCCAGTCCGCCGGGTGGTTGTGGACTGTTTGCATTATGTTTCCAGTCCGCCGGGTGGCTGTGGACTATGTACACTGTTTCCAGTCAGCAGGGTGGCTGTGGACTGTTTGCATTAATTGTTTCCAGTTTGTCTTCTCTCGTCACTGCCACTGTTTGCACATTTTCACACACTTACCTGCTTTTTAATTTCAGTTTATTTTATTTGGAAATCTGTGAAGTATTTTTAAAGTACTTTTGTTTTCAAAGTTAAGGTCGTGGGTTTCATTTTATTTCAGATTAGCATACAAAATAGTGTCTCTTACATGCGAATACCTCATTCCAGTTCATCCGTGTCTTCCAGTGCTCTCTCCATGCCCCCAGACACCTTCTTGTGGTTTCCTTCTTTCCCCTTTCTGCTTCCTCATCACAGGCCACCCATCCTTTCTTTGATTTCCCATCTCTCTCATGATATCCTCCTCTACCTTTTCTGGTGGATTTTAATGAAGATTCCAGGGGCCGCTGTGACAATGAATATTCTGTATGTGCTGGATAGATATTGTGTACTTATCAATTAGGTCCTTGTAATCTCTATTATAGTTTAACTCTGACACTTCTTAGATTTAGTTTACATGAAATATTTAGGGATAAAACTGTGGCAGTCATATAAGCCACTCTAACTGTATCAGGGCCTACTGACCTTCTCGTCCACTAGTGTTTGTTTTATGAAATCGGAAGCCCCAACATTTGGTGCTTCCATATTTAGAATTGCTCTATATTTTATTAAGAGTTCTCTTTATTAAAAGATAGTGGGCTCTTTGATCTCTTTTGACTGATCTTGGCTTGATCCTTCACTGGCCTGGGATGGCTGACCAGCCCCTCTCTGGACCCTGCAGCATGACAGCCAGTCCTACCCGCCATGGGGGACCTGATCCCTGCACTCCACCATGGACATGGGAGAGCTGGTCCCCACTGCATGGGCCTAGAAGAGCTGACCCCACACCTCATATGAGGGGTGCAGTCCCAGTGGCCCAGATTGACCAGCTCAGCTACAGCCCAGACCTACACCTTGGAGTTTCAGTGAGGGTCTGGTGATGATGGTGTCCCAGAGGCCTTGAACCAGACCAGTGGCTCATTGCAATGAATATTCTGTAGGTGAGGCTGATTGGACAAATGGCAGAATGCTGACTAGAACAAATGAAAAGGTGTTGGGAAGATGGAGGAGCAAGATTCTTTGTTTGCTTGCTTGCTTCGTTTTGTTTTGTTTTTATTTTTTGGTGGGTTTCCTTTTAAAAGAGGGTTACTACAGAGGGACTGAGAGATTAGCAAGACTGGGGGACATGATGTGAAGGACTAAAGAATCAATTGAGAATTACATTATTTAAAAAAAAATACTTGGCTTGAAGTCTACCTTCTCGGGAGTTAGCATAGCTATGCCAACTATTTTTCAGTTTCCATTTGCTTGATCAACTGACATCCATCCTTAAATCCTCAACCTATGGCTGTCCTTACCAGTGAGGCAGTAGAGCTGGCTTTAGTATTTTTAATCCAGTTCACCAAGTCTGTCTCTTTCATCAGTGGGCAGAGACAAATTACAATTAGGGTTACTGTTGAGAGTCGTTTACTGACCCCCAATTGTCGTGGTTATTTTACTACTTTTTCCTGTGTTCTGTCCTGCCGGCTTCTGGGTATTACTGCTTTACTCTTTGAACACAATGGATTCCTTCCCAGCTCTTGTTTGTTCGTATAGTCCTCTTATGAAATGTGTTCTTCCTGTGTCTTTGTGCTTGAGACTTTCTTCTCCTCTGTGCACACTATTCCTTTAAGTTCTTCTGAGCCGCTGGCTTCTGGCCACAAGCTGCCATATTTGTGCTTGTCTTGAAATGCCCTTATCTCTCTGTCAACTTTAAAGATGCATGTGCTGGATATAGCAATATTGACTGACAGTTACTTGTTTTCAAAACTTAAAATAAATCATTTCATGCTTTGCTGACTTACGTGATCCAATTCTATTTGCTTCTACCTTTGTGGTTGAGTTGGTATTTTTCTTTTTTTCTTGTTTTGAGACAGGGTCTCGTACAACCTTGGCTGACCTTGAACTGGATATGACTTTTCTATGTTTTGTACTGTTGCTGGGGCTGATATCCCCCAGAGTTGTGTTCACACTGCCAGACCCCTTTCTGGCATACCAGGGGCCTCTACCGCCACATTTAGAGCTGCAGTCTGTATGGGCTGGAAAGGTTCTACTGCCCCACATGAGTCCTCAATCATCCTCAAGTAGTCAGTGCTTTAGCTGAGTATGTCTCCAACTGCAACCATGTCTATCTCTACGCTTTCAAAACCCCTGAACATTAATCACCCCACTGGAGGGGGACCGAACTGTGGGCATCACATACACCCCAGAAACCTCAGCTTCTCAGGCTCCACAGCACTGGAAGATAAATGTTGATCCACCTGCTCACCTGAGACACAGAGCTGGCAGACTCCAGCTTACCCTCAACTTAGGGAATCTGCTTCTAGCAACGGAGGGTGGGACTATATGTCCTCAGAGCTGAGCCTCCTGTTCCCCAAACCCTCTGCTTCCTCTCTGGGCCTACTCCATGGAAGGAAATGTTAGAATATTAAAACAAATTACTGTTAATTATGTCAACTTTTTTCTTTTTGAAAGATTAGTAAAATTGAAATGCCCCTTAGAAAAAGAAAAATAAGTTAGCAATTTAAGTACTTCAAAATTTGATCACATTAACAGATGCTACAGATCTTTAAACAGTAGCACATGAAAATAAAATTTATATCCAATAGAAAAAAATCTTTTGAAAATAAAACCAGCTATACTTGGCTTAGAAGGAACAAGACTCTTTCTGCTGCTACAGATCCAGACGCAGAGGTCCCAGCACCTTCTCCAGACACACACGTGTCTGCATGCACAGGGCCATGCTTTCCACCATGATGAGAAAAGGCTAAATCTCTGAAACTGTAAGACAGCCCCAATTAAATGCTTTCCTTTATGAGAGCTGCCAGGAAGGTCTGATCTGGTGGAGGACACTGATGACATCATTAAAGTGACTGTGAACAGGGTGGGGGAATGAAAAGGCGGGAGACCTTCATAATATGGCATTTATAATGTTTTAAGAATTTAGGCTTTTCATGGCAATGAGATCCATCTGGTCCTGACAGCACCAGCTACTTCAAGAGGAAGATGGGCATTGAAGAGTCTCCTTATGAAGTTTGTTAGCCATTTGGGCAAGAAACTGTTCTTGCCTAAACTTTGACTGAAATTGCAGGACCCACAGAAAAATGACCGCTGTGTTGCCTAAAGAAGGTGAGACAGTCCTTCTGTTTTTTTGCTTAAAGAAGGAGTCTGTCAGATATTCTGTAGGATACAAAAGAAAATTACTACCAAACTGCCAATGTAAGTGGAACTATCTTTGTTATTTACTGCTTCATGGAAAAGTCTGCCAGACACTATGGACCTGTAGGCTGAAGATGGATGCTCCAACAATATAGAAGAATTTGGGGTGACTGTCCAGGCAGCGGGATGTCTCTGTCAATTCTAGAGTTTTGGAAGTTGCTTACAATGAACGTCTGTTTACTTAGGTAATATTACATCCTTCTGGGGTCTCTGATGGAGTTGAAGAATAGATAGATATAATTATAGTTTTCCTTAGTTATGATAAAAGATAAAGTAGATATAAATATTGTAACTGTAATTCTTGCTTGATACCTGTTTTGTTATAAGCAATTTTTCTGTTTTAAAGTTAAAACCTTCCTTTTTATTTAAACAGAAAAGGGGAAATGGTGTGGAAAGTCCTTCTGTATATATGTTGCTTTTATTGGTTAGTGAATAAAGAACCTGCCAATGGCTTAACAGAATATAGCCAGGCTGGAAAAGATATATACAGAATAGGTGGAGTCTGGGAGATGCCATGTAGCCACCAAAGGAGAAAGATGTGAATTGACAGCCAGAAACTTGCTGGTAGGCCACAAATCTTATAGCAAAATATAAAATAATAGAAATGGGTTAATTTAAGATATAAAAGTAAACCAGAGATGCTCTTAAGCTATTGGTCAAGCAATATTGCTATTAATATAGTTTCTGTGTGATTATTTTGGCAGTCTGGGCAGAAGGGAACAAACAAGCAGCCTTCCCCCTACACTTGAAAGTACAGGTGAATGGACTAACGGGTAAACTGTGAGACTCAGTGGAACACACTACTGCTTCCATGACCAGATTCTTCTTCTTTTCTGTCTTTATTTCATTTTGTTATTGTTGCTGTTTTGTTTGTTTCTTGGTTTTTCTTTTAAATTTGGTTTTGATTTGGTGGAGGTTGCAAGAGCAGAGGGTGAATGTGAGGAGACAGGGTGATAAGTAGGATCAAAATGCTTGGTGTGAAATCCACAAAGGACCAATGAAAGTTAAAAAAAATAAAAAGGAAACAAGCCTGAATAGTCTTACTGATAATGCACTTTTCAGTCAAAACTTTCAACAATTAATCTCAAAATATTAAAAGAAAAATATTAACAATATCATGAGGAACTGAAGGAAATTTATGGGTTTTTTTCCACAATCCAAAAACAAAATCAGCAAAACTTCAAACTAAACAGCTTGGGTTACTAGACGAATTGAGTTTGTTCCACTAAGGCAATGATGTCTCAACAGTCAGAAAGCAAGCTGTATTTTTTTTTCGTTCTTTAAAACTAGGAGGGAAGATTAGGTATCAATCTGAAATGATGCTAAAAGGCATTTAATAAAATGCAGACTTGTTTGTGTTTTAAAACACTTAAGAAAGTATTAATATGGAGTGGTCTGAACATCCCAAATCCATATAAGCCAATAACAAAATCAGTGTGCATGTGTGCATGTATGTGCGTGTGCATGTATGCATGTGTGTATGTGTGTGTTTAACACTGAGAACTAGACCTAAGTCTTGTGAATACTAGGCAAACACTCTACTACTGAGCACTAGACCTGAAGAATCATCTCTAATGTGCAATGCTGAGGTATTACTGTTAGTAGAAGGAATAAGACTAAGTTTATTTGTACATGTCTACACACGGGGCCATTTATATGTGAGATTCCTAGGAATAGTAGGAATGACTAGGCTGGTAGAAACATAGGCTTATCTAAATTCAGCAAGCAGTTTAATGTGGAGAATACATTTAGGAATTATCAGAATGTAAGTATATACAAAGTGATGGGACTTTGGAAAGAACATAGATATAAGGATTCGTGACCCAGTGCTGAGGCCTGGCAATATCTAACTTTCAAGACAAAAGAGAAGGAACCAGGAAGACAGCCTGAGAAAGAGTCATGGTGCGACGGCAGAAAAACAGCTGAATCTAGTCTTCTCTCCCTGACTAATGCTGGATGGCCAGGGCCCCTGTGCACATAGGAAGCCAACCACTTCACCCTTCACCCTGCCTTGAATTTCCATAGCAAACCCATAGGAAACCAAACTGTGTGTCAACTTACTCAGTCCTGATTTCTGATTTGGGTTTCCCTCAAGGCCCCTTTCTCCTCCTTCCTACTAACTCCAAATCTTGCCAGTTTTCAATTAATGACTAGTATGTCTCATTGCTTCTAAAATCTACACCCTTGCTGAAAACATTTCTAAATGTTGACCATGAAATTAACAGGGCATGAAGATTTACTTGGTTTTATTTGGGGCCGATAACATTACTGCTGAGATAGCACTTCAGGCACTCAGATTCTGCCTTAGGAGGTCGATTTAAGAAAATAGAATTGGTACTCTCTTTATTACAATTGACAACAAGATAAAGCAGTTGTCAATTGTAATAAAGAGAATATTTTGTATTCAAAATATTCCCATTTCAATTTACATTTTGAGAAATATTTTTGAAGTCTTTTTTATAAGATATGTTGTCACAGCAATTTTAAAAGATAATCTCTGTATGCACCCTAAAACTTCTAAAGATCTATTCTGGTAAGAGACTGTAGACTGTACACACTGGCACTGTAACAGTTCATACACTAGGACTGATTCCCAAAGTGAGAACTCATCAGTATTCCTGACGTCTTTACAGCACACTCCTGTGGCCTTCCTTCACCTCACCATCTGCTACCCCAAGTCCTGACATAGGGGCTGGAAACCAAACCTGGAACCTCTTCAGTACATGCTCTTAACTGCAGTGCTGCCTCCCGTCCTGAGAAACATCATTTCTGAAGAGTTTACTAGAACACCATGCGCAACCCTAACAGTATTACCCGATGGTATTGGCTAACACTGCCAACATTTTATCTAATGCTACAAAGCATGATGTGGACACAGTCACCTCCAAACTACGGAGAGTAGCATCTTTCCGTGTTGGGGAATTACTCTGAGATCAGGAAGGTAGAGCTTGCACAAGTTACCTATGAGCAAATATGTAAATATCCCATGACTTCAGCAATATTAGCATTCAGTGCCTGAACACATGCACCTTCATTCAGGAGGCATGGAGGCCTCGGGGCTGATGCTGTGGACTTGGTCTCCTCATAGGATTTATATCTCCATGTCTTAATATGTTTGACACAGAATGGATCATGCATGGGCTACTAAATACAACTTGTCTCATTTTCTTTTTTTGTTTGTTTTTTGTTTTTTAAATTTATTTATTTATTAAAGATTTCTGTCTCTTCCCCACCACCGCCTCCCATTTCCCTCCCCCTCCCCCAATTAAGTCCCCCCCCCCCAGCCCAAAAAGCAATCAGGGTTCCCTGTCCTGTGGGAAGTCAAAGGAACCCCCACCTCCATCCAGGTCTAGTAAGTTGAGCATCCAAACTGCCTAGGCTCCCACAAAGCCAGTGCGTGCAGTAGGATCTGAAACCCATTGCCATTGTTCTTGAGTTCTCAGTAGTCCTCATTGTCCGCTATGTTCAGAGAGTCCGGTTTTATCCCATGCTTTTTCAGACCCAGGCCAGCTGGTCTTGGTGAGTTCCCAGTAGAACATCCCCATTGTCTCAGTGTGTTGGTGCACCCCTCGCAGTCCTGAGTTCCTTGCTAGTGCTCTCTCTCCTTCTGCTCCTGATTTGGACCTTGAGATTTCAGTCCTGTGCTCCAATGTGGGTCTCTGTCTCCTTTCATTGCTTGCCGAAGGTTAATATTCAGGAGGATGCCTATATGTTTTTCTTTGGGTTCTCCTTATTTAGCTTCTCTAGGATCACTAATTATAGGCTCAATGTCCTTGGTTTATGGCTAGAAACCAAATATGAGTGAGTACATCCCATGTTCCTCTTTTTGGGTCTGGCTTACCTCACTCAGGATAGTGTTTTCCATTTCCATCTATTTGCATGCAAAATTCAAGAAGTCCTTGTTTTTTATTGCTGAGTAGTACTCTAATATGTATATATTCCATACTTTCTTCATCCATTCTTCCATTGAAGGGCATCTAGGTTGTTTCCAGGTTCTGGCTATCACAAACAATGCTGCTATGAACATCGTAGAGCATATACTTTTGTTGTATGATAAGGTCTCTCTTGGGTATATTCCCAAGAGTGGTATTGCTGGGTCCAGGGGTAAGTTGATCCCGAATTTCCTGAGAAACCTCAACTTCCTTAGCGATCAGGGAAATGCAAATCAAGACAACTTTAAGATACCATCTTACACCTGTCAGAATGGCTAAAATAAAAAACACCAATGATAGCCCTTCTTGGAGAGGTTGTGGAGAAAGGGGTACACTCATCCATTGCTGGTGGGAATGCAAACTTGTGCAACCACTTTGGAAAGCAGTATGGCAGTTACTCGTCTCATTTTCATTTCTCAGCAGATCTGCACTCACTTGCTTTAATAGATGTGTCTCTAAATAAAAGTGTCAATTAATTGTGAGCCCCTCCAGAAAAGCGTTATAGACTCTAACTTGGCCTTCAGCCTGGAAATAGACCAAGGCATCAAAGCCCTCATGGAACTGATGTCATGACGGCATTCCTGTATTCAAGTGTCTACCTTTACAGCACAGAGGTCCTGCTGGTTTTTACTAGTTTTAAGAGCTTAGGAAGCCTGGGTTTTTTTCTGACATTTTCATGTATATGTATCGTTATACTTAGTTCTGCTCCCAAACTGCCCTTCCTAGAACCTCCCTACTGTCTCTTCTGGTTTTCTTTATTCCTCCAAAGAGTCTCTCCTTCTGCCTTCACGTCACAGTTCCATTATCCTCTCCTTTCCACTTCTCCTTAAATTCTTTTTGTCCTTCTCATGATCCCCTTTCTATTTCATTCTCTCTCCCTCTCTCTGTCTCTCTCTCTCCCTCTCTCTCTTAGTCTCTCTCTCTCTCTCTCTCTCTCTCTCTCTCTCTCTCTCTCTCTCTCTCTCTCTCTTTTTCACACACACACACACAAAACTGATTTTGAAGCTAGGTGTAATAAAATAACCTTCAATTCCACTACTTTGTGGGAAATTTGTTTTCTATATGTAATTTTAAATCGGTGTTCTAGATATGAAAGAAAATATGGCATTTGTCTTCTAGAGTCTCCCTTGCTTAGCTTAACATACTGATCTCTAAATTGCCAGTTTTCCTGAAAATGTTATGCGCATCTTGCTGTTCTTGTACCAACAGCTGTCTGGTACCTAGGGTTATCCCACCCTAACTCTGCCGGTCTTACCTCATTTGGATTGGGACCCTACCTCTAGGCTATGAGGTTGCCCTTAACTTTAATATATCTTCCAGATAGTGTGGACTTGCATGCTTTCAGCTCCAGGTCCGCAGTGGAATATTGTACAGGTAACTGTGGTCACTCGGAACGTCAGACGTTCTGTCGTCAGAGAGATGAAAGTATCACTGTTCTGTCTTGGATGGACTTCCCCTTGCCACCTCGGCCCCATCTGAAGCCTGAACAGCTTGAGACGACTCCCGTCTACCTCCCGCAGACTTTGGCTCTGTGTCACCTGACTATTGGGACGACCCCTTCTACCTCCCGCAGACTTTGGACGTTACTGATTCTCTATTCCACACTAACATGGTTCCCAAGAAGCTAGGTATTTTAATGAAATTCCCCTGTGCTAGTATGTAAACGTCTCTGCTCTAAACTAAGTGCCCACCCACAGCCAATCTTACTATTATTTTCCTTTCCTTCTACTTTCTTAAGAATTCAGCCCTCCAGTCGGTGGGATCACTAGCAGGGGAACGAGGATTTATTCCTAGTGCACGAACTAGCTCTTTGGATACCTTGTTCAGCTTAGATGGGGGGGGGCTTGGTCCTGCCTTAAGTGCTGTGACAGACTTTTTGACTCCCCGTGGGAGGCCTCACCCTCTCTGAAGAGTGGATGCGGGTTAGATGGGAAGAATGTGGGGGGCGGGAAGCAGGAGGACAGAAAAGAGAGGGAACTGGGATTGATGTGTAAAATAAGATTGTTAAAAAAAAAAAAGAATTCAGCCCTCTTATTAAAAAGTTAAAAAGAACTTGCTGGGTGGTAGTGGCATACACCTTTAATCCCAGGACTCGGGAGGCATAGACAGGTGAGTTCGAGGCCAGCCTGGTCTATAGAATAGTTCCAGGACAGGCACCAACACCACAGAGAAACCCTGTCTGAGGCGGGGGGGTGGGGGGAGTTAAAAAGAACTTGAAATAAAGGATTTTGTCAGCAGGCAGGGATACGTCTGAAAGAAGAGTTTAATTTTGAAACCCAATACAGTGCCATGCACCTGTAACCCCGATAATTGATGTGGAAGAAGAAGGATTGGAAGTTCAAGTCCATCTCATCTACATCGACATCAAGGCTACTCTGAGCTAAATGAGATCCTGTCTCCAAAAATCAATACACAAATAAAGTTTATATTGTATACACTGAATGTGAAAATATACAAATAGAGAACTCAAACACTTATGTGAACCTCAGCTGAGTATGGTGTTAGCAGTGGCTTGCCTAGAGCAATAAAGATGAGTGGAAATTAGAGCCACGGACCTGTAGTGAAGGCCTGCAAACAGCATTTAGGGGCAGTAGAGGAGAGCAGGTACCCAGTGGATATAAGGAAACCTAGAGCACAGACCCAGACAAGTACCGAGAAGACCAGGTTGGATTCTGTTAAATGCTTTTCCTATATCCATTGGCAGAATCGTTTATGCATCACCAGCTTTATTCTGCATGACATGGTTAAGTACACACATATGCAAATGCTCATTTACATGTGCACACACACACACACACACTTCTTTTCAGATTTCAATGTTAAGTTGGTTTCATATCCTTTGGAAATAACTAGACTAAACAAATAATAGTGACTTATGTTTGTATAGCAATGGATTTAATATTTCATTTACTTTTATAAATCCACTGTCACTATTCATGACAGGCATTGTTCAGGTTTTCATTTGCTATAATTTGTTGTCCAAGGATGGCTATCCGGTTTACTCTGGTTGGACAAAAGCAATTAAGAAGTGTGACTTTGCTGGACGGTGTTGGCACAAGCCTTCAATCCCAGCACTCGAGAGGCAGAGGCAGGTGGATCTCTGATTTCCAGGCCAGCCTGGTCTACAGAGTGAGTTCCAGGACAGCCAAGGCTAGACAGAGAAACCTTGCCTCAAAAACAAAAAAAATAAACAAACAAAAAAAATATGTGTATCTTCATCTTGGTTTCCCAGTTTTTAAAAATGTTGTGTTAGTTTTAGCTTACGTTAATTCTATATGAGTTTCATTATGACTTCTTCATGTTTATCATATTTTGGTCATGTTCCTCCTCCATTACCCTTCTTGTCCCTCTCTCGGGCCTACTGATTCTCCTTTCATGGGTGGTCTTGTTACTGCATCTAAGGTTTGGTTTGGATTTTGAATTTGGGTTTTTGGTTTGGTTTGATTTTGGAATTACTGTTTTGTTTGCTTGTTTGTTTTTGGTTACTCACTGCTGCTTACAGGAGCATAAAATGAGGGGTTATTTGCAGGTGGATAAACACCTTGCCCGTGGTTACACCACTGAAGAAAACACCTCTAACTCCCCAGCAATGATTAACTGCCCGCAGTGCTTCAGGGAGGAGAAGGGCCTCATGGGTCCCTCCCCACGGCACAAGAGGATGCTGCCATCCTCCCGCTCTGTGCTCTTTCCAGCTTCTCACGGTGTTCTGTTAGCCATGGAGAGGGTGACAGAGATGTTCCACTTTTGTGCTGAGCTCTCAACAATCACAAACTCTCAGCACTTTGACTAGCTAATTAATGCATCTCCGTTGCTGTTTCTGACTGCTGCAGAGGGAAGCTTCTCTGAGCACAATGGAAAGCTGAACTAATACATGAGGTTAAACCTTACTATTACAAGGCAATTTGATGGACACATCATGTCTATAGCGAAACAACAGCTGTGGTATTCTCACCACACCTGTGACACCCCTAGTCACAGGCTTTTGACTAAGTTTCAGGCTTGAATGTCCTCGTATGAGCAGGCTTCATTTTCAACTGAAAGCAATTGGTTACTCCCATACAGACTTGATACTAAACAATAGTATCAGACTCGATACTATATTATAAACATATTATCAACATTTTGATTCCTCACAAATTCAAGACTGTTGAAATACCTGGGCCTATAGTTTGTTTGCTTTGTTGGAAATTTTTATTTTAAAACATTGAGTATCAGAAGGGCATGTTATTCATAGCCTCTGTTTTATCTAAGACCTAGTTTATAGATTTTATTATATTTATTTTTATTTATGTGTGCATGTGCTTGTGTGTATGCACATGCATACACAAACATATCCTACAACACTTATATGGAATCTGAGGGAATCAGTTGCCTCCTCCCACTGGGTGGATCCCAGGAAGGCAAGCCCCTTGCCTGGTGAGCCATCTCACCAGTCCATCTTCACTCTCTTCTGAGAAAGCTGCTTTCCAAGGCAATTTTCCAATCCAGTAATTATCCAATCTCTTTTCAAACTTATAGTTGAAAACTGACACAGGCAATATTGTGGCAGAGTAAGAGCCTTTGCGTCCAAAAAAAAAAAAATAGACAACTAGCCATGAACAAAAATAGCTAAGTGGAGTTTCGGAGTCCAATTAAGAGCAGAGATGAACACAAACCCCAACAGAGCCAAAACTGAAGAACTAGAGAGCAGAAGTGGGAAAGGCTGCTTGGCAGAGACCTCTGTCTTACTCAGGGAAAAAGAGCTCAGGCTAACAGCCCTCAGTCACACACCACTGACCACACAACGAGTTCATTGCAGACCCCGTAATCTGCTCTACACTGGCCTTACCTGACACAGGCCTTTGCCACCGAGGGTCTCAGTAGCCCATAGCAGCTGCAGGCGTCAAGCGGCTTTCACACCAGCCTCCAGAAATGTCCCTCTGCAGTGAACACTGGACACCGTCTTTACTGGGGTAATTCGCACTATTTCCCATGGCGAACACAGAAAAGCGGGTGCTGCTGCATTCCCTCCATTCTCACGCACCCGAAAGGGGCAGCTACTCAGCTCGCTAAAGGAGCTGCCTCCACCACACCCAGCTTTCTGACCGGGTGCTGCAATGATTCTGCACCCTCAACCCTGCTTCAATCCCTCCGTTGGTGCCAGCACCTGAGATACCACACCTGCTGTTGGAACCCACACATGTGCAGCCTGGGCCATGGACCCACAGTGCTCTGCGCATGCCCAGCCTCTGACTACAGCTTCCTGTGATCAGCGGTACTATGACTGCCCTGGGGCTCATAGTTGTGGTCACTCCTGCCTACACACATGCCAGACCTCTGATCCCTGGTCGCTCACTGAGAGCAACAGGAGGCAAGCCTACAAGGCCAGCTTGCTAATGCAAGCTTGTCATCCTAACTTCTCAAGAGACTGAGGCAGGACAACAATTTCAAGGCTTGCCTGGAATAAAGCAGAGTTCAAAGCCAGTCTGGATGACGTAATGAAGTTATCTCAAAATGAAAGGTGGTGGTTGGTGGTGGTGGTGGTGGTGGTGGTGGTGGTGGTGGTGGTGGTGGTGGTGGTGGTGGTGATGGTGGTGGTGGTGGTGTGGTTTTGTTTGTTTGGGGGATTTTGGTTTGTTTTGTTTTCTGTTTGTTTGTTTGTTTTTAAGTAAGGAGCTGGAACCGGACTGGGGTGTGGCTCAGTTGTTGTGTGTTTGCTGACGGCGCAAGAGGCTGCAGACTGATTCACCAGCCCTAGGTGGGAGGGGAGCAGGAGGTGATCCGAGTTTGCCGCACGCCTTTCTCTTGGCGCGCTTAGTTCATTTCTATGTTTTTACACCACTGAGGTCCGCCATTTTACTGTTGGTTTTCCATTGATCTGCCTTTGCCTTCCAATCCTTGCTTACTTAAGAGGAAATGAACAGTTAAGTTACTGTGTTTCAATTTTTTCTGAACATTTGGGCCTATGTCTTCCTGGCTCCCTTATGAACTTTGCTGTTCACCTTAAACCTGCCACAGTGTTCTTATGACTAATGTTGGCTGTCATTGAAGAACCAAAGTTCCTTCATTTTGTCCTCCACCTCCATCTGTGTCTTGTGTAAGCTATTTCTAAAAAAAAAAAATCCAGTCTTCAGAAATGGCTAGGGGCAAAAGTAACAGGGTAGCCACCTGGAAAGTACAGATAACCACAGAATATCTCCACCCAAAGGTCAGACAAAAAAAAAATAAATAAATAAAAATAAAAAATAAAATAAAAAAACAAGCAACAGGCAAGGTTCGAGAATAAAAATTTGTAAAAAACTCACTTGACAAGAGCCAATTGGGATTGAACCCATAACCACAAACTCTGCTAACGTAACTTTCTGGGTTTTGCCTTTAAATAATTCTCTCTAGAAGTGTGGGGAACCTCCTCTCATGTGCTGCTGAGGTCCCTGCCAGCTTGCAATTCCATGCACTATAATAAACCTTGCTTTTACATTTCAGTGTGTTGGTCTCCCTGGTGGTCTTTTGCGATTCCCACGGACTGCACAACAGAGACATAGTGTACTTAACTCCTTCGTTTTACAGTGTGTGTGAGAGAGTGTGTGTTTTAATGGAAGGCAGTTGACTTGAGCTCACAGTTCAAGAGTTGAGTCTATCCTGGCTGTAAAGTCTTGGCTGCAGAAGGAGGCAGAGAATCATGGATGCTCGTTTTAATAAATTTTTGACTATACAAACAATAAATTCTGTCGTCCTTAACTTTATATACTTTATTCAGATCAAAGGAAACTAAGCTCTGGTTTCTAGTGGCTGTTATTCATAACGGTAGCTGGATTCTCTACTGTGGTTCTCTCTCTCTCTCGAGCCCTCTCTGCAGTGTCCCTGCTAAAGCCCTAAGGTGAGGGATTTTCTATCTTCACCTCACTGAACATGCTTGTACCTCACTTTTAGTTTTGAAAGATGCTTTTATGGAGTACAGAATTGCGAGTTGACCCTTACTTTTCCCTTCAGTATTCTAGAGACCCTGTTCCCTATGTTAAGCTCTTCCCTGTGTCTGATCAAAAGCTGGTATAACTGTTACCATGTAGATAACAAATCACTTTTGTCTTTTTTCAAGATTTTCTGTCATTAATGGTCATAAATTTAAATATGATATGCCTAAAACTTGTATCCCCAATATTTATCTTTGTAGAGTCTGCTGGACATCTATAAACATAAGCATTTAGTCAGTATCTTGACAAATTCTGCTTTGTTTTTTCTTCCTCTGTTGTTTGTGAGACTGTGTGTCTGCTACATTTTTGCAGCAGTCACTACTGGTCCTAAAGTTCTTTGCTGTTTTTTTTTTTTTGTTGTTTTTTTTTCCTCTGTACTTTCCATTCTACAGAGGAAAACAGATTTGGCTAATCTTTTAATTTACACTGGTTTTTTTTTTTGCTTGATTGTTTGTTTTTTGGTAATGTTTTTTTTTATTCATATCGTGAATTTTTATGGTTGAAATTATACATTTTCATGTTCTCATATTTATTTTTATAACAGTGCATTTTAAATTTTCAGTGTGGTAGTTTCAATAATAATGGTACCCATAGGCTCATATATTTGAACCTTAGTCACCAGGGAATGGCACTATTTGAAATGATTAGAAGAATTAGGAGATGTGGCCTGGTTGGGGGAAGTGTATCACTGAGGATGGGTTTTGAGGTTTCAAATAGTCATACCAATTCCAGTCTCTTCTCTGCTTGTGAACCAGGAGATAGCTCTCCACTCGTTCTCCAGCACCATGCCTGCCTATTATCATGCTCCCCATAACGATGACAATGGACTAAGTCTCTGAAACTGTTAAGAAGACTACAGTTAAATACTTTCTTTTGTAAGAGTTGCCTTAGTCACAGTGTCTCTTCACAGCAATAGAACCGTGAGACAATTTCAGAATCTCAATTGATATTTTCTATTAATTGACCCTTGAATCATTTTGTTTTCAGGATTAGGTATTTTTAGTTAATGAAGCAGAGTAACGAAAAGGCTAGGTTCCCTTCCCAAATCACACAAAAAGGAAGCAACAGAGCTGAAATTTGAAGATGAATCAAATTTCATCATATTTCCTGTAGGAAAATCTATTGTGATTATTTCAGAATTGCTTTTAAAGTATATCAATTGTTAGCTAATTATTTCCATTGTTTAAGCACTACATAAACAAATTCTCACTATTGAGAACAGACATCAATTTGTTAATGCCATTTTGTCAAAATCAAAATATTGACTATGTTATGGCTATAACTAGGGTCTTATAGGGAATGGTTTGATGAAGAAAACACATTATATAAAGAAGTGGCACGAGATTTCTGGTGAATATATAAATAATAGACACAAAGAGAAGCCACTGTCTCTGAGGCTAAAGCAATAACAGCTACATAAATAAAACAAGAGTAAGTGCCATTCAACCCAAGGCTGAGATTCAGACTTGGAGAAGTATGGTGATGGCAGACTGGCAGGAAGAAAACTCCTGATGGAGTTCAGGGAAAACAACAAATAAGGAATGGCCTGTGGTGGATGAGAACAGCAGAGAGGAGCACAACCGGACAGTGTGCAGAGAGTGAGAGACCTTGCAACACTGAGTCCTAAATGAGATGTCTCCATCAATTCGTCCTTGGGGCTCAGGGAACTATGTGTAAGAGGAGGCAGCATGATTGTAAGAGCCAGAGGGGTTGAGCAAAGCCAAGGAAACTGTCTCCCAGATATAACAGGACTGGTGCACACACAAACACACAGAGACCATATAGCTTCATGCCCAGGGCCTGTACAGGTTCAAGTCAGACAGAACACTAAAAAGGAGAAGCAAATGTGGGCCCCTATCCCCATGCAAGAAGCTATCTCCAATTGACATACACTTGCAAAGGAAAATAGCTTTCTTCAGCAGAGTCTCACTGTGCAAATTAATACTTAAGGGTAAGTAAGACCCATGCCCAGCTGTAAAGCCAGCACAGAAGGAATTCAACTATATACTTGTGGACTTTTTGTCTCTCATATTTCTTAGTCTGGATGTTTGCTGTCTTGTCTTTTGCTTGTATATTATGGTTTTTGATTTTGTGTTTTGCGGGTTGTAGTTTTTTCTGTGTATGTCTGTGTGTGCACACATGCACGTGTGTGTGTGTGTGTGTGTGTGTGTGTGTGTGTGTGTGTGAGTTTTCTTTGGCGTTTTGTTTTATTTTGTTCTGTTCCACTTGTTTTGTTTGCCTGCTTGTTTGTTTTCTAAAAAGAAAGAGTGTGGAATTGTGGGGTGGGCAGGTGGGGAGGATCTGGGAGAAGTTTGGGGGGGTATATCATGATCAGAATGCATTGTATGAAAATTTGTTCAGTAAAGACAGATACCCTGCTGTATGCTAAACTGTAGTGAGAAGACGGGCCCTCCAGAAAAGTGGAAACCTCTTAGAACCAGAAAGAGAGCACCTTTCCTCCTTTGGTTCCCTCAAGCACCTCCTACAAGTGACCCCGAATTGCACAGCTTTATCAAAGCAGAGCTGCCTGCAGACCTTCCCAGGCCAAACTTATGAAGGCAATTTCTCAGTGAGAGTCACTCTTCCCAAATGACTCTGGAGCTGTCAAGCTGATAGAAAACCACGCAGCACACCACTACCCTAAGGAATTCAGATCCAATTTAAAAGGTAGAATATAGTACTTTTAATTGTGAACTTGTTATTGGTTACATTATAAATTACCATTTGAGTATGGCATGCACTGCATTTCAGTACATCCTGGCTGTAGTTCTAAGTAGTATGTTAATTATACTGCGGTATAATAAATAGAAAATGGGACAAACATTCCCTTAAAGTAACTTGTCTGGTGATATTTGGAATGAGCATGAAATATTGTATCTCAGAATCAGCATGAAATATTCTATCTTCATTGTACATAGCTTTAGGCAATCAAGAGAGCATGCATGAACTATGTAAATGTGAACACAGAGAAGGTCGTCACTGTGTAGAAGTCACATCCATGCTGCTCTCTGGGACTGGGGAGTGAGTTATTGCTCCTGCACAGAGAGCTGCACAGGGAAGGTCTCCCGGGTGAGGCACCAGGACACAGCCCAGCTGGCAGAAGAGAAGTAATTGGGGAAAGAAATTATAGCTCAATGACAAGCAGACATCTTTGGGGCCTGGCTTTTTTCTTCTCTCAGTACGTTGTCTGAAGTTCTAGTTCCCTGGAGATACAGGCTGCACATGGCTTTCTCTGGTGTTCAGAGGGACACCTAACAAAACTAGCCATGGACAATACCTAATCTAGTTGCAGAAAATGAAAGGGCAAAGATCGGAGGGAAAGGAAAGGAATGGCCCCTCTCTGCGGTGGCGAGGAGTCGCCCACCTCCACCTGCACAGGGATTCCAATGTCTGTTTACATTCTTTCCCCAGTTTTCCTTTCCTTGCTAGACAAGAAAACCTACACACTGCAGAACACACATGAAAGTGCGAAGGAAGTCTTTAAGTGGTTTTTCACTCATCACCCTGCAAGAGATAAACTTCTCAATGCACTTCAGAAGAGAGCATAGCGAGGTAATACCTGTGATGGTGACTTCTGAGAGTCTGAGCAAAGAAGCCAGCTGAGCTGGGCCTGATTAATGGCAGAGGAACTGGAAGGCAGCAAATGCAGAGGTTTATTCAGCCAGAGTTTGTGGCTGTTTGCAATGCCAAATTAGATTACTAACAATAAATGTGGAGTTGATGCATGTTTCCCAGAATTCCTATGACTGTTGTTCAAGTTACCAAGCCATTATCAAATAAGTTGAGCAAGTGCAAGACTCACAGATAGAGGACTTCATCTGTAATGTGCAATACAGTAAATGAAACTCAGGGTGCCAGACTCAGCTGCCACAGTTTTTCAGAAGTCATCGTGTGCTCACTCTTTCCTTCCTATGCTTGCCAAAGGCAAGATGGGAGTGGTTGTGTCTATGACCTGCAAGAAAGGTGATCAAGAGCCTGCTTTCTATACAGGCTGAGCTCTGCTAATCTGTGCTGAACCACAGGTTAGTATTATGTGCTAATGTACTCCTTTAAGGAGGAAGAAACAGACAAGAAACAGTCCAGATTCGCATCACCCAAAGGGATCATGAAAATTAAGTAAACACTGAGATTCTCAGACAAAAGGGTGCCACAGGACTGCAAAACACAGTTATTCATTTGCATGCTTGTAAAATTTCAGGCTCCAGGTAGAGGAAAATCTTGGAAGCAGTTATGAAATTCAATCTATAACACTTAAAATAAATAAACACTTCTTATGGAAAATGAAACAGTGTGCTCTTTGGTTTTCTAAATAGAAATAGCACTGTCTGATAGATGTGTGCCTTCCACACAGCTTTACTGAAAAGGAAGGTGACTAACACCACAGTGTAGCCAGGGGCCAATCACGCTTTGCTCCTCACCACATGGGTATGGGAGTCCACGGTCCTGGCCTAAGTAACACCAGCCAGAAGTTTAATTTCCAAATGTTCTAATAGGTATTAATTTTTAAGTTTGTGACCCTGGTTTACTCAGAGTAGAAACCTGACTTGTTTAAAATGGATGAGCCCTTCATCTCACATAATGGATTAGAATTAAAAAGACGCGTTGCCTAAAATGGGGATGGCTAAAAATATCAGCATTCTACAGTGGCATAATCTATTTAGTGCATTATATGGAGTCTGTTTTTCTTTCTCCTAGAACAGAAAAACAAAACATCCTGAGAGCAAACTAGAGATAAGCAGTTACAAGATAATTGAAAGCAAAGATGAGTCCATTATTTCTGAATTTTTAAACAAATCCAACTGTTCTTTCAGTGACTCCAAGCTGCTGTTAAAATATTTATACACATAGAGTATATGTTTGGGGCTGGTTTTGCTAGACTTCCTTTTCAGCTTCTGCCTTCATACCGACATATGAGAAATGTAGGCTTTCCATGTTCTGCTTTGCCCAAGTGGACATTTCCTGCACACACAAGGTATCATCCAAAAGCTGACCACATTTTCCGATTTTCAAAGGAAGTTTTACCATTGAAATTACAAGTTTCTTTATTATTATGAAATTCAGTAGTTATTTCACATGTTGTAATCGACTTTGAAAACAATATGTCATTGGGGTGAATTTTCAAAAGCATATTTCTTCAACAAAATATACTTGGTGGCAATTCGATATAATAGAAGTTAAGACAGATTTAGACTTGAGTGCATTTGAGTTATTCATCATTTCTAAAGAACAGCAAGGGAAATTAACAAGAACTAGTGCCCTTTCTAGTTATTTAAATAAGCAGCATTAGTAGAAATTGTATGCAGTCTATTCCAGCTTGTTCCTAGTGCTGTGATAAACACCATGCCTAAAAGCAACTTGGGAGAAAAAAGGTTTATTTAACTTATAGGTTACAGCCTACCATCAAAGGCAATCAAGGCCAGAGTCTGGAAACAGGATTGAAGCAGAGAAGAGAACCCAGGGACAGAAACTGAAGCAGACACAGGAGCCTAGGGTCTTAAGTAGACAGGAGCTTAAGGACAGGGACTCAGATATACACAGGACCCTGGGGGCAGGGGCTCAGGACTACACAGGAGCCTGAGGACAGAGACTGAGGCAGACATAGGAACCTAAGGACAGACTCAGGTATACACAGGAGTATGGAGACAGGGACTCAGATATACACAGGAGCCTGGGGACAGAGACTGAGGCAGAGATGATGAAGAAAGCTGACTCCTGACCTGCTCCCAGGCTTACATTTCTTATTCAGCTTAGGCCCACCTGCCCAGGGGTCAGTCTCTCCTAATTTAATCAGCAATCAAAAAAATACATCATGATGAAGGCAATTTCTCAGTTGAAATGCCCTCTTTTCCAGGTATGACAACCAAGATCAGCCATCACACAATCTTTTGTGAACAAGGTCAAATGACTGTAGGCAACTATGTGTAGCTTTAGTAGAAAATATGTCTTCACTGGTGATGTTCTCAGTCAGAGGTAGAGGGGAACCTTCCTAAGAGGACAGCAATTAATGCAGAGGTGCACAGAGTCTGTGAGTGCTGAGCACTCACTCCTAGAGGACATCTGTATCACCAGATCTGAGGCCCAAGGAGCATCACAGAAGACAATGTGGAGAGAATGGAAGGGCCGGAGGGTGGGAAGGAGCCACTACACACTGCCATTCAGAAACTTCATGGCCACATGGCCATTGCAATCCTGAACAGTCAGCAGCAATGGGTCAATGCACAAGACTGACCCTTCAACACTCTGCCATGGACAGAGGAGGATCAATGAAGCCCTACCCATTCCTGAGGATTGCTTGGCTGTTAACGGTTGCTAGTGAAGGAGGTAACTTTAGTCAATGATACAACTGCTTGGGGACAAGGTGCAATGAAGATGGGCTAAGAGGAAAAGAAAGGCAATAGCACAGGGGTGGATATAACCATAATACATTGTGTGTGTGTCCAAGTGCCAAAATAAAAATAGTTTAAAAAGAAAACATAAGTTTTATTTAATATTTCCATTTAATTAGTTATTTTTGGAAAAGATTCATATCCCTTTTAATTAGTTACTTCTGAATTTATATAATATTCTGCTAGATATTATCAGCCATTTGTGAAAGCATTTGTAACATCAAGATAACTCTCTAGAAAAGAAATAGAATTAACATATGAAATTACAAATAAAATGTTGAAGTACATAATTTAGACTCCACAATTCATGTAGAAAGCAAGAAACGTGCGATCTTTGTGGTGCCCAAAGTGATCAGAAATAGCTTTCCTAAAGATTAGCACTCAATACCCCAAATTTCTACCTTTCATCTGTTCTTTTCATAGACATGAATAATGCATCAAGCCTACTTCAAGCTAATTTTACCCTTCAGAGCTAGAGCCTTCTATATTAAACAAAGACCATAGAATGCCAGGACAAATCACATGAGCAGGCACTACCTGGTTAGCTATCCAGTAAACATGCCATACTCCATCAGAGGTCTGAGACCTCCAAAGTGACAAACATCTGCCTACTTGCTGTTTTTCTAATTTACTAGTTCTTGATGATATGGCAAAGGAAAACCTGCGTTTGATGGTGTGTTTGAAAAGAGTGGCTGATCTTGCTTTTCACTTAATGCTGAGGGCAACCAAAGAGGGTACAGAGAACTCTATCTCTTTGTGGTGCTCTTTCTGGCACAGGGTTCTGCCTCCCAAGTCAACTCCCACCTCTACTGTAATTGCTGTTCCTATATAACTTATCTTCCTTTCTTTCTCTCTTCTCTTTCTCCATCTTTTTATTTCTTCCTTCTTCTTTCTGTCTTTCCCCCTTCTCTCCCCATTTCCCCATTCCATTCCTTCCTAATACACATTTGAGCACTTTGAGAATCAACATTAGAGTTGAAAAGACAGTGAAAATATCCTCTCAAACACAATATGTTTGACAATCATTAGAAGACAACAACAAACTTACTGTAGAATTCTGGCTTTAGGACATTGTGTCCATATCTGAATAGGGAAAGTATAAAGGCCTTCTTATACTTATGGTAAATATTATTAAAATGTTTTTGAAACCTTAAAATCTTATATACTTAAGGATTGTTATAAATTGCATAAGCCACCTGAAAGAGATCATTACCTACTCAGGACCCCCAAGAAAACTTCTCAGCACAAAGGAAATTTATCCACCCCAGAGGAACAGAGGGCAGGGGATAAGAGACAAAGACAAGAGGCAGAAGACAAGGGAAAAGGGAAAGGGAACAAAGGAGAGGGGGAAGGGGCCTCTGGAGTGAGTCAAAGGACTGGCTAGAGAGAAGACAGATGTGGCCATAAGAAAATGGTGATTTCTAAGCTGAAACTGCTTGTTCATTTCCTAGCTGCCCAGACCCGAAATAATCACACAGAAACTATATTAATTACAATACTACTTAGCCAATAGCTTAGGTTTCTTATGAACTAACTCTTACATCTTAAATTAGCCCATTCCTATCATTTTGTATTTTACCACAAGGCTCATGGTTTATCGGTAAGGTTCCAGGATGTCTGTCTCCTTTGGCAGCTACATGGCATCTGTCTGACTCCGCCTTCTTTTCTCCTCTATCTCTGCTTGTAATTTCTGCCTTGTTCTATTCTATGCTGCCATAGGCCCAAAGCACTTTCTTTATTAACCAATGATAATAAAACATATTCACAGCATATAGAGGGGAATCCCACATCACCTCCCCTTTTCTGTCTAAATAAAAAAGGCTTTAACTTTAACATAGCAAGATCACATACAACAAAACAGTTATTAAGCAAAAACTATAGTTACAACATTTAGTCCATTTACATTTGGAAAATTAAGGAAAATACTCTATCATCTATTCTGTCTTTGTGAGTCTAAAGTTTTATATCCATTCTATCTTTTACAAATATAAAACTGTCGTTCAATTTCACAAAGACTCAAGAAGGAAATAATATCACCTAAGTAAATAGGAAGTGCATTGTAAGCAACTTTTTTTTTTTTTTTTTTGGTTTTTTCGAGACAGGGTTTCTCTGTGGCTTTGGAGCCTGTCCTGGAACTAGCTCTGTAGACCAGGCTGGTCTCGAACTCACAGAGATCCACCTGTCTCTGCCTCCCAAGTGCTGGGATTACAGGCGTGCGCCACCACCGCCCGGCCCTGTAAGCAACTTTCAAAACTCTAGAATTGACAGAGCTATCTCACTGCCTGGATAATCACCCAAAGTTCTTCAGTCCAAAACTCTAGAATTGACAGAGCTATCTCACTGCCTGGATAATCACCCAAAGTTCTTCAGTAACACTGGGGCATCCATCTTCAGTCTACAGGCCCATAGTATCCAGCAGGCTTTTCCATGAAGCAGGAAATTTAAAAGACTGTTTCTTCTATATTGGCAGTTTGTCAGTCACTTTTTTTCTGTGCAGAATGTCTGATAGACTCTTTCATGAAGCAGGAACCCCGAAGGACTGTCTCACCTTCTTTAAGCAACTTCAACAATTATTTTTCTGTGTGTCCTCTATGTCCAGTTCATATAACATACCATCAAGCAGTCCAGACAAGTGCAGTTTCTTGCCCAAATGGCTAAGCAACTCCATAAGGAGCCTCTTCGATGCCCATCTTCCTCTTGAAGTAGATTGGTGTTGTCAGGAGTAGATGTGTCGCATTGTCATTATAAGCCCTAAGTTTTTAAAACATTTTAGATGCCATATTCGGTTAGTCTCTGAAAAGTTTGAAGAATACCTATCCATCTGAAATAATGTCTCTATATATCTAGAAAACCTAACTAATGTGACTACAAGTTTGATTATTATAGATGACTATCTATTAATCTGTATTTTAACTATAAATTACATTTTTAAAAGAGCTGCACAAACACAATACCTTAATCATGAGCAGACATACACATATAACAAAATTGACCTTAAATCTGTATCAATAAACCAAGATCCTTACCAATGCAAAGTATTCATCTCTATAGTATATCCTCCTTTAAATGTAAATAAACATTCATAAACAATCATTTAGGGAATTTGGGTACAGTTTTCTAGACTGTTTCCTGCTGACTGGGGGTGCTGTTAATTGGGTCTTTTATAGGGTATCCTGTGTGATAGGTCTATCTCAGCCAGCAGTCCTGAAGCTGTCATGGATGTTGGACCATCTGGGCCATTGTCTCAAGGAGTCTTATTTGATCAAACCATATTAGCTAGTAAGGAATCCAAACTTTCTATCCTCCGTGGAAGCAAAAGCAGAATCTCTTTTCCAAAGCAACATATCCTTAAACCCAAATTTTGAAGTTAAGACATACCTTTAAGATATATATGCTGATGAAGAAAGTATGGAATTTATACATATTAGAGTACTATTCGGCAATAAAAAACAAGGACTTCATGAATTTTGCATACAAATGGATGGAAATAGAAAACACTATCCTGAGTGAGGTAAGCCAGACCCAAAAAGAGGAACATGGGATGTACTCACTCATATTTGGTTTCTAGCCATAAACCAAGGACATTGAGCTTATAATTAGTGATCCTAGAGAAGCTAAATAAGGAGAACCCAAAGAAAAACATATAGGCATCCACCTGAATATTAACCTTCAGCAAGCGAGGAAAGGAGACAGAGACAGAGACCCAAATTGGAGCACAGGACTGAAATCTCAACGTCCAAATCAGGAGCAGAAGGAGAGAGAGCACGAGCATGGAACTCAGGACCGCGAGGGGTGCACCCACACACTGAAACAATGGGGATGTTCTATTGGGAACTCACCAAGGCCAGCTGGCCTGGGTCTGGAAAAGCCTGGGATAAAACCGGACTCTCTGAACATAGTGGACAATGAGGACTACTGAGAACTCAAGAACAATGGCAATGGGTTTCTGATCCTACTGCACGCACTGGCTTTGTGGGAGCCTAGGCAGGTTGGATGCTCAACTTACTAGACCTGGATGGAGGTGGGGGTTCCTTGGACTTCCCACAGGACAGGGAACCCTGATTGCTTTTCGGGCTGGGGGGAGACTTAATTGGGGGAGGGGGAGGGAAATGGGAGGCGGCGGCGGGGAAGAGACAGAAATCTTTAATAAATAAATAAATAAATAAATAAATAAATAAATAAAAAAGATATATATGCTGGTTTAGCTTAGCAGCCTGTACAATGAAATGTTTCTCTGTACTTAGCTCATTCACAGTCAAAAAATTCAAAGAAAACACAATAATATACATAATTCAGGCTCTCTATGTATATTCCATCTTGTGTGGCTTATTTTTCTTACTCTATTACTTTTTCTACAAGTTTAATATTTATTGTATTATTTTTACTTCATTAATCTATGAGAGTCTGTACTCATTTATATAACTCTCTATACTCTTTTTTTCTCTCTCTACCAAGCCTACATTCATTTATCCAACACTAACCCATTTAGAGGTCTTTTTTATTTTAATTTATCTTTATTTCTTGTGTATCTGTAATTATTTTTTGACCAGGAGGGTTTTTTAATGTTAAGTGTGCATGGCTAGGACCAATTCTGTGACCTTGCCCAAAAGCCATGATTACTGCCTCTGAGAGTCATGCACACTGTCCCAGATCCAGGGTCGCAATGGGTCTATGTCACCATTAAGCAATTTGTAACATGCTGCTCACAGATCCTATTTAAGTGCTCCATCTCCTGAAAGAGCCAGAGCTGTTCAAGCAACTATCACAAACCATGAAGCCCTCCCTAAAGAACCTGCCAGTCTTCACTATCAATGGTAAGTCAGAAAGACCTCTCTTAAAGGATCCATGGCATTCCTGCTCACTGCCAGCAAACAGAGCCCATCCAGAAAAAAAAGAAAAAAGAATGAATGAAAGAGAGAGAGAGAGAGAGAGAGAGAGAGAGAGAAGATGTGACTACCAAGAAGCTGCGCTAAATTCTGTTCTTTTGTGTCTAGAATTCCTTTTTAATCTCTCTCGGGTTTTATGTGAATGTAGTAGGCCAGTGTTTGCATGCCAATTTGTAGGCAGAGGCTGCTCATTCGTTTCCTGGCCACCCAGCCCCAAACTAATCACACAGAAGCTATATTAATTACAACACTGCTTGGTCAATAGTTTAGGCTTTTTATGAACTAACTCTTACATCTTAAATTAACCCATGCCTATTATTTTGTATTTTACCACAAGGCTTGTGGTTTACCGGTAAAGTTCCCAGTTGTCTGTCTCCTTCGGCAGCTACATGGTATCTCTCTGACTCCACCTTCTTTTCTCCTCTATCTCTGCTTAGAATTCATTCCTTGTTCTATTCTGTGATGCTAGAGGCCAAAAGCAGTTTTTTTTTTTATTTACCAATGGTAATAAAACATATTCACAGCATACAGAGGGGAATCCCACATCAGTGGCTTATAAAGGAAAGGGAGAAACTCCGTGCTAGGATGAGGTGTTTGATTTTAATTGGGCATGTTAATTAGGTGAACCAAAGGCAGCTTTAGATCACTGGACTTCAATACTTTGATAGCTGAACCTTGGTAGTCAGCTTCAGAAGGAAGAAGTGGCCAGATAAAAAAGCAGATTTTGGTGACTAGCTTTAGGATTGTAATCTTATAGGATTAGCAAGGCAGAAGGGCAAGGTCAGATAGAGTCCCTTCCCATCAATTAGAGACAACTTAGTCGTGAGAGACTGTAACATTTTTTTCAAGACCCTGTATTTGCCTAACAAAACCCCTGGAGTCATCATTATTACAGTTTATATCTAAATGAAAGATGGATTAGAATAAGAAAGCCTTTAAACCTCTCAACTCTGCTGCTTGCCAAGGGCAAATGATCTACTCAGTAACGTATTAGAAAGTTGGTTTTTCAACTAAGAAATGCAAACAAAACAGGTGAGTGCTGAAGGGTAGAAAGAAGAGAAACGTAGAGAAGCTAATGACTATGAAAAGGTTGAGGATTACGGAAGGGAAGGGTCTTAATGGAATGTTACTCCCAGGCCATGTGTCCTTTAACTCATTTATGTACTTTCCTAATTGAAATATTAGCACCTTCACAGAAGGACATATTCTTCCTGATTGTATATCCTAGGTATAGCTGGAAAGACAAGTGAAGATGGTCTTCCACCCACCTATCTGCCCTTCTTCCCTTATTACTTTCTAATATTTGAGCACTTAGTAAATACTGAGAATGTGTACAGTTGTGAATGTTAAAGCCAAGCAGGGGGCAGAGGAGTTTAGTGCCTTATAAACCTGAGATTTTCCAGAATCAAATGACACCATTTCATTTTTATTTGTTTCTAGTATGGAATACGTTGAGGAGTGGTTTTCTATCCCTTTATATAAAATTGAAGCTGTGGCACAGACAGGATAATGTGATCATGCAATTTGAACAATGGTCAGGAAGTATTAATCATAGCTTGAAATCACTGGCAGTTTTTCTTTCCTGTTAAGTTATTCCAGTATTCTTCATCTTGGGTGTTTCTGAAGTTGTGAGTTGGAAAGGCAGTACTAAGTCACTCCTCAGAGCCACATGCACACTGGAGGTTGTGTGCTCGGTGTACATACTTGGGAGCAGGGTGAGCTGAATGTGGGGCTTTATAAGGCAACTCTAAGGATGACTATTTCTTAAGTCTTTTGTGATGAAGCTCATTGCCATTGACAGGAGAAATGACCACAGGTTAGACAGGTGCCAGGGGTGTTCCATTCCTGACAAACAGCAATGAATGACTCTGGCTCTGAGTCAGTTTAACTAGTGTGCCTGGGGAAATGCCTCAACAAGTCATGATACAATCCTATCTGCAAATGTTTCTCAAGGAACATGACTTGGTGAGGAACAGCACAGGGGATAAAGCTATCTGCATGCAATCTGACCAGTAGGAGCTCGATAGGTAAGAAGATAAGTTGGGATTTGAAGTAATGAGGACCTTGAACTCTCATGCATGATACCTCTGACCCCTGGGGAGTCAACAGAGGTGAGTCCCAGCCCCTTGAAAAAGTTCAAATATAAGCAGGAAACTTGCCAACAAGGGTATGGAAGCTCTTCCACTTGGGTAGCCTTCTTCCTCTAAATCTCCATCATAATTATCAATCCATCATAATAATCAACAAGGGTATGGAAGCTCTTCCACTTGGGTAGCCTTCTTCCTCTAAATCTCCATCATAATTCACCACACATTACATATTTCCCATTAATAAACTTGAACTCATCAAGAGTAAATTGAAAAATTTTTTTAAAAAAACTATCAAATTCACTTTCCTCAGTAAAAGAGTGTGGGATTTATTCATAATGCTACATTGTGTATCCAATTTGGATATCACGGACCTAAGGACTTTGAATCTCTGTCTGAAACTAGGCCAGCTGAGATTATGTGGCAATGGAGCCCTTCCCCTCCTGCCTATTTCAGACTCCCCAATGAGCCAACACTCACATCATGTCTAGATATTTGACTCGCACCCTGGTGCGAGTTTGCAGTTTTCACAGTCACAACACGGTACTGTCTTTGTGAGAAGCAGGTTATATAATCATTATTAGTTCATTTTAGAAATTAAAATTTGATAACTTTTAAGCTCAACGAAACATTTCTTTCTAAACAGGAAGGAAACAAACTGGGATAAAACTGATGCTGAAGAACTTGGTTAGTCAGTTTCTGAAGGAAATCATTGTCAACAGGAAAAAGAATATGGTTTCTAGAATTTGAAGTGATTTTGCTCAAGATATGGACTTGAAAGGGTTAAAAATAGGCAAATGAAAAATTGAGTTGAAACCTAATAAGGCCAGACCTCTGCAAACTGTTATTTTATGAGATTTGTTGTTATTTTTATCTGATGATTTCATGACCCTAAAAGATACTTATATCCACTTTAAAGATAGTAAAAAATAAACCTCTGAACTTCATGAAATTTAACTTATTTAATCAAGGTTGGCTGTAAAGACTGAAATTGATTCAGGGCTCAAGTCCAAAGCTGCCTGCTTTTATTCCTAAGTTTCTTCTTTGCACAGGGGCATGGGAGGTTCTGTTGGCACATCCTTTTTGCCTTCTCAGTTCCTAATAAAATCCAAATGCTGCCAAGGTGTCCATCCTCCCGCACATAGTACTGGGAATTAGACCTCATCTCCTAGCCAAAGACTGTGTGATGAAATGTTTACCACTACTAAATGCCTTATTGTGACCAATGTCAGAAAAGGGCCATGCCACTAGGAGTCAAAAGCACTTTGGGAGAAAAAAAAAAAGCTCTCTCTCTTCAAAAAGAAACAAGAATGGAATAGTTTTCTTTATCTTTGGTATATGGCAAATACCTGGAAATGGTTTCTGAAGTTTCCAGTAGAAACTTGGCATCAGTCTTAGCACAAAACGTCTGCAGGATAGGGCAGGAACAAAGAATCTTGCTCATAAAGGGTTCTTAGTGTTGAACAATTATCAGGCCTGAATGTGCTCTCCCCAGACTGCCTCTAATAAAATAGTATTTACCTGTTCACCTGCTTAAATGTGTGTTTCCTCCATTGACATCTGAAGTGCCCTCATGATATAACTAGAGGCAAAATTCAAGCAGCAAGAAAGACAGACTCCAGTCTGCAGATCTCAAGGCAGGTGTGACAGGAGGTACTGAGATGAAATAAACACATCCAAGCAGCCAGACGAAGGCTCCAAAGTGGCTAGGATTTGTCACAGAAGCATTTAGGAAATGAGGCTCCAGTCAGAACTGGAGCACAGGCATGAATAAAGTCTGGCATGAGTGTCAAACCATGCAGTGTAGGCTAAAACTCTGATCGGGGCTGTATTGTACATACACGGCAGAGTGCTCAAGTCCTAACACGCTGCGGTCATTCATGAGGAACATAGGGGAGCATGGTCCAGCAAGAGCCAAGCCAATTAAATCCATCTCCCAAGCACTCTTTCTGGGACTAACTGTTTTGTCTAAAAGACAATTCTAAACACTAATTAGCTCTCTGATTACTCTCAGGTCATTGGCTTGGGAATAAAAATTTAATGTTTTAAAAAGTTTTAAGTTTAGTTTTTTAAATATGTTGAGTTAGTTTTAATATATCTAACATCATTGAAGAGTTTAAGTATATGAGCTTTTGGAATTCTTAACACAATGTCTACACACCGGAGGAGTGGAGAAGGGCTGAGGGGAGAGGCCATTAAGACACTATACCCTTTGGTCACAGGCCCTGGCATTAATCATGTTGCTTATTTTCTCTTAGTGTGCATAATGGAGAAACACAATCATGGCATTTAATGACTGTCCATTTTATTTGTTGGGATAATGAAATGCCTAACAATGAAATGCCACATATTAAAAAGCACTGAAATAGTCTCTGGAGAAACTGGGAGTCACCAACTAAGCACAGAATTATACAGTCTACTTCCGCATTCCTAATTCTCTCCAGTGAAGTGAACTAGGAAAAGGTGGCTGGGCGGCGCACGGGGGATCACCCTAACTTAAGGATGACATCTAACCAAACATGATCACCTGTCTTTTTTTAAGGACATAAGAAGTCCTGAAAGCGAGCACGTTTAAGCATTCTATTTTACTCAATAATGGAAACAGCAAGGGTAGTGAGTCCCATCTGATAATGAATGTGAAGTGAAGAGCTGTCACACGTACTCCGCCAGTGTCCTCTCAACTCAGGAATAAAATTCCTCCCAGATTAATATATATATATTTTACAAGTAAACAAAATGGACAGAGGAAAGCATGGGATGTACAAATACATCAGCCAATGTGCTGGAAATCACTTTTACATGGATGCCACTAAAAATTAGAGTTTCATTTCAAGAGACAATTTGACCCCAAGGCAATGGAAGCTGTTATGACTTTGTTTTCTGTCAAATGAGCTAAGTTGGAACTTGTTTTCACAGAATTCTTTTCCTTATATGGCTCTAGTTATGATTGGCTAAAAGAGAAATGTGCACGATATTTGAAAGTTAAAATTCAAACAACAGTTGAACTTTGTAATAGAGCCAGTGTGCTGTACCTCAGACATACGTCATTGCTGATTCCAAACAGCAACTAGAACACAGCAACCCCTGATCACACTGTATTTTCTTTGTCATACCAGAGCAGAAGCAGTTTACTGAATTAATGAACAATGCATATGTGAAAAGCATACCATTATCACTGAGAGCCATCACGGACCTTCTCCATAAACCAGGGTACCACCATCACTGCAAGCCATCATGGATCTTTCCATAAACCAGGGTACCACCATAAGTGAGTACTGTTGGAGGTCATCTCCACAAGCCAGGAACCATCATCACTGAGAGCCATCATGGCTCTTCTCCACAAACCAGGGTACAACCATCACTGAGAGCCATCATGGGTCATCTCCTACCACCATCACTGAGAGCCATCACAGATCTTCTCTCCAAACTAGGGTACCACCAATACTGAGAGTCATCATGGATCTTCTGCTCAAGCCAGGATACCACCATCATTAAGAACAATCATGAATCTCCTTCCTAAGTCAGGGAACCACCATCCCTGAGAACAGTGGTGAGCCCTTCCATAGGCCAGGGATAATGGTATAAAAGGCCACAATATATTTGACCTAGAAGACAATAATGGTATGATAGGAACCAAACAGCAATGGCCATGATGATGAAACTTAATAGTCATAAGATAGATGGGGAGAATTGCACTAATGTGTGCTACCACTGGAAAGGCCTTGGGGGTCCTGAATTATAGCTATGGAGATACATCATAGCATATAGCTTCCCTGTGGTGAAACTGAATACTAGTATAGGCTCTTGTGTAGAATCAAAATAAATCAAGAAAAAATGATGAAAAGCAGATGTGAAATTGCACACCTACAATTCAGCACTTGGAATACTATAGACGGGAGGATTGCCAAGAGTTCAAAACCAGTCTGGGCTACACAGCTAGCATTAGGATACACAGCAAAACTGTAGCCCCCAAGTGCACATAGTTTTTAAAAACACTAAGTGATGAGAGTGTTCAAAAAGTCATTACAAGAAGACACAAGGACTCACACAGCTCCTAGTGATATCACTGTACGTGAGAATGAGCCACGAGGTATATAGTGAAACCCACTTTAAGAGTTTTATTAATAAATAGAAGGCAAAGAAGGAGGTGCACAGGCCTGTTTGAAAGCAACCTGGTGAGAGAAGATGGAGTGGGTGTGTCGGCTCTTTAAAGGCAGTTTAGCACATATGCATAGGGGCTTTCGTTGACATGCCAAACATAGATTACATGGCAACACTCCACGTAGATTACCTAGGGCATAAGGCCCTAGAGTGACTAGGCAATTTTGCCTGAATGCTGATGGTGCAGGCACAGTCATGGGACCCAGAAATGCTATTGCCTGGGGTGACTTAGCATTTTGCCTGAATGTTGATGGCTGTGGGACCCCGGATATAATAGAAATAAAAACCTAGACCAAAACTGCCTTTCCTACCAACTGATGGAAATATAGGATAGCTGTGAGGAAGAAAGACCTTCCCACACTATGGCAAATATCGAGTTGTGGGGCTGTAGTCACCCCCCCACCAGAGAATCTGTGGCTATTTACTCTAATCTGAAGAACTATCAGGCATCGGACTCACATTGTCACTGACACCCAAAGACTCAAGCTATAATCTCAGTTCCACTGTCAAACTGGAATGATACAGAACGCAATGGTGAAATAGTTCTGGCCCAGGTCTGGCTTACACAAGTCCCCTGAGTCTGTGGGCCTATGTGGTGGTCTTATTCCTGGTAATTAAGTCTACCCCAGAAACAGACACAGATGAATAGAACATCTATCTATAAGTAAAAAAGCAGAAGATTCTAAAACTACTAATCCACTCCTCACCAAAATAGGATATATTACTTGGATATAAGCAATGTGACCTGTAGTGCATTAAGACTTAAAATAGGCAGAGGAAATGCCCCCTTGCATTGTTACATGGATACCTGCAAATGTGGTGCTTCAGGGCGCTGATTTCAACTTCCATGATGGTATAGCCAAAGATCAGTGACATTAAAGCCAACTTTCAATTGATACAATCAATGCTATGAATAGCCTCCTATAGACTGTGTTGACTGCATTTTACCAGTTTGAAAGCGTGTTTTGGATTTTCATCTAGTTAAAAATGACTCCAATTACCTTTATTATTTCTTTCTTAACCCACAGGCTATTTAATAGTGTGTTTAATTCACAAATGAAGTCAGGTATTCTCCGTATCTTTCTATTGGTTCAACTTAAAAGTTTTTCATTTGTCTCAGCACTGAGCTTCACTGATCACTCTTTATCAGAAGTAATGCTTTAATTAGTTTATTGATTCTATCTGAAAAATTAAAATCTGTGAGCAACATCAAGTGGTGTTTAGTCTCCAGTGAATCAAGGTGAATTAGAAAGCTTTTTATGCCATGAGCTGCCTCCTGAGCATGATGAGTTCTGGGAAACAGCAGGGCTGGAAACAAACCCTTCTATAGTGTTCATTTCAGTTACACAAACTCTCTGATTTACTCATCTTTTACAATGACTGTTAAATAAAAATGGTTTAAGTAAAAATGCTGTGGATCCCCAAGTAGCTGCAGTGGGCCACAAGGGGCACCGAGTTCTAGTCAGGGAGCCACATGGTAGGTAAGAGATATCCATAGGGAAGCCAATCACATGAGGAGAGACAGACGGATGGGTATGCCACAAGACCACACTGCAGGTCTCCCAAGGTTGCTGGTTCCAGGCAGGGAGCCACACAGCGGGCGAGAGACAGAGACATGGATGGACACACCATACAGAGTGAGGTTGGATATTTATTTAGTGGGTTATAGAGGGGAAAGGAGAGAAGGAGAGAAAAATAGAGAGAGGCAGAGAGAGAGAAACAGAAGGGAGAAGGGGAGAAGTGGGGAGAAGGGAGGGAGAGAAGCTGCCTCTTCAAGAGGGAGACAGAAAAGAACTCAGGCTGGAGATCAGCTTGCCTTGGTGGACAGGGGAGGGAGTGGGCATGGCTTGTCAGACTATTACATTCCCATCTCTTTTGTATAATAAAAAGGCAGGAGTTAGGCACAGCAAGTTAAAGAAATTGGGGTGGCAGATTCTCAAGACTGCTTCCTGCTTTTTGTGGGCTTTGTCTTGGCAGAGGGAACCTGAGAATTCTGGGTGCTGGTCACATCCTGGCATAGCTTGTCTGTTTGTTCTTATCCCATGTATGTGTCTCTTATACCTGTTTAAGTTATTGGCAGAACAGAGGACAAAGTTAAGTTTAGGAAAAATAAAATTAGGACCAAGGAATCGAGGGGGGTGTATCTGACCTGTTTAATGTAGATCCTTCAATTTGGCTCCCTGAAACTCACAAGAATTTTTTTGGTTTGTGAAAACAAAAGTTTTAGACATATACTTTGTATAAACAGTAGCATATTAGTGTCAAAATGGCTGTGACAGATATTTTTGCACAATGAAAAGTATTTTTAAGACTATGGAAGGCACAATGAGATAAAAATTTAATAACTTGTATTTTTCCTCACACCTTTATAACTTGCAGGTCTTGTGTTTGTATTTTACTGAAATTTGTTTGGTGAGGTTGTCCTTTTAAACTGACAAAACCTCTCAGCTGTCAAACTGCACCAGATATCTTTGAGAAGGATAAAATTTTACTGAGTTATTGATTTAAAAACAACAGAGTACTTAATTGGTTGGCATCAGCTACTCCTCAGGGTCCTCCATGGTCGCTGAGGGTTGTATTTGCCTTTTGCATTTTAGTGCAAGACCTGCCAGGCTCCAGAAGATCCTGTGGGCTAAGAAATCTGTAGGAAGACAAGCCTACCTTGACCTGAGCAGCTAAGCTGTTGATTCCAGTCATTTTTTCCCCACTGTCTGGAGATCTTCAGTTTATATTAAAGGAGGTTTTTCCCAGTGTTCAGTGCTTGGCAGTTGAAGTGAATTGCAGACGGACATTGTTCTGGTCCCATTTGTCTTCTGTCTTCTTTGGAGGAAGTAGAGTGCTGCTGCTAGGAGCCAACCTGTCTCTTTTTGTTATGAAAAGTTTTTTTTTTAAATAATTAAGCATTTAAATGCCATATTCCTCAGATCTCTGAGCAGCTGAGGGCTGTTTACTGGGAATAGCATCAGTATAGAATAGGCCTGGAGAGCTGGGTCCAAGCTTGACTGTACTGGCTCTCAACCTAACAGGTAAGAATTACACTCATAAAAAGACAGAAAGAAGAAAAAAATTGCTTGCAATAGAAGGTTAATGGCAGAACTGACTAAAGGAGAGAACAGCTTAGTATATTTTAAATCAGGGTTGAATTAAATATAAAGTATTTTTGTGAGTGACTTAAAAGTACATAGCAGTTTAAAACATGAGACCTACTGTTTTATAGTCTGAAATGAGATGCAATGAACAGGCAATTATAACATTTAACAGTAAACAGGTGCATTTAAGTTATATGTATAAACACACACAGAGAGTGAACAGGACTTGCGTGAAATGGATGCTTGTGGTGGGCCCTACCAAAGGCATGCCACTGTGTTTACACATGCGACAGAGTCAGCAAGAGGAATTTAGAGACCAAACTATAAGTAAACCCAGGGACCAGGCAGGATATACTTGAGTAAAGATGGTGGGACTTGGTCACCTGTCCTGGTTCTCAGTTAAGATGGTAGTAAAGACACCTTACAGCAGTTAAGATGGCAGTAAGGTCATCTGACCTCAGTCAAAATGGCAGTAAGGTCACCTATGTAACAGAGTTAATACCAGGGAACCAGGCAGGAAATACCTAAGAAAAGATGGCAGAACTTGGTCACCTGATCTGGCTCTCAGTTAAGATGGCAGTGAAGTCACCTGACCTCAGTTAAGATGGTGGTAAGGTCTTCTGACCTCAGTCAAAATGGCAGCAGTCATATCTTCTATGGAAAAGCCACAATTTTTTAACTACAGGGATTTTAAGTTTAATTATAAGAGAGACCTAGAGGTGTAATTTGCCCTGTCATTGAGCCACCATGCCACAGCCATGTTGAGGAGCAAAAGGCTGGAATTGAAAACAGCCACCTCGTGGATCTGACCAATCTTTTTGGCAGCAGTAGCTGTGGCAGGGACATTTTGAAGGCACTCCTTCCATTTGCCTGTGTGCTGACAGTAGTTAGAAAGCTGCCATAAAAGTGGAGCTGGCGGGACACCAGTGGAGTGAGGGTAGGAGTTGAAGAAATAGGGCATTAAGGCCTGGAGTTTGAGGGCCTTAAAATGCACCCATTCCAGGGAGAGGCTGGATTGACAGACATGGATGGCTTGCAACCCATAGCTGAAACCACAAAAGCCCACAAACACAGCAACACCACACAGCCTATAGGAAGACGTCCCCCCTCTATAGGCAGGGTGTGAATTGGCAGTGAACACTGCAGAGCTTGTAGGAGAGTGTCCTCTGCCTACAGACAGTGTGTTAAAGCTTGACTGGATCTGGTCAGGGTGACTTGGAAGCCAGAGAGCCAGAGAAAAAGAAAAGAAATGAAAAATGGAGAAATAAAAATCCAAGGGACCCGACCCAAGTTGAATGCACCACACAGTGTATGTAGTGCTGAGTCATCCAAACATGATTTCAGCTAAGGGAAGCAATCCAGAGATGAATGTCAGTGAAGGGCTCAACCGTATCCATTAAAGCTGTGGTTGGGGGCTGTCCCCCCTTTTCTAGGAACACCAGAAGATTTCCAGAAGCTCAACAGTCAATTCCTCGGGTTTGGAGAAACAGTTAAGATGACCAGAATGGAGAAACTCACCAGTTGAAGCTGGTGGTGTGTGTAGAAATTGTGCTCAGGCGGATGGAATGGCAAGCTGTTGTAAAGAAACCTGGTTCTCAAGCCTAGAGTCCCATACGTCCTCAGCTGACAGGAGGGAACGTGGAGAGCCTGGCAGAGTCACGGCACCAATGTAATGGATTAAGTGAAATGTTACGATTCCCCAAGTGGCTGCAGAGGGCAGTGGACCATGAGACCACACCACAGGTCCCTGAAGTGGCAGCAGGCAGTGGGCATCAGGTCCCAAGACCAGCCAGGTCCAGGCAGGGATGAAACAGTTCCCTGAATGTCTACAGTGGGCCATGAGTCCAAGGCAGGGAGCCACGTGGTGGCCGAGAGACCTCAATAGGGTAGCCAGTCCGACGAGGAGAGATAGATAGACATGCCACAAGGCCATGCCACAGGTCTCTGAAGGCAGCTGGTTCTAGGCAAGGAGCCACGTGGCAGGCAAGAGACAGAGACATGGATAGGCACACCATGTAGAATAAAGTTGGATATTTATTTAGTGGGTTATAAAAGGGAAGGGGGAAAAGGGGAAGAGCAGACAGACAGACAAAGGGGGGATGGGGCAAAGTGGGGAGAAGGGAGAGACAGAGCTGCTTCTTTGAGAGAGAGAAAGAGAGAGAGAGACAAAAAGGAAAGACACTCAGACTGGAAGCTGAAGATCAGCTTGTCTCAGCAGACAGGGGAGGGAGTAGGCATGGTTTGTCTCTTAAAGGGACAGGACAGACCATTACATTCCTGTCTCTTTTTTATAATAAAAAGGTGGGAGTTTAGGCACATGGTTTAAGTAAAATGCTGCAGGTTTTACTTAATATCTCCAAGTGGCTGCAGTGGGCCACAAGGGGCAGTGAGTCACAGGCAGGGAGCCACTTTGTAGGTAAGAGACCTCAATAGAACAGCCAGTCCCACGAAGAGAGACAGATGGATAGGCATGCCACAAGACCACATCGTAGGTCTCCCAAGGTGTCTAGTTCTGTGCAGGGAGCCATATGGCAGGCAAGAGATGGGAGACATGGATAGGCACATCATGCAGAGTGAGGCTGGATATTTATAGTTTTCTCCTATAAGGAATTGGTTCATGTGACATAGACACAAAGTCCAGCCCCAAGAAAACCAATGGTATATTTCCAAATCTGTGGTTAAAGGTACCTGAACTAACCAGGCACAGAATAGTGAAACATTTACAAATTAAAATGTAAAATACAAAGGGATGAATAATAAGAGACTATAAAAATTAACAAGTAAACATGAAAAAGAACCAAATAAAACTCAAAAAAAGTAAAAAAATATAATATTGGAAGGCCAAATTCTACAAGTAAGAAAATTGCTCAGAAAGACACAGAGAATAAATCATGAAGGTAAAGATAAATAATGAAGAGATAAAATTTAGTCAGAAACAACAAAATAGAAAATGCAAGAGATACAACTTGATATGATAGTCTTGAAAAACGAAGATATTGGCAGTACTTAGGTCACAAGTTCAAAGCCCTAGTGAATGGGATTAGAACCTTTACAAAGGGGACCTCAGAGAACTCTCTACATTGTCTACAATATAGTATACACAGATGAATCGATTGTCTGAACAACCTTGAGCTGACCTTGGCCTAATTAACCCTCACACCACAGTTCTCCTTACACTGCATGAGGAAAACTTCCAATCCAATTTCTGCCCTAGGTTTCACCTTCATGGAAACACCCATGCAGTGGTGAGACTCAAAAGGCTACATAATAGCAAGTATTGTCAAAAGTGTGGATCATTCAAAACTCTGACATTTTAGACAGCAGCCCACCAGGTTCTCAAATAACCAAAGCAAAAGATTCTGGAGCAGTTCACACCATGGCAGCCAGACAGCAGGGCCAGCAAGTGCTATCCTTCTTCACTTTATCTGTGCTTCAGTCTGTATCCACATGAGAGAGACTACGAGTTCCAGCATTTGCTGTGAACTTTGCCCCTGGGCCTCCGAATGCCTCCTTCCTTCTACCTCCACCAAGACTGATAGCAGCTCTTGTGTGTGCAAATTTCTGAGTTTCTTAGGTGTCCCTTAGTCTTCTTTTGCTTGTTTGAACTTGAGAAATCTTGACGCCCTGCTTCACAAGGGTATTGTTAAAATAGCAGGTCACTTTGTCTGTGACCGCCTCTGTATCTGCTGCTTTTGTTTTGCAAAACCACTTTGTGAGTTAATTCCAAGATCATTTGTTGAGGTATTTGGGGCAATTATAAGTTGTAACAGTGTGAATAAAGATATGGCATAAAGCACATCTACAAAATTTGAACCATGAAACAGAAAAGCATAGTAAATAAAAACAAATAAATGAGCCTAACTTTAGAACATTTACTACTAAAGTCAGAGGAGAAAATATTCCATTATATCTCCACAGATGTGGAAAAAGAATTCTGAATTATTATGATAGACATGTGGTGGTTTGAATGGGAATGGCTCCCATGGGCTCATAGATTTGAGTACTCTGTCAGCAGGGAGTGACACTATTTGAAAGGATGAGGAGGTGTGGCTTTGGAGGAAATATGTCTCTGGGGCCAGGTCCAGAGTCTTTCTCTTCCTTCTGCCTGCAGCTCTGGATGCAGAACATTCAGCCAGTTCTCCAGCACTATGTCTGCCTATGTGCTGCTAACAATGGACTAAAGCCCTGAGCTGTAAGCAGGATCCAGTTAAATTCTTTCTTTGGGGACTGGAGAGATGGCTCAATGTTTGTGAGCACTAACTGCTCTTCCAGAGGACCCAGGCTTGATTCCCAGCACCACATGGGGCTAACAACTCTGAAAACTCAGGCATGTGGTGCATGGACCCAAGCAGGCTAAACACCAGCACATATAACATAAATAATCAAACTTTTTAAAAAAGAACCTTTAAAAAAACCTTTATTTTATAAGATCTGCTGTGGTCATGGTGTCTTCACAGCAATAGAAACCCTAAGTCAACATCTATAAAACCCAGACTTGATGCCGAGGAAATTCCCAAGAGCAATGGAGCTTATTCCCAAGAGCAAGAGCAGAGTAAGAAACTCTGCATTCTGTACCTATGTGTGATGTGGGTGTGGGCATGCACATGCAGTGTACATGCAATCAGAGGACAACTTTCAGGAACTGCTGCAGCTTTGTACCCTCCCAAGGCAGGGTCCGTCTTGTTTCTGCCACACTTGCTGCAGATACAGGCCTGTCCACTTTCAGGAGCGCTGAAGTGACAGACCCATGCAGCTACATCCAGCTTCTACATGGGTCCTGGGGCTTCAACTCAGGCTGTCAAGCTTGCACGCCTAGGATTTTCACCCACCATGCTGCAACTGAGTGCACAATGAAGTCCCTGAAATGGCTACTCCACAGGTGGGGAGGTCTTTTACTGCGGAGATGAGAGAGAGCAGCCAGAGGCTAGAAGAGTTCAGAGCAGCTATGGCTATCTCTGGGTGAGAGGGACAGAGAGGAGAACAAACTAGCCAAAGCCAGGACTGCAGCAGAGAGAAGAGAGGGGGGAGAAGCTGGAGACAATGGGGAGGGGCTTGCTGTATAAAGAGAACTGAGCAGCTGCAGGGTAGGGAAAGGAAATCCCTGAGACTAGCCAGTGTGAGGGCTTTGGTATTCAGAACAGGTTCATATTACTAGAAGTGGGGAGAGCCTGAAGCATTGCGTGGGCTTTGATATGTGTCTCTTTCTGGCTGTCAGAGATCCAAGCCCATTTCACAGTTTCCTGTGGAACACTAACTTTAAGTATTCATCTGTCCTGACAGCAATCCTCCAGAATTTAGCCTGAGCTGAGGGGATTGTGGTCTAACGCACATCATGTCCCAGAGTTCATAATCTGTACATTTTAAACACAGTCATATTTTTTAATTAATTAGGTTCCAAATTTTTGTCATCTAACAAGAAAGAAAACACTGAATAATAAATTAAATAGCACTTACTTGTACAGATAGGGTTTCAAGACTGACAGCTTTAAAGAGGAAAATATGAGGCAAAAACAACTTGTCCAAAACAAGATTAAATAAGAGATAGCCGAGGAGGAAATGTAGATAGTCTGTGATGGGCGCCGTTTGGGGCTCATCATCACTGCTTACTTTGACGGACATAGCTGGAGCACCAAGACCACTGAGCTCAGGCTGAGCGCTGATATAATGTTGAGCGAGGCTTGACACTAGAAGAGTAAACACAAGCACCTGTAAGACAGCATGCTAGAGCCTGGCTCACTCCCGCCGGTGTTGTGCGAATTTACCAGAGACAGAAGCCTCTTCTGCCAACGTCAGAGGCTGAGTTTGTTCTTGCACCACTCACTAGGTCAAGGTCAGGAAGGGACCTTTCCCAGCCTCGGAAAAAAACTTTAGAAAAAGAAAAACTTAAATTGTGCCCTGTGTTTAGAAAACTGTCCAGCGTGGCAAAAGTATGTGTAAAAAAAGAAAGCAAATGGACGTGAGTGTGAAAGACTGGCTGGAGGGAGGGGAGCACCGACTTTCTCCTGAGCGTGAGGACATCTGGCCCTGGACTATGCACTGTGCACCGGGGCTTCAGAATATGCGCTGCACTGTACTAAACGGCTAGGGAATGTCACCAATGCTAAGTAGGTATTAAACACAACACAATACATAAATATACTCATGAGTTAATGTCAGTTGGTTCATACAGACCCTTAGTTTAAGCTAGCAATAATAATATATAATCTCTGTACTACTTAGTTTTAATTGTCAGCTTGTCACAACCGAGAGTCATTTGGGAAGACAGTCTAAATGCGAGGCTGCCTAGATTGGGTTGGCCTGTGAGCTTGTCTGTTGGGGATTACACTGATTGTGTTAATTCAGACGGGAATGCTCACGCACTCTGGGCTGGACCCCTTCACACGAGGAGAAGGAGCTGAGCACATTTGCTCATGCTTGCACGCATTCTCTCTGTGCCCATGACTGTAGGTGTGACTCTTGGCTCAGGTTCCTGTGGTGAGGTAATCTAATCTGTCATTGTAAACTGGATAAACCCCTCCGCCTTAAAACTGCTTTTGTAGGATATCTGTTTGTTTTACTGCAAGTTTTTCTCTTTCTTTCAGAAAACTGCCAGGTTTAACCAGTATGTATAGTTCAAAGTCAAGTACAAACCTCAACACAGGCCAATTGAGGATATAACCAATGCGCACAACACAGGTATCTCTACTTAAACAGAGTGATGCCACGTTCATGTCACGTTGAAGAACCAGCAAGTGAGGGTACCAGCAATGTGTACAACCAAACATCGCTGTTGATGTCACTTCCATGTCACATTGAAGCACCAGCCTGCATCCATCTTAGGCTTAAAAGCCATCTTATAATAAAGACAAACTAGGTTCATTTCTGCTTGTGATTAAACCTCTGGTTCTCAAGGAGTGGGCCACGCCCCACCTGCAACCTTAACTCGAAATGGTTCTATGCTGCTGTCCCAAGAATGAATGATGTCTTTTTAAAAAAGAACCATCTGACTCCTATCCCTTTGCTTACAGAAAGGGTTGTTGGCTGCCTTGTATGACCACCTTGTTCGGCCCACCGTGCAAGTGGCTTTGTTTCAGGAGGAACTAATTTGTTATGCTTCTGTTCTGCTCTGGCAACCACCAGATCCCCCATTTGGAAACCCCCCACCCATGAGCCATGAAAGCCCTGTTTTTCTCACATCCAGTGCTGACCTCTCAAACCTCACCTTAGAGGGAGGCAGCCAGTATATACAAATAAAAAAACTTTGCTTTAATTAATTTGATCTTGATAACTTGGGTCAGTAGTATTTCCCCTCCCATCTTTAAGATTAACAATATATAAAAAATACAGATCTGAAATAAAGCTATGGAAAAACCATAACATATTTGATTTTATATTAGTATTCTAAGAGAGTCAGCAAGAACACAGTCGCAATCACTACAGCCTGCCATGCTAGCCAGATTTGTCAGGGGGTTTTATCATGGCAATGGAGAGGAGGCTGGACACACTTTGAACACATAGTACCACACCTGCTAGTTACTGTCAACACAGCCTCAAGGAGGGCACACATGCTCCCTGTGCTTGCCTCCCTCGTACAGTCTCTGCCACTTCATCACTCAGAACTGGTTCAACAAAGGGCAGTTGTAACCTCGAAATGTTTGTGAAGTGTAAAGCAGCCATAATGTATTACTACTGTCAAAGCAGAATTTCCATGCTATGACTCTTGTATATATTCCTCCCGAAATAATATGAGGACCTTTGGCATTCATAAAACAGCAAATGTTTATTCTATTTGTTTAGAATCTCAGGCATTTCAGACGCCACACAGGACCAACAAATGGACAAGAACTCAGCTCACTGAACAGGAATTTTGAAGTTTCTGGTAAGTGTGTTCACTGTGTCTGACACTTGGTCATGGCCAGCAAATGTTGTGGACAAATGAATGGATGGCATTGCTGTTGAGAATGTGCTCCCATTGATTCTCCAAGACTGCAGAAGAAATCCTATCACTAAACTAATAAGAAACACTAAAACACTGTCTGATGTCAACAGTAACCTCCTCCTGACTGCCATAGAAAGGCCCAATCTGTTTTCTCTGACTCTGGAATTTCTGAATCAACTCATCCTTCTGAAAGATCTCAGGTTGGTTGCTCATTTAGCCAATCATCTTTTAGAAAGTTTTCTTTCCTATAGTGCAACCATCCAATGAGCTGGGGAGGTAGAAGGAGGCGAACATTTGGTATTTACTCTTATTATAGCTGGGGAAGTAGATGGTTCAACACAGTTGTCCTGCAGGGTGCTACAGATGACCAGTAAGTATGTGGTCCATTACTTTCCAGAATGCTCCAAATGACACCAGCTGCTCCTCACTGGCCACAGTGATGCTTCTCCAAGGAACTGCTTTTCTAAGAACCATACAGTCTGACCCACCCCAAAAGTGTCATACCCCCAAACCTTCTAAACACTCTCAACCAATGATTGTCAGTCCCCTGGGGTAGTAGGTGTGTGCTTTGTGTCATTTGTTCCAAGTTGTCTTGCAGCGTCTAAGAGACACTGGCACCATGGTTGAAGGCTCAGCTTTTCCTGATTAGCTCTCCTCTCTCTGTCACCACAACCACTCTGTCAATCAGTGCCACCAGCACATCAGACAAACTTCTGGAGCCTTGCTCAAAGACGTTCTGAAGGATCTGCTTTAGAAAAACGCAAAATGCCTTCTTTACTTCCTTCCTTCATTCCTTCCTTCCTTCCTTTCCTCTCCTCCTCCCTCCCTCCCTTCCTCCCTTCCTTTCGCTAAAAATAGAAGCATGCACAAGGTATTGGGAGAAAATTATGTAACCAAAAGACATGGTCAGGAAAGGTTTCTCAGGGAAAGTGACACAACCAACTCATGAAGAATCTGGCCTGACAAACAGAACCAAGGAGGTGGCCCAGCTAGGACGGGAACCTGAAGAAGTGTAGCTGGAATGAATGTGCTCTTGGTGCTGAAGTGACAGGTGATGAAGCCAGTGGATCCAGACCAAGGTCATCTACTGAGGTCACTGAGTGAATTATCTTCCGTGCTAAGCCAAGGCATCTGGGTTTTATCTTAGAACACTGGGAAGAAGAGACACTGGAGAGTTTTAAGAACAGGAATTGTGCAATCATATGTATACTTGAGAAGATTGCTTTAGCAGCAGAGGGGAGACAAGATTAGAGGGGAAAAGTGGAGGTGCCGAGACACAAACTTTTGAGGTTTCCCACGTTGCAAATAGATGATAAAGTGGAAAATCCGACATTAGGTAAAACAGAAAAGTAGACTTCAACCTTTGGTCCATCCATTGACTACTCTGTGGCCTGTGGGGAGCTATTCTCTTAACCTGTAATTTCATTTTGTTCTTAGTAACAAGAACAACATTGCTTCCCGTCAGCGTCTGGTGTGGGATTGCTCTAGTGCAGTACCCAGTAAACACCCTGTCTCACTGAACACATGCTGATGCTGAAGATTTCAGGGCTGCAGTTGGACAGTTAGGATCCATATACTTCTCTGGGCTTTGGCTAGGTTGACTGATTGGATGGCAGGATGGCCCATCCAAACTGGAGAGCGCTTGCTTTGTGTGAACTCTTCCTTGGGAAAAATAAACTCTCTCCACTTTACAAAGGACACCAGCAACAGACCAGAGATCACTTCCACCCAACCTAGCTAGCAGAGCAAACCAGTGAGAGCTGGGTGTCTTTACAGGAGCTTTAAGTGAGTGGTTACTAACCGGAGCGTGGCAACTTAAAAAGCAGCTGCATCACTACAGCGGTCCACTCTAGCTGCACGGATGGAGTCACATTTCAACTACACCTCCATAGGCTCTATGCTCTGGCAGCTCTCAAGACTGTATGGGGCGTAGGATGAATTACATATAGCTTCCAGGGAGGCATAGTAGCTGCACCTCAGATGAAGGGAGATATAGTGCTACGTCTCAGGTGAAGATCGAATGGCCCTCCCCATGCGTCTATGAGAGGATGTCAGGCCCAATTTTGAGAGTCTCTTGCAGCTATTCACAGTTTCTCTGGTTAAAATGCCCTAAGCTCAGAGGACAACACTCTACAAACAGATAAACAGTTCTTGAGCAAAATAGAGGTCAGCAGTCATTGATGTGAATAGAAGGTCCTGAGGGCTGGAAGGAAGAATAAGAGAGAGAGAGAGAGAGAGAGAGAGAGAGAGAGAGAGAGAGAGAGAGAGAGAGAGAGAGAGAGAGAGAGGTGGGCTCCTGCTCTGGAATATTACCCTAGTCAAAGACAGTTACTCAGGGCAGGAAAAACAACTATGGAGAAATGTGGTGGAGGTAAAATTTTGAGGTGCAATAAAAGGAAAGAGACCAAAGTTCATACCTGAAAGACTCCAGATAAACCCATCTGTTGATCTGACTCTGTAGCATGAATAACCCAAACCAATGGAATAAGTCATGTGCCTGCAGAAAAAAAAAGTTTAGCTAGGAAGGCCTGCCTGCTGACTAGCCTACCCACTCTGCTTAGCACCTCTCCACTCCAAGCAGGCTTGTAACATTCACACTATGAACAGACCTTCTGAAAGTCAAATCCTGGGACTACGAATGGACTACCTTTGAAAATGGCAAAGCAGTCTTGGCACTGCAAATTCATGGTTCTACATTCAGTGATCAGTAAATTACAAGATTATAAGAAACCTCTGAAATCTTTTCAATTTTCATATTTAAATATGCCATCAAGTAGAATCTTTTATTTTTTTAAAAAAAACTCAAATTAATCTTTCTTAATACTTTGAAAATGCTCCATCAATTTTAATGCTGTCCAGTGATTCTCCCAGGGACAGTTTGGAAATGGGTCTGATGTTTTTACACATCACAAAGGCTGCAAAAAAAAAAAACCCACTGCAGCCTGGTTTTTCAGGAGCAGAATGACACAGATGTGAGACGTCAAACACAAAGAATACCTCCAGGGGTGGGAAAACATAGTAAGTCATATAATTTTACAGAAAACAAAAATTCCTTCAGCAAACTTTAAGGAAAGTTTTTAAAGCAATGAAAATTCAGATGAAATTTCTTTTGATGCCTTTGAACAATGATGGCAATATTTCAGAGGGACTTGGCCATCTAATAAAGGTTTCTAGACAGCAAATAAAAGAGCAGCAACCAACTGAGTTTTCATTTTCATAGAACAAACATTTTTTACACCATAGTAAAGCTTCACTCTTAACATAAGTTGGGTTTTTTCAGGGGGTGAAAACATAAGTTGAGTTTTTTTTTCAAGGGGTAAAGAACTTAAGGCCAAAACGTTCTGACTGGAGATGGACACACAAGAGTCATCAAAACAAGATTCTTAAACTTGGACATTTCCTTCCTAGAATTTGGCTTTATGTCACACTATTGCAGTAGAAGCTCAGCTGAAAGCAGCAGAAATATTAAAGCATGGGTACCTGTCCAGCAAGCCTTAAAGAGGAATCACTAAATATTTTGGAAATTCACTGTTTTGTTTTGTTTTTTTTTTTTTTTTGATGACCAAATATTTTCATGGAAGGATTCACCAAGTGAGTGTGTCAACACAAAGCACAACTCTCAACCCAAAGGGTAAGAATTGGTTTTGGGGAGATAGATGTGAGTGCCCATGATCCAGGAGCACAGGTTCAGTTTACCCTAAATTCCATATTCTGAATTCCTATATGAACAAAGCAAAGGAAATCATAAATCAAGACACATTTCAAACATCAGGAAATATCAAGTAAGTGAGTCATAGAAAAGTGAACAAATCTTAGCTATAAACATCAGGTGTCTGTTGAGAAATACAGATCTTTGTGCACATTTCAAAGGGTTTACCAGTGGCCACAGGGATGTTAGGTCATATATAGAGGAGGGTAGTCAGTGACCAGGAAGAAGGCTAAAGACAGACTGAGATCATTCAGCTATGAACTTACAACATTCTATCCATACCAGTAAAGTTCTGATCACTGAAGTGTCCATGTATCAAGGGTCTTTCCAGGAAGTTTTGTTCACAAGTACTATTCAAGTCTTTTAGTATAAGTACAAGATCATCCAATGACAATTAAGAATTAAAATGTCTTTACTTAAGCATAAAAGTTAAATAGCCTTTTAAGAAAAATTATATTTAAATGATTTAATATTTGTGGTGTTTGTTTATATTCATAGTGAAAAATTAATATTGGAAGCTAAAATTGTATACTATAACAAATTTTTCACATGTATTGAGAGGTTAATGAGACTTTTGTTAAGAAATAAGAATCAGTTGACCTCAATGAGGTGATGAGAATTAATGTGTGATTTAATGATAGGCACTTGCAATGGTTTGTTTTGATTGTCAGCTTGACACAGCCTAGGATTACTTGGGAAGAGAGTCTCAGTGAGGGATTGTTTAGATCAGGTTGACCAGTAGGCAGTTCTATATGAAATTGTCTTAATTGAGTTTATTGATGTGGAAAGACCTGGCATCCACTGTGGGCAGCACCATTTCCTAGTCAAGTTTCCTGAACTATACAAGAGTGTAAAAATTTAATATAAACAGACAAACAAGTGAAGGTAACATTCACTGTACTCTTGAGAGTGGATGTGATGTAACATCTCACGTCAACTTCTGTGACTCCCCTGCAGTGACAAACTATAACCTGGAATTGTGAGCTAAATAAATCCTTTTCCTCTAAGTTGCTTTGTTTCTAGATATTTTATCACAGCCACAGAAATGAAACTAGGACAGCTTTATTCGGTCCTCTGAATAGAAAGAATTTTCAGGTTTCTATCTTTATTCAGTTAGATGAAAATCAACTTAAAGAAAGATTTTGAAAATATATTGCTCATAACAGATGGAATCCTCCCCCAAACCCCAGGAAAAAGTTAAAATCTTAGCCTCCAACATGATGTGGACATTAAGAGGTGATATTTGAGGAAGACAACAAATAATAACAAGGGTCAAACTCATTTTAATAGAGTTTGTGACCGCATGAAAGGCAAGCCAGCGAGCCCCCACTCTTTCATGCATTACTCATACTTAACCTCACTCCATAGAAGGTCTACTGACTCCTTAAATATGAGAGCAACTCACTTCCAAGATCTGAGTATTTGTTTCAAGAATCCATTCCACTACCAAGCACTATATAATTAGTGCCCTGTCAGAATAGAGTCCAGGAACAGGGTCCTGTGAGGAGAATTCTGAGTGCTTGAGAAAACTCCAAGGAAAAAGACCAGGGTCTTGTGACCTCAGTTTCTTCAAAACACAGAGCTGTTTTGGGGATGTGTTTTTATATTCCTCCCAGGTGTAGCAGATAGGAGTGAGTTCTCTTCAGCTGTTATTTGTGTGCCTCTATGAAAAACCATGATTGTACCATGTGTCATTGTGATTGAAACTTTACTTTTGTGATTTTTCTTAACCCTCAGAGTCTAAATTGTCTGATGCTCTGGTTATTGCATTAGACTTTAATCTGCCTCATTTTGGGCCCCTCATTTTCAGTCCCAGGTTCCCACTACCAACCAGAGTGATAAACAGTGCCCCAGTGACAAATAAACAGCACACAGACTGGGTGACCAGGGGAGAATTTACAAAGGCTGGTAAGTATTTGGCTAATGTGCAGGAAATCCAGAAGAGAATGTATGGTTTGTACCCAAGGCTGAAGCAGGAAGTCAAGAAACGACCGACATTCCTTACTAGACTTAGACACTTCCTTACTTTCCCCATATGAAATATGCGATGAATTTCTGTCAATTATTTTTCTTTCTCTTATGTACAAATAAATGTAGCCAACTGCTAGTGCAAGTTTCAGTCCTATCTCCTGCCTATGTCTATGTTCAATTGTCCAGCTCCTGTAGTATGATTCTCTGAAACTCATTGGTTGTTCGCCAATGTTAGGTAAAAGATTTGACTACTTCAGATCTGCCTAAATATTGATATTAACACATTGCACTTCAGGAGGTTTCAGTGACTAAAATGAAAGATGCTTTGTTCTGATTTCCCTTCCTCCTGCTGCTTCTGGGTTCTCACTGTGCGTCAACTTGTTCTTAGCGGATGGCAACCATAGCATTTCTGTTTGTACTCATCCTCTTGTAATTCTCCATTAACGTGATGGAAGGCTCAGCTACACCTAAAATAACATTTGGTTGGGTAAACAACTTTAGTGAATTTGTCAGACACACTAAAATTACAAAGTCATCATGAAAATCCACTTTGGAAGAATTTGGAATGTAGAAGCAACTGGTCGTGCAATAGACATTAAAATGTATAAAAAGCAAACAAGTCCAATATTATTCCAAGCCTGTAAGTAAAACTATATGTGACCATAAAAGAATAGAAGGTTCTACACAAAATTCTTAGTAAAGATCTCAGTCACTTTTCTTAAACTTAAAGGTTTCTCCATCAGCAGAAACGTTTAAGATTTTGCATCATTATTTGTGCACAGGATCTGTAAAGCTAAGTAAATGGTCTCTTACTGGGCCCTCCTTTGGCTTCTCACACACTGCCCTGTCCCCAGCCTTGATGAGGACTCCTCCAAGAATCTCCAGCACCAAAATTTCCATGGTTACATAGTGTTTACCAGTCCTGTTTATGGCGGTTGTGATTATTATTGTTATCTGTAACTTAGCCAGCATGTAAACAGATGAAGCCAGAGTAGAGAAACAAAGACGGCTGTTATCTCTAGGAAACAACTGCAAGATTTTGGTGACTCCGTAAAGTCCAGGCAATTAATGAAAAGACATGAGAGAAAAAGGCAGAAATAGAGCATAAAAAGTGAAAGGTGGAACAGAAAGGGTGGAGGTGGAAGGTGAACAAGAAGAGAAAGAGGGAGGGGAAATGAAATAAAGATATGCTTGAATTTGTGTGGATCAAAGAAATCTTTGTAAGGGAGAGGGGAGTGATAAAATCTGAAAATATTCAGTAATCATATTACTTTACAAACATTTAAACTCTCTGGTAACATAAAAAGAAGAGTGAGTATCTTAGTACTGGTGTATTTTATGCATAATAATAATAATTACAATAATTAAACAAACCACTGGACATACACCAAAAGACATATGTTTTGAGTTCTACTTAAAATAAAAAAAATTCATGAATGGAAGAAGAAAACCAACTCCCTAAAGTGGCCCTGTGCTTCCACACATACCATATTCACACATCATACAAACTTACATACACAATAATAATATAGCCAAATATCTATATCTTAGTTAATGTTACTACAGCTGTGGTGAAACACCAGGACCAAAGAAACTTGGGGAGGAGAGGGTTCACCTAGCTTACACTTCCACATAACTGTTCATTACCCAGGAAGTCAGGACAGGAACTTAAGCAGGGCAGGAACCTGGGAGGAGGTCATAGAGAAGTGCTGTTTACTGGCTTGCTCCCCATAGATTGTTCAGCCTGCTTTCTTATAGATTCCAGGACCACCAGCCTGGGGCTAGCATTGTTCACAATAGTTAATTTTAAAGGTGTCCTACAAGCTTGCCCACAGCCAGATCTTATGAAGCATTTTCTCAATCGAGGGATCCTCCTCCCTGATGACTCAAACCTGTGTCAATTTGACATAGAACCAGTCAGGACACTCCCAGACATCACCTGTCAAGAAAACAGCTCTTCTGTGGTTACTTCCCACCCAGTCCAAGCCACGATGAACAAAACCAGAAATATTCTGAAGAGCTGAAGAGTGTGCAGGAGCGCTTTCCCTATTACCAGTGATTAGCATGCTAAACTTGGCCAGGAAGCCACCATGCCTGCCATGGCCTCTCTGTTCACAGGACCATTGGCTGCTGAGAACTGCAGCCAACATTCCCAGTTTGTTTTGAAGACCTTTGAATCCTGCTGAATTGCATATTTGCAGCAGCAGAGATTTAATCATTCCCCCTAACGTAGTTCAAATGTCCTGGGAAAATATGCTCCAAATATCTCAACAATCAAGTCATATTTTATATAAAAGCTAATCAAAAGGAAGTCATTCAACCAGCTGATCAGCAACTGCACTTGGGACTAAGTTTAAACACGAAGCTAAAAAGACAATGAAGAAACATACTGCACATAAAATCAATTTAAAAATAATAGTAAATTTAACTTATCCTGAATGTAGAAAATAGAAACATCGTAGGCAAGGAGGCATAGAATGATGACATATTACACTTGCACTGGGAAGCTCTAGTTCTCAAGTACCATATATCTCTTTAGCCTTATTTTTCATTTATAAGCTCATAATTTTATATACACAGGCAAAATACTCTGGTCATATTTACTACCGTCTTTTCTTCATCCTTCAATCTCTGCCGGCCCCCTTCTTCTTCCCATCTCTGTCCTTCCATTCCTGCCAACCCCTTCATCCCAGCTCCCTCCTGCTTTCAGGTCTTTATTTTTGTTGTTGTTTCCCACTGTATTTAACTAGGATTGCTGGTGTGAGCATGGGTTGGAGATAATTTGCTTGATCAGGGTATGGAACTCATTCTTCCAGCCAACCATTCACTGCCTCAGGAGCCTCAGAAGCCACTCCATCTTTCATGACTCATTGTTGACCGGTCAGGCTGGGAAAGGTATTCAGAGCTCTTTCAAGCTCCTGACTATAACAACTGTGTGATGTCTAGAAGACAGCACTTCCCTACCCTCTTGCTCTTACATTCTTTGTACACCCTTTTCCAAGATGTTCCCCAAACCTTGGAGAAGGTAGTATAAATTGAGCATTCAACAGTCACTTAATTCTCATTACTTTGATGCCCTATGCCTCTCTGATTTTGCAAGTAAACATTTCAAAAGAAAGTTTGTCAGATGAACGCTGAGAGTAATACTAATCTACAGTTAAATATAAGTATTAATAAGGTAGTTTGACAATTGTATTGAGTAAAATACCAGTAGTGGGTTCTCCCCTAGGACCTGTGACCTTCCATGCCATGAGCTTTGAAAAGAATACTATGCTTTCAAAGATTCAAATTCAATCAGAAAGCCACTAGTCACTCCACAACAGCCCTACTACTGCTTCTACCGAGTGAACGTATAGGGGTCACAGCTATCTGTACACAGGACATAGAGGGTAAGGCTGTGGATGGCCTTCTCCTCCAGCAGCCTGCCTAGCCAAGCCTTTCAGCAGAGGAACCTTCCAGCTTAGTTTCTGCTTAATTGTCCTGGGCCCTGCAACTAAAGCAGAGGATTATCACCTGCTTCCCGTGGGCAGCCAAAAGCAAGAACCATTATTTGTGCTGCTCCAGGGGTGCTCTGGGGTCTATGTGAGCAGCAATTCATAAGGAAGTTATCACACACCCACACACCCAGCACTAATCAAGTTAAGAGAATCATCATGACATAATACCTTCTGAAGCAAGAATATGATTGTGTGTTATTTAGATCTCCCTTAATGTCTCATGTATACATTTTATGACTCTCATATGAAGGTCTTCCACTACTTGATTAAACTGAATTCTTGGTTCTTTATCTTTTTTGAAGTTATTGTACATACATTGTTTTCTTAATTTTCTCCAGGGATTTTTTATTGTTAAGAAGTAGAAATCCAATTTATCTTCCTGAGCTTATCCTATATCCCAAAATCTGTTCTGATGCATTATTTGGCTCTTTCTATATTAGTAGTTTTACCCCACTCTTCTTGTATTTCTGCCACAGCCACTAGCATTGGTGTAATGGTCTGTCCTGTCCCTTTAAGAGGCAAGCCACACACACACACACACACACACACACACACACACACGTTCACTGAGGCAAGCAGATCTTCCTTATACTTCCAGCCTGAGTTCCATTCCTTTCCATCTTTCTACAGAAGAGGTAGCTTCTCCTCTCCTCTACCCCCCCAGCCATTTTTCTTTCTCCCTTTCTCTCTCTTTCTGCCTCTCCCTGCTCATCCCCTTCTCCCTCTCTCTCCCCTTCCTCCTTTCCTTCCATAACCCGCTAAATAAATACCCACTTTCTCTGCATGCTGTGCCTGTCCATCCCTGTCTCTCACCAGCTGTGTGGATCTTTGCCTAGGACCTGCTTCCCCTCGTGGGACCAACTGACCCACTGAGGTCTCTCACCCACTGTGTGGCTCTCTGTCTGGGACCCACTGCCTGGCATGGCCTACTGCCTGCTGTTGCCCCTGGGAGAATGGCAGTGTTTTATTTTTGCTATTACAATTTGCATCTTGTTTTGTTGTATGCCCATGCATCATTATGCTAGCACTGATGTAGTTGTTGTACCTCTCTGTGACTGCATATTTTAACACATGATACTTGGGTGCCTGCACTTGTATAACCAGAACTTGTGATAAATGTGTGCCTCTTAACAGCTGCTTCCCATATATTCTCAAAGAAATTCATTTATATAAATCCATTAAACATTCATTGAAATTCTTGGGGGGGGGGGACAGGGAAGAGCATTGATGTTTATTTCTGATATTTGTATAACGTAAGTACATGCCTACTGCATTGCCAAAACACATGACATTCTTCTTTAACTTTGTCTTAAGAATCTATATATATTTTTAGTGCCTAAAGTAAATGAATGTGGAACTCAATAAGCATGTTTAATTCAGGATTTTGTAGGACCCAGCCATGACAAGCTCAACAGAGACCTGAGTCTCAGTAGCTTTCCCTAAGGCAATACCTGGTTGCAAGAAATACCATAAACTGAGATTACCCAGGCACCACCCAGAAGTAGACCATCCAAAAGAAATTCCTAATGTTCCAACCATTGTAGATAGGATTGCCTGCCAGCACACACTCACCAGTGTTCACCAAAACACCCCTAGACAAGTGTCATCCAATCAATCAAGATTGAACCTGTTACCCCACACCCTGCTAATGTAACTTTTCTGGTTTTTGCCTTTAAATAGTGCCCTCTAGAAGGGCGGGGTACCTCCTCTTGCTGCACTAACAAGATCTCTACCTGTTTGTAATTATGTGCATAATAATAAACCTTGCTTTTGCATTTCAGAGAGTCATTCTCCCTGTTGATCTTTTGGGGTCCCCACTGACTGGGAATAACAGAATTAAACTCAGATACAGTGGGGTGAGTCAACATATGTGAAACATTTGACATTGTGTACTAAATAATGCTCTAGTTCAGCATTTCCCAAATAGTGTCTGTCTGATGAAATGGCTTTGTTATTAAAAAGAATCGCTTAAATGAATAAGCTTGGAAAAATCACAGAGCAACTAAGGTGAATGGCTTTAAATCCTGAAAGATTTCTTACTTAATATGCAAACATATACCATGATTTGAGACAGGTAAACATATTTTCTACTCCCAAGTAAAGTCTCAAAATTCAGTTGGAATTCTTGGACTAAAAGCAGCCATGCCTTAGCGATCCTTCAATACTCTAGTTTGTGTCTACAGATCCATGGTGTTTCCATGTCTATAATATTTACTGACTGCTCTGCACAAATCAACACACTCCCAGGATGACCAGCTGAAGAGTGTCCACGTGCCTCGCAGTGGCTCTCCCGCACCTGAACATCATTGCCACTGCATTCCCAACAACTGAGTCTTGTAAATGCTTTCATGATTTATTCAACTTCACAAGTTGTCTCCAGTACAAACACTGGACAATCACAAACTGTTGTGCCCTGCTCAGAATCAAAAATCTACCCATGATGCTGAGACAAAGCAAATAAAAAATTTAAGAAGGATCTGTAGATATTGAAACACCTGGGAGAAAGTATTTCATTTCACTTGTACTAGGACATCTAAAAAAAAATCCATAGCTTTAAGCACAGTATCAACAATAAATATTTGGTAAGTTGGCCAGGGTGAGAAATATCACCATTAGTTGTTTAGAATTTTTAAAGGAACTGAGTCTATTACTCTTACCAAATCAATTTTGAGTAAAACAATATAACATCCATGTATACATGTAGTACCAACAGTCACTGCAGCACTCTGGAGGCTGAAGCAGGAGGATTACAAGTTAGAATTCAGTCAGAGCTACATAGTACAACCCAATATCAAAAGAAAAAAAGGTAAGATGGTTAAATAATTATGTAAAACTAGTGAAATACTGACCAGAAAGAAAAAGGAATATATTCAGACATTAGCTGAGATTTCTCACTGTTCTGGTCTTCACATACTGAACACCATCATATTAATTCCACATATTTTATAGTGATTTTCATTAACATTTAAAATGTGTAGGATAACTCACAGTTTGTAGAATTAGTGCCAGATAATTTGCAGGCAATAAGAGTGATTGAGTAAGCCAAAGTGAAGTGAAAAGTGGAGTGTCAATTGATTACAAATCTACCTAGCTTCTGAACTGATTTTGATATTAGCACCACTATTTAAATAAAATAAGGACGTACAAGGGAAAAGATTTTTTAGACCATTTAGTCATACTTATAAATACAGACAGAAATAAGAAGTGCAGTGGATGGCTCTGTCCCCAAAAATTATTATGATTGTCACTTGGCATTCAATGTTCTATCCTATAAAGTTCATTATTTATTACACAATAAATTTCATCCCCTGTTCCAGGGAGTAGGGTCAAGTTGTGCTGTCTTCTGCTAGCTACCACAGTGTGCAGAACATTGCACATTGGGATTACTCAATAAACATTTTGTAGACTATGTAATTTTTATCTAGCCAGCTCTATTGATTTTGCCAAAAGCATAAATTTTAAAAACCAAAGATCAATAATTTGACCACTTCAGATACATAGACAGAGCATCTAAAGGAATAATTTATGCATGGAAGTATAAAACCAGTAGTTTATTATGCACTCAAAGCCTATCCACTGCTAACATTCTCACCATGTAGTTTTTCATCTAAATATGAACAATACAGGTAATTTTAAAATATGGACTATAATCAGACTCTATTGAGAAGTAGTCTGCCAGTTGAGTCACTGTACAAATGAAACAGTTCTTGAATTCTTTAGTGACAAATTCCTGAACAGAATAGTATTCCAGTAAAAATTAGAAGTATTAGAATGCCTGACAACAACAGTTCTGTATGCATATAATTAACTATACCTATACTTTATCCTACTAGTATTTGTAAGTACAGCACAAAATGACGAGGTATGGAAGTGCATGTCTATAAGTCCAGCACTCAAGATGTGGAAACAGGAGGATCAGAAGTTCAGGTTCATCCTAGACTGCACAGCAAATCTGAGGCCAACCTGGGCTACATGAGCTTGCCTCAAAAAGCAAAGCCAAAATAACAATGATAATACTTTTAGTGACAAATCACATTGAAATGTCTTCTGTATTTCATATGATATAAATTTAGATGAGACTACAACAACTTGAAGAAGGAGAAATCATACAAAATACAAATTAAACCTATAAATAACTAGGTGCATCCAATTTTTTTCTGTGTTGAGAAGCCCTTCACTTCATTAAGAGTTGGAATGTTGCTTTATATTTTCTTTTCTTTTCTAAAGAATTTAGCTGAGGAGTGAATGGGGGAATGGAATTATAGAGTCTTCAGGACCAGTCTAATTATAAAGTCTAACAATGTTGCAACCATGATAGAGAAAGTAAGATAAGTAATTTGAAGGAGTTGCACTTTGGAATTTTAATTCTATTTTACTCAAGGAAATAAGGCAATTTCTTCCATAAGTCAATAGATATTATTGTGTAATATTGATAGGATTAATCTCACTAATTCTTAATGTGTGTCTGATAGAAATTCCAACACAAATGCATGCTTAAGTTATTGGCCAAACAGTACAGATTTCTGTGTGGTTATTTAGAGTCAGGGAGGTCAAGAAACAAATGAGCAGCCTCACCCAAGATTTTGGCGCACTAGCGTGGGACAAGAATTTCCATGAAAAGTCTAAGAAAGCTTTAAAAAGGCTTCTAGACCCACAAAAATGGGAGCCAAGAGTACCTTCTTGGTAACAGCATTTTTTCAGACAAGCTCTGTTTACAAGGGAGGTGCAGTAAAAACTACATGGCTTCTTTAAAAACAGCAGCTTCCTGCTTCACCTGTAGGAGTGGCACTGACTCTTTAGGGAGGTTCAGCTATGCAACATTTGTATAAGGTTTGTGAGCAGAGTGCCACAACTCACTCAATGGCAACATAGACCCAGTGTGTGCCTGAAAATGGGGCTGTGAGCATGGCTATCAGAGCCAGGGAACATGCCTCCACCATGTTGGACTGGGCAGAGCTAACAGGCAGAACTCAGAGTTGATCCTAGCCATGCCCAATAAGCATTTTTTTTTAAATAAGTGGTCCTGGTCAGAAAAGAATTACAGATATGCAATCAAGACAGATTCAGATGAAAAAGACCTCTAAATGAGTAACAGTATTAGATAAATGTATACAAACTTGGAAGAGAGAAGAAAAAGAATACAGACAGTTATAAAAGGAAGTAAATGGTTTTAAAATATAAAACAAAGTTTTTAAAGAGACAGAGTACAGTCATAGATTAATAAAGTAAAAACAAATAAACCATGTAAAGATGGAATATATACCGTGTCTGGATTATATATACTATTGTGTTTTCTTTGAATTTTTTTGACTGCTGAGAGACATTTGATTCTGGGGACTGCTAAGCTAAACCAATATATATAATATTAATATATATATATATATATATGTATATATATATACATATATATATATTGAGAAAAGGAAAAAAGTTTCAGCCTCCTCCCAGCCTCCCTTTCCCTCCCCCTCCTCCCACTCTTCTTCCCCTTCTCCCACTTCTCTCCCCCACCCCTCTCCAGTCCAAAGAGTAGTCAGGGTTCCCTGCCCTGTGGAAAGTCCAAGGAGGTATCTTGACTTCAAAATTTGGATCTAAGGACTTGTTGCTTTGGAAAAGAGGTTCTGCTTTTGTTTCCACAGAGGAAGAGAACCTGTGGATTACTTCCAGAATAATGTGGTTTGATAGAACAAGACCCCCTCCAAAAGGTTGCTGTGAACACACCCAAAATTACTTCGCCCAACAAAATGCAGAAAACAGTTTTGAGAAAACCATGCAAAAATTCGCAAATAGTGTTTATAAACGTTTGTTTACATTTAAAGAAGGATATGCTTTAAAGATTTTCATTGGTATGTATCTTGATCTATTTATACAAATTTTAGGACAATTTTGTTACTGTATATTTCTGCTCTTATTAAGGCATTGTGTTTGTGAAGCTCATTTAAAATGTAATGTAAATTAAGAAATAAAGGTTAAAAAAATAAATAAATAAAAGAAATAAAGGTTAAAAGATAATCATCCATATAATAGTCAAGCATGTAGCCATGTTAGTGAAGTTTTGTAGATATACAGAAATTTATTTCAGTTGGATAGGTGTTCTTCAAATCTTTCAAAGACCTTCAGTATTTAAAATGTTTTAACAATGTTGGACTTTTCATGACAATGAGACACATCTGTTCCTGGCATCACCAACCTACTTCAAGAGGATGATGAGCATTGAAGAGGCTCCTTATGTAGTTTGTTAGCCATCTGGGCAAAAAACTTCTCTTGTTTAAACTGCTTGACTGGACTTACAGGACCCACAGAAAAATGGCTGCTGAGGCTGCCTAAAAGTGAGAAGGTCGTTTGGGGTTCCTGCTTCATGGAAGAGTCTACCAGATTTTCTTCAGGACACAGAAGAAAGTGATTGACAAAGTGCCAATATAGGTGGTACTGTCTTTGAAATTTCCTGCTTCATGGAAAAATCTGTTGGATACTATGGGCCAGTAGGCTGAATATGGATGCTCCAATGATACATAACTTTGGGTGACTGTCCAGGTAGTGAGATGTCTGTCAATTCTAGAGTTTTGGAAGTTGCTTACATTGCAGTTCCTGTTAACTTAGGTAATATTATATCTTTCTGGGGTCTTTAATGGAGTTGAAGAATAAATAGTTATAATTACAATTTTCCTTAGTTATGATAAAAGATAAAGTTGATATAAATATTGTAACTATAATTCTTGCTTGATACCTGTTTTGTTATATGTAATTTTTCTGTCTTAAAGTTAAAACCTTCTTTTTTATTTAAACAGAAAAAGGAAGATGGTGTAGGAAGACCTTCTGTATAAGTGTTGCTTTTATTGGTTAATAAGAAAGCTGTTTTTGGCCAATGGCTTAACAGAATATAGCCAGGCTGGATGAGATGTATATAGGCAGGGTCAAGGAGAAGCCATGTAGCTGCCATTGGAGACAAACATGCCAGAACCTTGCCAGTAAACTACAGCCACATGACGATACACAGATTAATAGAGGTGAGTTAATTTAAGATATGAGTTAACCAGAAATATGCTTAAACTTTGGCCAAACAGTATTGTAATTAATACAGATTTATGTGTGATTATTTCAAGTCAGGGCAGTTGGGAAATGAACAAGCAGCCTCCCCCAACAATAAAACTTGTCTAAAATAGTATCACTTTGTATTCTAGTAAAATGATGACATCCACTGACAAACGCAAAAGACAGGTGACTTACTGATAGAGTAGATTATTATACAACATACTATAGCTAAATGCAGCCACTAGGTGATTTGGAGGATCATAGTTTATGAAAGCTTAAAAATAGACTACATAGTACTTTCCTTACACACACATATAAAATAAGAATATAAAGAATTAAAGAATTTATGAGCAAAGTTTTCAGAATGTACATCATCTTACACTGAAAGGCAAGAGTAGTTTAAGAGAGGGACCCATGGGTAATATGTATTGATAATTATCTATAATTGATGCTGGGTTGTGACCATTCATCTATTATGCCCTGTTCATATTTGCACATACCTTAATGTCTAATAATATTATATTTAAATTTTTCTGAGTATAGTAAATATAATTTTAACATGATTAAAATTGACTACTAGCAATGATCTTTTAGATGGACTTTTCTTTCCCCCTTCCCAGTTTCCAAAAAACTGACATGGAGACTTAAAATTATTTATAAATGCTTGGCTGATAGCTCAGGTTTATCACTAACTAGCTCTTGCCTCTTAAATTAGCCCATTTCCAGTAATCTATGTGCTGCCCCAAGCCTCATGGCTTTTATCTCTTCTGCATGACTTGCTTCTTCTCTATCTGGCTGGTGACTTCTCAGACTTTGCCCTCCTTCTTCCCAGGATTTGTCTGGCTTACAATTTAAGAAGAGAAATGAAAAAAAAAGTGCAGTCTTGTTTACTTCTATCTATCACAAAGGTATAAAAGATCTTCCATCAAATGCTACTAAAGGCAACAGAATCTTGAGAAATATACCTTTGGTTTGCCTCAAAACAATAACATAAATTGCACTGTAAAGGTTTATAAAATTGGTACAAAATATTTCTGTAATGTTGAAATACCAATTTTAAGAGTTCAGTAATGGGAAGCCTATGGGATATATGTAGAAATGTAAAAGCTATCTCACTTAGCCAGGGGAACACATTTAAATTTACACATTCAGATCATTTACGAACTAAGACTATCAGCTCACTTTATCTGCTGAGGTCAACCAGTAAACCCCAGAATATACATTAATGTTTGAAAACAATGGAGTTTATTCAGCATTTCAGTCCACAAAATTACAGTATATTAATAAGCAAAGTGTTCTTTTCATTGTCAACATTCATAGAGTGAACTGCTGGAGGTCAGCTTAGGTTTTAATTTGCATAAGCATTTATCTTCCTTTTTAATTAGACAAAAGGGGGAAATGCTGTGGAACAATCCTTTTATACACTGTAAAATTTGTCACTTGGATTGGTTTAATAAAAAGCTGACTGGCCAGCAGATAGACAGGAAATATAGACAGGACACAGAGGTGGCTGGGAAGAAGGAGGACAGAGTCTAAGGAGTCACCAGCTGGACAGAGAGGAAGCAAGATATGCATGAGAGATAAATGCCCCAAGCTTTGGGGCAGCACATAAATTAATAGAAATGTGTAAATTTAAGTTTAAAGAGCTAATTAGTAATAAGCCTGAGCTATCAGCCTACCATTTGTAAATAATTTAAGTCTCCATGTCAGTTATTTTGTAACTGGCATATGAGAATAAAAAGTCCATTTACAAATGTCATTCCTATATGGAGCCAGAATTTTCACAAAAGACTTGAAAAAACTCATAAAAAAGGATTTTAAGCAGACAAAAACAGAGTCAAACATGGCTTCTTGATAACTGCCATTCCTCAGGTAGACTCTGTTTGCTAAAGACAAGCAGAGACACAGCTCCTTTAAGAGACGGCTTCTTGGCTAAGTGCTAGTGGCAAAAATGGGCTTGGCTCTTTAAGAAGCTTTGCTACCTAATACTTAAATGAAATGGCAGTGTGGACTGAGAACCTCCCCAGAGTTAGGGTAGTAAATGTGACTCTCACCAGCTTGTACCTCCACCATGAAGCTAGACTCTCAGGGAACAAAGCAGGGCAGAGATAGCTGCCAAAACAGAGGTAGAGATTCTAGCCATGCTGCTTAGCAATTTAAAAGCTCACATGGTCAGAAAAAGATTACAGATACATAGTAAAAGCAGATTCAGAAGAAAAAAATCTCTAAATGGGAAGCAGTGTGTTTATAAATATACATGGGCTTGGGAGATAGAAGAGAAAGGATATATACAGTCATAGATTTAAAATATATAGTTCTAAATTAATAAAGTCTCTTTAAGGTAGTAAAGTAATTTATTTTTAAAAACCATTTAAAGGAAAAATACAGAGAGCCTGGATACTGTATGTTATTATGCTTTCTTTGAAAATATTTACTGCTGAGTGTATAGTAAAAGGGACAACCAGAAGAGAAAACCAACCAATCACTGAGCACCTTGACTCTGAACCCAAAGTCAATGAAAGAAACACAGCCTGTATTTGAGACCTGGGCCAGGGAAAGAAACATCTTTATCCCTGAATCCAGGACTAAAGACACGTGCCCTGACTGTGAAACTAGTATGAAAGAAACACACTTTGTCCCTAGAATCAGAGCCAGTGAAAGAAATATGCCCTGGTCCTAAGATTAGGGTCAAAATGTTAAAAGGACCAGTCAAAGAAACACAGTTTGGCCATGAAGTCAGAGCCATCTCTGCCCCTGACCAGCTAAACTGACCAATCCCTAAGCAGGGAAAAACTAATCAATCCCTTCTTCCTGGGAAAACTCCACCCTTTGGGAAGCCCTATATTAGCCTCTCCACCCCTTTAAAGGCTGCCATGAAGCTGCTGTTAATCCCTCCCTGGCAGAGGCAGCCACTCTCCTGGACTCCTCCTTCCCAAATAAATCTCTTTCTCAAAAGAGTCTTGGGTGACAACCTTCATTCAAACTTGAAGAACCTGGCCGGGAAGTCCCTTAGGGGACTGAGCTGAAAAACCTTGCTGAGATGCTCCCTAGGGGGCCTCAGAGAGGCAAAGCAGAACAGAAAAACCTAGCTAAGATGCTTTTTAAGGAGGGGCTGAACAAAGCCAGCCAGAAAAAAGAAGCAACTTTTCACTGGAGCCAGAGATTGCTACATTTATGTAGGGGCTTCCCCTTTAGCAGAATGCTGCTTCTTCTCTAGGCCAAAGAAGAAGCAGCTAGAAGAATCATATTTCCTTAAAGGAACAAAGTATAACTCATCTGTAGGGGCTCTGCAGGAAAAGAGCAAGATCACTATATCCCCCAGGGAGACCATCCCCCACTGCATCCCAACTTCAAGTAGCCTGGCTTCCCAATAGGACATCTTGTTCTGCAGGGCTGAGCTGTCCTATTGTGACTCCAGCCTCCAAAGCTGTCCTATGGCTGCTCTAGGTAGGCTGACTTCCTGACAGTCAGGGCACCTGCCCTCCAGGGCTGAGCTGTCCTATTGCAGATCCATCCTCCAAAGCTGAGCTGTCCTATTGTGACTCTAAGCTCCACGTCTGAGCTGTCCTATTGTGGCTCCTGTTTCCAGAGCTGTCCTATTGCAGCTCCCACTTTCAGAGCTGTCCTATTGTGGCTCTACATATATCCTGGCTTCCCAATAAGTCAGGTTACTTCTGTAACACTACAACTGTAAAACATCTCCTTACATGGAGGAGGGACACCTAGCTGGTAAGAGATATTTGATTGTTGCTGCTGGATTAAGCCAACCTATACATTTTTAAAATGTCTTAACTTCAAAATGGAAGTCAAAAGGTATGTTACTTTGGGGAAGAGGTTATGCTTCTATTTCCACATAAAATGAAAGGGTGTGGATTCATTCACAGGTAAAGATGATAGGTTTGATCAAGGAAGATGCCCTGAAAATCCTAGCTACAAGCATAAAAAATAAACCTAAAAGAACTATAAGACTATATATGCTCAAGCATAAAACAAAAGAATCATCTTTGATTGACTTGTATACAATGCACAATCCAAAGAATGATGCCCACATTCCCCAAAAATGAGTTATAGATGTTTATTATCATTTAACAGAGAGGGGGTAATTACAATTTGTTATTGGTCATAGAAAAAAGCTAGACAAAGGAATTAAATCTAAAAAAATCTTCTTATAAGGGGAAAAGGAGATATAATATAGAAATTATGAGGTAAAATCATAGATTATTGAATCTACTTTAATCCAAAAAAACAACTATTAATTTCAAAATATTTCACATTGGTATGGATTTTGGTTTATTAATACAAATTAAAAGTTATTTCTGCTATACTATATGTATGCTTCTACTCTTGTTTGGGGTATTTTGTTCAGGTAGCACATTTTAAAATGCAATGTACAATTGAAAAATACAGACTAACAGTCATCTATAATAGTCAAATTTATAGTCATGTTAGGTGTGTTTTCAAGGTCATACACAGATATGTTTAGATACACAGGTGGTCTTCAAATATTTCAAAGATCTACAGAATATGGCATTTAATATTCTAATAACCTAAGGCTTTTCATGCCAGTGAGACAAATCTGCTCCTGATAGCACACATTTACTTCAAAAGAAGACAGTGAACATCAAAGAACCTCCATATTGAGGTTTATGGCAAAAGCTAGTCTTCTGAGCAAAGAAGCTCCCTTTGTCTCAATTGCTGACAATATACTGCCCAAACTGGACGAGCAGGATGTAAAAGAAAGCAACTGCCAAACTTTGCCAGGATAAGGCAGGAAATCCTTCCAAATTCTCTGCTTCTCAGAAATGTCTGTCATAATTACCAGATATGTAGGCCAAAGTTTGATGCCCCAACTCTACAGAAGAACTTTGAATGACTGTCCCAGACAGCCAGATTAAGGAACATTTCAACTTGCTGGGGTCTTTGCTGGTATCAAAGACTAAGTTAAATTTATAGTTTTTCTTAGTTTGATAAATGACAAATTAAGTATAAAACTTTAGACTCAAAAAGTATAATAGAATTATTTTCTCTAACTTTACCAAATGCTAATGGATCAGATATTGCAACTGTAATTCTTACTTGATAGCTGTTTTGATATATATATAGTTTTGCTATGTTAAGGTTAAAATCTTCCTTTTTATTTAGATAAAAAGGTAAAAATTCTATGGAATAATTCTTCTGTACACTATGAGGATCTATTGCTCTCATCATTAATATAAAAACTAACTGTCCAATAGTTGGGCAGGAAGAGATTGGGTGGGAAAGCCAGACTAGGAGAATACTGAAAAGAAATGCAGAGTCTGGGGAGTTGCCAGAGATGCAAAAAGAAGCAAGATGGAAATCGTGTACTGAGAAAATGAACCAAACCACATGACAAAGCAAGATAAAAATTATGGATTAATTTAAATGTAAGAGTTAGCTAGTAACAAGCCTGAGCTATTGGTCGAGCATTTATAATTAATATTAAGCCTCTGTGTGGTTACAGGAGCAGCTTGCAGGACAAAAACTTCCACCTACATGACCAATCATCACTTCTAACATTTTAAATCTTCCTCATCTTTTTAAATCGTTATTTATTTATTTATTCCCCACCTCTGAGAGTATATAATGAGTCAATCACTAATCCAGGAATTGAAAAACCAATGACCTTTGAAGAGTTCACTGTTGGCAATGATGCTCATTCATTCCCAGCTGCCCAGACACTAAATAAACACTCAAAATTTTATTATTTGCAATACACTGTGGTCAATAGCTTAAGCGTCTTAAGTCTTAAATCTTAAATTAACCCATTTCTATTCATCTGTGCATTACCATGAGGTTGTGGCCTAGCAGCAAAGTTCCAACACATCTGTCTCCTATGGCGGCTATATGGTATCTCACTAACTCCACCTTCTTTCTCCCAGCATTCAGTTTAGGTTTCCCACCTACCTCTACTCTGCCCTATCACAGGCCAAAGAAATTTCTTTATTCACTAACCAATATAAACAACACTTCACAAATCATCTTCCCTTTTCTGTCTAAATGAAAAGAAAGGTTTTAACTTTCTTTTAGCTTTCTTTTTTTAATGTTATATAGTAAAATTACATGTAACAAAACAGATATCAAACTAGAATTACAGTTACAATATTTACATCTACTTTATCTTTTATCATAACTAAGGAAAACTATAACCATTCTTCAACTCTATCAAAGACTCCAGAAGATACAATATTACCAAAGTAAACAAGAAGTGCATTGTTGGAGGAAGGTCATTGGTTAATTAATAAAGAAACTGATTGGCCCTGATAGGTTAGAACATAGGTGGGTGGAGTAAACAGAACAGAATGCTGGGAGGAAGAGGAAGTAAGCTCAGACGTCATGCTCCCCTCTCCCGGGCAGACGCGATGAAGCTCCAACCCAGGATGGACATAGGCTAGAATCTTCCTGGTAAGCACACCTTGGTGCTACACACATTAATAGAAATGGGCCAGGCAGTGTTTAAATGAATACAGTTTGTGTGTTGTTATTTTGGGATATAAGCTAGCCAGGAGGCCAGGAGCCGGGCTGTGGGAAGAGGCCCGCAGCTCATACTACAGTACATTGAAAGCAACTTCCAAATATCTAGAAATTACAGAGATACCTTGCTGCCTGGACAGTCCACCCAAAGTTCATTTGTAACTCTTATAACATTGGGGCATATATCTTCAGCCTACAGGCCCATGGTATCTGGCAGACTTTTCCATGAAACAGGAAATTTGAAGATCTCATGCCTGGTACTGGCAAAATTTATCACTTGCTTTCTTCTGTGTGCTGCAGAATGTCTGACAGAATTTTTCATGAAGCAGGAACCCTGAGGGAATGTCTCAACTTTAGGCAAGTTCAGCAATCATTTTTCTCTAGGTCCTGCATATCCAGTTCATATAGCATAACTTCAAGCAGTCCAGGAAAGAGCAGTGTCTTGCCCAAAAGGCTCACAAACTCCATAAGGAGCCTCTTCAATTCCATCATCCTCTTGAAGTAGATTGGTACTGTCAGGAACAGATGTGTCTCATTGGTATGAAAAGTTTTAAGTTCTTAAAACATTTTTAAATGCCATATTCCATGGGTCTTTGAAAGTTTTGAAGATTATCTAACTGAAATATATCTCTATATATTTAGAAAACCTAACTAACATGATTACAAACTTGACTATTATAGATGACTATCTATTAACCTGTATTTCTTAATTATACATTATATTTTAAAATGAGCTACACAAACACAATACATTAATCAAGAGCAGAAATATACATATAACAAAATTGACCTTAAATTTGTATCAACAAACCAAGGTCCATACTAATGCAAACTATTCATCTTTATAGCAGATCCCCCTTTAAATGTAAACAAACATTTATAAAATATTTGGGAATTTGGGCATATTTCTCTCCAAACTGCTTCCTGCTTTTTGTTGGATGAAGTAATTTTGGGGTTTGCAGAGACCTTTCAGTGGATCTTGTTCCATCAAACCACATTAGTATGGAAGGAATCCACAAATTCTCATCCTCTGTGGAAACAAAAGCAGAATCTCTTTTCCAAAGCAACATATTCTTAAATCCAAATTTTGAAGTCAAGATACCTTTACAATATATATGGTGATTTAGCTTAGCAACCTGTACAATGAAATGTCTCTCATTCATAGTCAAAAATTTAAAGAAAACATAATAATATACATAATCCAGACTCTCTGTCTATATTCCATCTTTACGTGGCTTATTTTTCTATTTTCCTTTAATCTATGTCTGTCTGTACTCTGTCTTTTTAAGGACTTTGTTTTGTTTTGTTTTTAAATAATTTACTTTTCTTTACAACTATAGTCTTTTTCTTCTCTCTCCCAAGACTATGTACATTTATCCAACACTGTGACTCATTCAGAGGTCTTTTTTATCTGAATCTGTCTTTATTGTGTATCTGTAATTATTTTCTGACCAGGAGCACTTTTTTTTAAATGCTAAGATTGTGTGACTAGGGCTAACTCTGCAGCACTGCCTGGTGGCTCTGCTCAGTACAACATGGAGGAGGTATGTTTACTGCCTCTGAGAGCCATGCACATTGCCCCAACTCCAGGGTCACAGTGGTCTGTGCCATCCTTAAGCAATCTGTAACATGCTGCTCATAGACACCATTTGAGTACCCAACCTCCTGAAAGAGCCAGAGCTGTTTGTGCAACTAGCATGAACCAGGAAGCTGTCTTTTCGAAACCACAAAGATTTTTTCTGCTAATGCTGAATCAGCTCTTTAAAAAGCTGCGGTGCCCCTGTTCACCATCAGCAAGTAGAGCCTATCCAAAAAAAAAAAAAAAAATGCAGATAAACTTTGCTTTTGTTTTGTGCAAATGTGTCTGTGTGTATGTGTGTGTAGAAATTTTTATAAGTTCTCTCAGGTTTTATGCGGATTTAGCTGTCCCACGTTTGTGTGCCAATCTGTTGGTAGAGGCTGCCTAGACCCAAAATAAAGACACAAAAACTATATTATTTGCAATATTGTTTGGCCAATAGCTTAAGTGTCTTTCTATCTAGCTCTTATATCTTAAATTAACCTATTTCTATAATCTGCGCATCACCATGAGGTTGTGGCCTACCAGCAAGTTCTGGCACATCTGTCTCTGGCAGCAGTTCATGGCGTCTCACTGATTCTGCCTTCTTTCTCCCAGCATTCATTTTAGGTTTTCTGCCTACCTCTACTCTGCCTTATCAAAGACCAAAGCAGCGTTTTTATTCATTAACCAATGAAAGCAACACATATACAGGAGGACTTCCTACAGCAGTTCACAATCTGTACAAGAATTTTAACAAGATCACAATTCTTCACAAATAGGAAAGATATGCAAATGTTGTACTTTAAGTGCCTGGTTCATAGCGAATGCTTAAATTATCATTGTTGTCGTTGTCATCATCATCAAAATGTTATTCAAAATGCGGAAAACAGCACTTGGGGCACAGACACTGAGAGCTTGATATTCCCCAAGATGCACATTTCCTTTCTTACTAAACCATTATGCACCATAATGGCTGTTTCTGCTTCAAGTGGCACCTCTGGGTAAACAGCTTGAAAGGTAAAAGAACAAAGCAAACCAAAAATTATTTCATCTAAGCTCTACACCATGCTCCCTGTTCTTTTAATATTTACTCTCCTTATAAATATTTGTCCTTCACTTTAGTCGAATAATTTTAAGAATGCAATGTCCTCTGAGTTCAACTTATCTTTGGAAGATCCAAATGAGGAAAAGCTAATGAGACAACCAGAAGAACTAAAGCATAACATACAATGTAAAAATTCTGATGGTTGACTTAATGGCCCTGGAAACCCCATAGTCTATCTGATAACACAAAAAGGCTGATCAGATGAATTGATGCACATTCACACTGTTGATGTTTAATTCTAAGAACAAAATCAGAAATATAGGTAAAGCTTACTAATGAAGAAATAAGAAATCTGAAAAGAAATTAAGCAGTGAAAACTCTAGTCTTCTACAGAAAAATCATTGATGTTGAGACTAACTTGTAGGTCATTTCTGGAATCATCCCCAATGGCCAGAGATATTGTATTCGGGTCCCAGTAGAGTAATACATAAAGCCTGAATGTGGAGACGCAGTAGGAGCCGTGAAGATTCAAATTAAATCTCAACCTAGTAATGCTCACCACAGGAAACTCCAAAAATATATCTGCCAAACGGGTAGTTAGGAAAGAGAAACAAGCATAGCTCTTGGCCCAGGTTCCCCACAAACAGAACTCTGTGGGCACACTTCACACCAGGCCATCTGCGGTTTTGTGACTGAGAATTAATGGACGGTGAAGAGAAGTTCCTAATGTCACTGTAGAGAACAGCTCATTTTTCAGAGCTCCCCACAGCACGAGTTCTATCTGTATTGTGTGCACTTTAGCTTCTGTTTTATTAGAGTCAAGGGAAGGGAAAGGCCTTATTTAAACATTCTTAACTTTGGGCTTTATTTACTGCACATATCTCAAAACAGTGTGAAGAGGAGGAGAGCAATTTAGAACAGGTAGAAAACATTCAGAATTGTGAGGAAAACAAAAACAAAAAACACTGGTGGCTATTGCTACCAAATAAAAATGGAGATGTACAGATAATTTGAATGTCAGGAGACTGGAGAGATGACTCAGTAATGTGCTTGTCACACAATCACAGTTAAGTTCATGTCCCCATGACCCACAGAAAAGCTGGTGTGGTATCACTCATCTATAATCCCAGAGCTGGAAAGGCAGACTCAGGTGCATTCCTGGACAGACGGCCACGCCAAATAGATAAGCACTAGGTTACCTCAGAAAGACCCTGACTTGAAAAAATTAGATAGAGACCAATAAGGAAAGAAACCAATGTGAATCTCTGACTTCCACACATGGTTACCTATACCCATGTACATGCACATACACAAACACACACATATATACATATATATGTAGCACATATACACACTACCTCACAGAATAAAAATAAATTTAAATACCTGATAAACAATTTTTTCTCTTATTTCCATGTTTTAATTAGCCTTGAACTTTTCAGGAGTCTCCACTAGGACATGCAAGGGGATGGATTGCCATACTGTCTGGATGCTGGATGCTAGGTCTCCCACCAGGCATATCTAACTTTGGATAGACCAGAAAACAGCATCCAGTCTATTACCAATGCTCTGTCTGGGGTCTACTCACACTACCCAGACGGAAATCATAAGTTGATAATGAGTATGTGGATGCTGGAAGCTTAGGGGAATAGGATGACAGACTCAAAGGCCCATTGCCCTGGAAATTAAAGTTTCACAACTTAGGAGAGACACTCATAGCTCTAGATGTTGCTCTGGGATCCCTGGGATCAGTTTGCCAAAGCCTGGCTACTCACAGGTAGTTAAATCCCAGCAGGTAACAACAGTGCCAGTCGGCAGTCAGTATAACACTCTTGAACCTCAGGTGTTGGGTCCTTCTAGTCTTGGCAGCTCACTTCCTCGCAGAGAGACAGGCCCAGCCTCACGCAATGCCTCCACCATCTGCATTCTTGGCTTTCTACCCTCTATAGTCCACCGTTCCACATAGTCTCTGCCGACTTTGCTCCCTGCTTTGTTAGGCTCAGCCACTCTCTGGAACTTCTCAGCCTGCACTGCTACTGCTCGGCTTCCATCTTTACCACCGCTGTTGCCACTCATATGATATGCCTCAGATTACAAGTTCAGCCCACTCTACTAGAAAAACCCTCAGGAGTCAATAAGACACCACCTAGAAGCCTCCCAGTGAGTCCCATGCTGCACCTCTGGAGGGACAAGGACAACAGGGTGTACAGACACCACCCAGAAGCCTCCCAGTGAGTCCCATGCTGCACCTCTGGAGGGACAAGGACAACAGGGTGTACATGTTGTCCTGGCAGTCATTACAACCTCAGCTATGAGCTGACTGAAGCTGGCACATTCTCAGAGGGATTCTCATAGCAACCAGGCCATCAGGCATAAGAGAAGGGTCTATCTTCTGCCATTCAAAGATCTTAAACGATGTTCCTAGAAATTACACTCATTCTCAGAAAGAAAAAATAGGCAGAGGAAAGAGAATTTATCTTTTATTTAAATTATTTTTCATACACATATTTTGATCATGTTTACCCTCCCCCAACTCCTCCCAGATCCTACCCACCTCTCTATCCAACTCCATGTTGGGCTGAGGGAGTGAAAATAAAGATTAAAGTTTAACACAAAATTTGCAATCAAAACAGGATTTTACAGTAGTTGACAGCATTTACCAGTCTTTTCAGTGCTTACCCCCTGCCCCAGTACCTTGCAAGTGCTGAGATTCTCTGCTTGTCTCAAGCCCTTTAACTATTACGCTTATGCTCTAACTACTAACTATTAGTATCACTATTAACCTTATGCTCTTAGGTCAGGCAGTTCATAGTCTGACTGTCCATATATCCTATGGAATATTCCAAATATTGTATGACCCAATCAATATTCTAGATGTACTTAACACTGAAATATTAAGTTGTTGACCTACAATTCAAATTTAACTGGGAATCTTGTATTTTATCTACTAAGTCTGACTGTCCTATAAGCAATATATTCAGATATAGTAACCATGAGTGATAAAATATTTATAGGTGCAATAAACAATTTGCTATGAATATGACCGTGTGGCAACCATAGTGACATTGTCTAAGCTTATAGACTAGTAACATTTATTTAGCTAAAAATGTGCTAGAACTCAGGGAGTAAAATATAAATTCACTGTACATTAAAATATACTATAATTTCTACTGCTAATGCATTCACTAATGGTTTAATGCAAAGCCATTAACCAACCTTTACCTCTGTATGGAGGTGAGGACAGACTGCAAGCTGGCAAGAGGAGGGTCAGAACTGTCTGGTGATGACCAAGAGACAATAGGTTCAGGTGAGGCTCATGGGAGGTAACTGGACTCAGCCAAGAAATATATTCCCTGGCCTCAAGGACCTTTCTTTCCTGAAAATCCACATGTATTGAATATTTGTTTCCCATAAATTATACAGAGCAGTCAAATTCTTTTCTTACTTAATCTTACCAGTGTTCTCCAAAATTCATATGGCAGTAGAATAAAAGAAGCCAAACAATTTTCTCCAAGCCATGTGGTTAACTGTTAAGTAGGAGCAATGGGGTTACCAGCAATTGATTCCAAGCAGGGGCTTCCCCGGTGAGTATAAAGCCCTGAACCATAGAGCTCAGGAAGCACTTTAAACAAGGGCGTGGAGTACAGTTAAATTACAATTCTAAGCAAGCTGGGTTTTTGTTTTAGGGGTTTTGGCTTTTGTTGTTGTTTTCATTTCAATGCCAAATGAGTGACCTGCATTTAAATGCTCTGGGAAACCAAAGAAACAGGAAATGGGTATGATTTAGAGTGCTTGGAGGAAGACTCATGGAGAGCAGACATGCTGGCCTAGGAGAAAGGAGAGCACACAGGCTGGCTGGAAAGGAGATGAACATCAAAAGTAACAGCAGCATAAATAAATCTCAGAGACCTGAGTTAAAGAACATTCTACTAGAGGACTCGGCTGTCCCAGGACAGTAATGAAGAGTAACAGAAGCAATGATCACATTGCTGAAAATTCACTGTGCATGCACGCATGTGTGTGTGTGTGTGCATGTGTGTGTGTGCATGTGTGTGTGTGTGTGTGTGTGTGTGTGTGTGTGTGCTCTCACGTGCGTGCTTTTGGTGGCAGGGTCTCACTCTGTAGCCCAGAGTAGTCTAGAGCTCAATTATGTATATTGGGCTGGCCTCAAACTCATATAACCCTCCTACTTCAGTGCTATGGGATAATGTTCTTGTTCACTGTAAAGTTTTGTCATTCATTTTGGTTTAATAAAACACTGATTGGCCAGTAGCCAGGCAGGAAATATAGGTGGGGCAACCAGACTAGGAGAATTCTGGGTAGAGGAAAGGCAGAGATGCAGTCACCCACAAGATGCAGAGGAAGCAAGATGATAATGTTGTACTAAGAAAAGGTACCAAGTCATATGGCTAAACATAGACAAGTATTATTGTTTAATTTAAGTTCTAAGAGCTAGTTAATAATAAGCCTGAACTAATAGACCAATCAGTTTACAATTACTATAAGCCTCTGTGTGCTTCTTTGGTACTGAACAGCTGAAGGTCTGGGTGGGACAGAAACTTCTGTCTATAAATGGCACCCAATTGTTTGGCAAGAATTTCCACATAAAGCCTGAGAAAGCATTTTAAAAAAGGGTTCTAGACAGAAAAGAACAGAGTCAAGCACAGTTTCTTGGTAACCATCTTTTCTCCAGTAGGAGCAAAGGCACGGCTCTTTTAAAAGAGGCTTCCTGACTCAATGTTAGCAGCAAAAACCTTACAGCTCTTTTAAGAGGCTCTGCCACCAGACACTTAAATAGTATTCATGAGCAGCTGGCATCAAGCAGCTGGCATGTTCCTAGAAACTCCACAGAGTTATGGCAATAATATGGCTCCTGCCAGTACCTCTCCCATGAAGCTAGACTCTCAAAAAGCTAAGGAATGGGGTGGAGTCAGTTATCTAAACCACAGTTTTAATCCTAGCCATATCATTTAGCAGATTAAAGACTCATTTGGTCAGAAAAAGATAGAAATATACAATAAAGAAAGATTCAGATAAAAAAACCCTTCTAAATGGTTTACAGTATGGTTTAAAATATATGTAGACTTGGAAGAGAAAAGAAAAAGGATAGAGAAAGTCTTTACAGAAAAGAAATAGAGTAGTACAGTATCATGGCACACACCTTTAATCCTAGCACTCGGGAAGCAGAGACAGGAACTCTGTGAGTTCACGGCCAGTATAAATTACAGAGTGAGTTCCAGTACAGCCAAAGATAAACAGAGAAACCCTGTCTCAAAGAACTAAGTATTAAAAATAAAAGAGACAGAGTAAAAAAAAAGTCACATAAAGATGGAAAATACACAGCGAGTTGGATACTGTATGTTATTGTGCTGTCTATGAATTGTTTATTGACTGATAAAGGAGCAATGCTGTTAAAAGACATTTGATTATAAATGCTTCTGGATTAATCCAACATATATGTTTTGAAATTGTCTTGACTTCAAAATTTAAGTCAAAAGATATGTTACTTTGGAGAAGAGATTTTGGTTTTACTTCCACAGGAAATGAGAGGTTGTGGATTCATTCTGGGTTAAGAAAAATAAGATTTGATCAAGGAAGACCTCTAAAAAATATCTCTGGTAGAAGCAGATGGCCCAGATGATTTAATGTTTTGAGCACCTCTGTTGCAGTTTCCTCTGAGTTCTTTATCCAGAACAGCCTCAAGACTGCTGGCTGAGATGATCCAGCCTCAGAAAAGACTCCAGTCAAGACTTGACCCTAATTCTAAATTTTCTTTGTGTTCCCATAGGATTATCAGTGCCCTGTATCAGCAGGAAGTAGCCTAGAAAACTACACCCACATTCCCCAAAAAAAAATGGATTATGGATGTTTGTCTTTGTTTAGTGTGTTGGCTACAAGTTTTTATGGATAATGGTCAGGGAAAAAGCTAAATAAAGATTAAGGATTTTTGTTTTGAAAAGAAAAACAGATAAAATGTTGTGAGGTAAAGCTCTTGTACACTGTAAATATTTGTCAATTGTATTGGTTTCATAAAACACTGATTGGTCAGTAGTCAAGTAGGAAGTATAGGTGGGGTGACCAGACTAGAAGAATTCTTGGAAGAGGAAAGACAGAAAGGCAGTAACCCACAAGATGCAGAGGAAGCAAGATGAGAATGCCATACTGAAAATAGATACCAAGCCACATGGCTAAACATAGGTAAGAATTATGGGTTAATTTAAGTTGTAGGAGCTAGTTAATAATCCTGCACTAATAGGTCAAACAGCTTATAATTAACATAAGCCTCTGTGTGTTTCGTGGGAATGAATGGCTGCAGCACCAGATGGGACAAAAAAACTTCTATCTATACCTCAGCCTCCCAGAGGTTGGGATGAAAGATGTAAGCCTCCAAGTCTGGCTCTGAAAAGCTTTTATAAAGTGAAATATATTGCCATAGATAAGAAAGAAAGAAACAGAAGAAGGTAAGCTACAAGTCTTACACTGAGTCTTGAGATTTTTCTCATTTAAAAGAAACAAAATACATTTTGCGTATTTATATCTCTATGTATATTACTCAGTAGCCAGACATGCACCTAGAAAACTCAAGTTTTGATTACTAAAGGCACAGCTGACTCAATGATCTGTCAAATTTTACATACTATAATTTAGATGCAGAACAAAAGGCAAGTCCTGCTTTCTCTACAAATGCTCTTCACTTCCTGCCAAGCACCCATTATGACATACGCCTGGAGGTGGGATGGGGGCAGAACAACAAAATGTCAGTAAGAAACAACTCATTAGCTTCTGAGTCAAATGGTCTTTTTAATTTAAAAGTCCACTTCAGGAAACTCTCCAGCAAATTCAAAGTCCAGACTATCTACAGAGCTGTCAATCATGTCTCAAACAAGCCCTCTCCCACTCTTGCAAGATAGTTTCTGGGAATAGAGTGAGCTCGTGTGTGCTCGGAAAGTCAGAGGAACAAGGGCTCCCATCCATCCTCAACTAATACCCAGATGGAAAGAAGGAGTAACATACAAACCACAGCAACCTAATTGGCCAGGTCTGTCGGTTTCTGTCAGCTTCTGTCCTTACTGCATTTGTTTCTAGAACATTTGGCTATTCTCTCAGCATGTCAGGTTGTCGTCACTCCTAAATCTCCTTCCTGACTCTGGCAGCTCCTTCAGATCTTCTGGACAAACTCTGTACTTATCCCCAGGCCTCTGTATGTCCCCTATATGGCTGCAACAAAGCCACTGAGACCTGGTAAACTACAAGAATGTACAGAATTCCTTCTATGTCCATACCCAAGGCAGTATTTAGCAGAAAGGAGCAATTTCCCTGACTCTTTCCACCCACACATAGCAAATTTTCATTTCTCTTATCCTATGGACTCTCCATGCTTGCCTGCAGAGATTTCTGTGTGAGTCAATCTCCCTCCTGAGAACTAAATAGGACAGGAGACTACAAAGCTTTGACAAATCTGTTTTATCCAGCTGTGATTTCCCCAACACTGAAACTATCACTTACTGATCATCTTCTCCAAACACCTGTTGTAGAGGATGATACCTATGTCATGATTTTACCCATGTGAAGTGTACCAGTAGATGCTCTTAGAAACATGCCACCATTTGGTTTTCTGATGGTTGCATCTGCCTAAATATTTCCCTCAAAGCCATTTGTAGTCAATGATACCTCCCCTCATCTCAGGATCCAGATACCTGAGCTCCTCTTCCTGAATTGGGAAGGAAACTTATCCTTTTCTATCTTAAATCAGGTCCATACTGGTAGACTAATTCTGTTGAAGAAAAAGGTTAAAAATTATATGAAAAAAAATATATAACACAAACATTAATTGTTGTAAAAACTTCCAGAACAAAACTTAGGAAACACAGAGACTCAAAAACAATATCAAGTTACAAGGGTACTTTTTCCCAGGAGCCATCTGTTCATATGAAGACACAACTGTGAACACAATGGAATTTCAGTGGTCTTCTAAAAAGAAGCAAATCTACCAAAGCCAGTGCCAGACAAAATCCTCCACCATTTCAAGAAGTTAGAGACTTCAAAAAGAGAAAGTTGAGGGTTCACTAACATTTGGTCTAGACTTACAGTCCAAGTTTTAGGAAGCTAGTCAAATCCCAGCAAGGTCCTTCATAATCAGCATCTTATAGAACTAGCAATGGAGGCTGCAGGACTCTGTGTAATGGCCTAGATGGAAACATGACATTCTGAACCATTCCAAACTGCCCAAAAGATCATTAGATTGACATCCATTCAAGACTTCCCATTAGAGAACAAAGACAATATTGTCCCCTCCCTTTAAAGTTAATCTACAGGGGCCTGCCAATCATCTAGACAGAAGAACATCGCTCAAGGAAATTCATCTCTTCTCGAAACTTTAAAAATAGAACAAAGCCTTTCAAATGTAGGTCAGTTCAACTGTCTCTTTGTGCTATGTACACTTTCACCCCTTAGAGCATTTTACTTTACTCAGTAATAAACCTAAATTCCACACTATAGTCTGTGTGTTTCCTCTGAATTCTCGTGACAATAATCAGAAAAACAAGGCAGCCAAAGGGAGTCCAAAGCCAGGTCCCAATAACACAAGAACTGCAAGAAAGTAATCTTATAACTTAAATAGACAGGCATGAAAGGTTACCAAAATACATGGGAGCATATTATGAACATAAAACATAAGACATGAATTCTTCAGAAGACTAACACTGCCTTCAGATACTGGTTTATCACAAAACATGATATGTGCTGTGAACACATATGTAAAAACATGATACCAGTTTATCACAAACATGATATATGCTGTGAAATAATGAGGCTAAAACTTTGAAGAGTTTTTTTTAATCTTGAAAATAAACAGAAATATAAATCA